>NW_008347519.1:934756-991998 GCF_000622305.1 Nannospalax galili | reverse complement strand
ATAATAAGTAGATGTAAAAAGCATTACCATTGAAATCTACCTGATGACTTTATATCCATGCTCAGATGCCAAGGAGCTCAGAAAGCTGTGACTAGTGACTAGTAATAATCTGATATATAGAGATTAGAAATGTATGTGCAAACATCTTAATGTCAATTGCATTAAAAAAGAAGTTTTCTGCGTGAAACTCTATATTTTAATAATGAAATGGAGATCTTTTTTAAAGGTTAAAACCTCATTTAATTTTATGTCTTATAGGGTTTATACTGAGTACAATATTATATAACTGTAATAATTCAACTGTAAACCTAAAAATGTACAGCCAATTTTATAAGAGCTCAGAAAATTGTTATTGAATATGTCAATGCTGATGTAATGAAATGCTTCTTCTAACTATGTGGTTATTAAATAAATAATTTAAAAAAAAAGAAGTGTTCACTGCTTCAAGGACTTGCTGAACATTAGGCCTACAGGCAGGATATCCCCTAATCCCTCCCGAGGGCCAAATTGTACCCAATTGTAGGCTGGGGTGCACAAGCCTTTCTTTCTCTCTTCCCATACAGTTTCTTAGCAAAAGGAGACTAGAACTAAGTAAAGTTGCCTTCCTATTTCACCCCAAAATACTGTTCCTAACTGAATAAATTATGACATCCTTGTAATACTAGGTAGCTAAGTGTTAACAAGGTACAGAACACAGCATATTTACTGCCCTTTGTATAAGTTGTATAGAAAAATACATTTACATATGTGCTTGTAAAGAAGCAAAAGACCTTTGGAAGGAGGCCCACCTTGGTGGCCTATGGCAGAGAGGAGAACTGGGAGTCTAGGGGCAGAGGTAGAAGGATGGGAATGTTTATCATCTAAGTTGTTAAAACAAAAATAGGTAAAACAACTGAAAAAAGTTGTCCATACATTCTAACCACATTGCCTGAAATCCTACCACACAGATAGGTTCTTGAGAGCTCACAGGGACTCCCTAGAAGGATTTTAATGAGACGCAGCCACTCACACTTTGGAGTGGATTAGCTTAATCAGAGAGCTTTTCTAACACGTAGCCATGGAACTCAAGGGTTTATATTGAATCAGAGAAGGGGTGTGGAAATTGGAAGCCATAGGGCATTTCTGATGAGTAAGTCTTGGAATCATGGCGCTATTACAGGGGACAGCAACACTGCCTAACACCCAGAGGAGACAAAAGATTCTGAGAAGTTAGAGAAGGGCACTTAAGGGATGGGGGACGGTGCCAAGCCCAGGAGAAATGTCCCTTCTAAATGTGGCTCACGTCTGCCATAGGCCAAGCACAGCTGTCACTTCAGCCTTGTCAGGACCCTCCACACACATACACACCCTTCCATCAATCTGTCCCCTGTCTGGCCTGGCCTGGAGTGAAATCTGGGACACAGAGGGTGGGAAGCAAAACATTGGGGTTACTAAGTAATGCTGAATGCTCAGCTGTGTGAGGGAAATGTTTTGTCCTTTGTGTTACCATCTGGGGACAATTAGATGGAAATTGTGGTCAAGAGGAAAGGAAGATCTGGCATACATCTGCAAGTCACTTGGGGGGCAGGCAGACTTGGTACTTACCTCTTTCTTGTATTCCTCTTGCTCTTCCTTCAGGGTCAGTTCTATGAAGACCTGTTGCAGCTTCTCATTGCAGTAGTTGATCACAAATTGCTCAAAGCTATTATCCTATGGGTTGAAGAGAAAGCAGCTCACCTCAGACCCCTCCTCCCTCACAGCCCCCTCTCACATCCATTACAAGCCTGTCCCCCAAATGGGGAGGCTGGCTGCTGAAGTTGGCTGATATTCTCTCACCTCTAATATCTCAAAACCATAGATATCCAGGACCCCCATGACCTTCCTCTTCTCCCCAGTGCACACCTGAAGAGGAGAGAAGGATAAAAAGGTAAGGAATAGTTCCTTGGGCACACCAGGCCAGGTCCTTCTGGGGTAGATGGGATTGGAGCAGGGACAAACAGAGCTAGAGTAAGCCTGACCAAGCTGGAAAGGATCTGTGGTGTCTACTCTCCTCCCTCCTCCATTAGCTGCAGAACAAGCAAAGGAAGAGGAAGAAGAGGGAAGATACAAATAGAGTCCAGAATGGTTGCAAATGGATATTAGGTAGAAAGATTTTAAAAGGCTTTAGGATGATAGCCATCCCTTACATTTGTACTCTTACAAAAGAAAATTCCATGTCATTTATAACCTTATATGAGTAGTATTATTTTGTACTCAAAAAAAGTCAAATCGGCCGGGCATGGTGGCGCACACCTTTGATCCCAGCACTTGGGAGGCAGAGGCAGGCAGATCTTTGTGAGTTTGAGGCCAGCCTTGTTTACAAAGCAAGTTCCAGGACAACTGGGGCTACAGGGAGACCCTGTCTCAAAAAGAAAAAAAGAAAAAAAAAAGTCAAATCTTAGAAGGGAAAAGGATCCCAAGCCTAGATTCAAATCCCACATACCCATGGGACTTTCAGGAATAACTTCAGAATATAAGGCACTTTCACATAGAAGACTGTGAAATAACAGATTTACTGAAGTTGGGCTGTAGCTCAGTGGTAAGGCACATGATTAGCATGAATGAAATCCTGGGTTGGATCCCCAGCACCAAAAAAGTAAAAGATAAATGTTTACTGAATACAATTTACATACCATGTATAACTCAGTGGGTTATATTTTTAGTTATTCAAAAGGTGCACAACCACTACCTCTACCTAATTCCAGATCATTCTCATCAAGCCAAAAAGAAATCTTATACCGATTTAGTAATTATTCTCTTTTCCCTGCCCCCAAGGCCTGGGCATTCATTAATCTACTTCCTTTCTCTGCGGATCTGCCTGTTCTACTATTTCACATAAATACGCACAAGAGGTAGTTGTTTGTGATGTGCTTCTTTCACTCAGCATAGTGTTTTCAAGATTCACCAGTGCTATACCACAGGTAAGAACTCCATTCCTTTTTTATGGCCAAATACTGTTTCACAGATATATCCCACTTTATTTATCTATTCATCCATCCCTGATGGACAGAGATTGTTTCTATTTTTACTATTATTTATTCGTTCATTCATTCATTCATTCATTTGTAGAGTCAGGATCTCAAATACCCCACGCTGGCCTTGAACTCACTATATAGCTGAGGCTAGCCCTGAATTTCCTGATCCTCCCCTTTTTTTCTATTAGAAATAATGCTTCTGGGGGCTAGAGAGATGACTCAAGAGTTAAGAGCACTAGCTGCTCTTGCGGAGAACCCAGGTTTAATTCCTAGCACCCACATGGTGGCTAACAACCATTCATAACTACAGTTCCAGGGGATCCAACATCCTCTTCTGACTTCAATGGGCATTGTGTAACACTGGTGCCTTTACATACATGCAAGCAATACACTCACACACATAAAATAAAAATAATAAAATAATAAAAAATAATGCTTCCACAAACGTTTGTATACAGTGTTTTCTTGGCTATAGGCCAAAGAGTGGTATTGCTGAAGCTTATAGCAACCATGCACATTGTTTTATCTGATCTTCAGTGAACTCTGAAGCAGATGGGCATTCATGTATTTTGGTGACCATTTCCAAATCAGGAAGTTGAGGCAAAGTATCTTTTTTTTTTTAAGATTGATTTTTTATTATTTTTAAGTGTGTGTGTGTGTGTGTGTGTGTATCTTCCTGTGAGTATGTGAGTGCAGGTGCCTGCAGAGGCCAGAGGAGTCAGATCTCCCTGGAGCTAGAATTACAAGCAGCTGTGAGATGCCTGATGTGGGTGCAGGAACTGAACTCAGGACCTCTGCAAGAACAGCACTCACTCTTAACTACTGAGACATCTCTCTAGCCCCTGAAGCTCAGTATCTTTGTGAAACTGAAAGACCACATGGTTCACAAGGAAATGGATCAGATTATGGAACTCAAATACCAACAGCATTCCCACAACATACTCCTAGAAGGAACTGTACCCTCCTCCAAATGCTCCTCTCTCTGGAGTTGGTGGCCTGGGCAAGAAGTTGAAGCAGGCAGAGGCTTTGAGGGAAGAGGGCAGTCACTCACCTTGATGCTCTCATTGATGCGATTCACTATCCAGTTGAAAAGGCGACTGTAGACATTCTTAGCCAGAGCATCCCGAGCATATTGGGCCTGGGGTGGGGGTGAGGAGGGGACACTCTGATTAATGTGGCAGCCACAGAAGAGGCTCAAAATCAGCTCCTACAGGAGGGCCCTCACCTGCGTGACATTCAGGACTGTGACCACCTTTTCTTTGGCTGTCTCCATAGTCCTTGAGCACAAAGCTCTCTCTAGTTCCTCTGAATTCAAACCCATCATCTCCCCAATCTCCCGAACAGCTAGAATGACAAAAACAAAACAAAAACAACCCATCATGGTTTGGAGAGGGGGAAAGGGGCTGTCCAGCAAGGCTGCCCAAGAGACTGATAACCCAGTTAGGCTAGGGAAGTCATGGGGCTGGCATAGAATATGAGCCCAGAGGAATGGGGGCCAAGGGAATATGGCAGATCTGAGCACTTTGCCTGCACTATCTACTTTGATATGAAAATCTCTTAAAATGGGCAAGATTGCCTCTATATCTCAGAAGATGCAGCTAAGACTCTGAAAGTTCCAGACCCAAGTCTATCAAATTTCAGAACCTCATTCCAAGTCTCTTTGGAGGAGAGACTCCAACAAGTTCAACAAGTCACTTTGGAGGAAACCTCAGGAGTGGGCTGAGTGGGAATGCAGCAATCACATTGGAGGTGATACAAAAACTGGACTTGAGACAGGGCATTCAGAGTGGGGCTTCATCAAGGTGGCACAAACTTTTCTCATCACGAATGCCACTTGCTGGTATCCCATTGGCCTGGAACTCATCCATCAACTCCACGTTTCCCAGCTTCAGCACCAGAGCTGTCACTTCCAGCACTTGTTGAATTTCATCGTCTGAGAACCCAATCACTGTCATTGCACTCTTGGGAAGAAAGCAGACAGCAAGCTGAGCAGCTAGGGCCAGTCCAGGACCTCCCCTCACAAAGCCTGAGCTCAGAAGATGGCCTAAGGGCTCAAGCCTGTCCCACAGTGGGCACTCACCTGCATAGCCCTGAAGTTGGAGGCGTCATCTATGCCATCTACTCTGGACACTTCCCCATTCAGATAGGTATATCCACTTGCATCCTTCTCAAGCTTTAGGGCCTCTGGGAGGGTGACCATGGAAGAAGGTTAGGACTTGCTCTCTAATCCCCGAACCTGACACCTCCCTGCCTCTGCTCTGGATAAGTTCATTCCTTCATTTGAAGGAGCCATTTTTAATTTTTTAAAAGATTTTTAGCCGGGCGTGGTGGCGCACTCCTTTAATCCCAGCACTCAGGAGGCAGAGACAGGCGAATCTCTGTGAGCTCAAGGCCAGCCTGGTCTACATAGTGAGTTCCAGGACAGCTGGGGCTACAGGGAGACCCTGTCTCAAAAAAGACCAAAAAAAAAAAAAAAGAAAAGATTTAAAAATTTTTTATTTTATGTGTATGAGTGTTTTGTCTCTGTGTATGTAAATGCACCTGTGTGTACAATGCCTGTGGAAGCCAGAAGAGGGCACTGGATTCACCTGGAACTAGAATTATAGACAGCTGCCATGTGGGTGCTAGGAACTGAACCAGGTCCTTAGCAAGAGCAGTAGATGCTCTTAACCTCTGAGTCATCTCTTCAGCCCCAGGAGGAGTCACTTTCGCTTTAGGTTCTTCCTTTGTCCCCTCTGTTTGGGGATAATTAATTCCTATGCTGATAAACTAACTTTTTAAGTAATATTTGGATTTGGGTATTCATACCTGTTGGAGTTTCCCTTGAACTTAAATGAAATAAAAGCCCCACTGATTCTTTCCCCCACCCTCAGGGTTCTAAACAACAAAAACAATCAAGTAAACTCTCTATTCTGTTCTGGGAAAAAGTGAGGCCCCAGCCTCAATAGCCTTCGCCCCTGTTTACTCATTCAGTATTTGTTCCCTGGCCCTAATGCCTCCTCTGAAAGGTTTTCTCCAAAGGTTTTCTCAGTGCTGAGGGCTGAGCTAATAAATGGCTGTCTTGTAGTCCCCTAAGATAAATGAGATTTTCTCTAAATCTATATCATGCGAGCTAGGTTTTGAATTTTTGTCTTTCCCCAAAATGAGCAATTTGTATGTTGGGACTGCTTATCAGCTTCATATTCTATGTGCCTGAAACGGAATTTTTTTCATTTTGAAAAATGAATCAGGGGGCTAGAGAGATGGCAGAGTAGTTAAGAATGCTTGTTCTTCCAGAAGACTCTGTTTCAATTCCTAGCACCCACATGGCAGCTAACAACTGTCCGTGACTCCAGTTCCAGGGGATCCAACGCCCTCTTGTGGCCTCTGAAGTGTTTGCACAATATGGTTGCATTTACATATGTGTAGGCAATACACTCATACACATAAAATAAAAATAATAAATTAAAAAATTTTAATGAAAAAATAAATGAATTCAAAGAAATGTCCATTTAGGTTGTTTATGTAAAATGAAAGAATTAGACTGACCATGGACTAGAGGTGTGTCAGTTAGCATTTATGTAAATGATCTGGGAATCGGAGAATAAATTTCAAACTGGATTTTAGTGACACTTCCCTCTAGCACACAAATTCTGAAATAGGAGATTGCTAAGGAAGGGCAGCTAGAAAAAGAATGAGTCATAAAACCCAGAATAGTGATCCCAGGGAAAGCCACCCAGATTCAGCTTAAACTAACAGGTACGGAACCAGCCAGAACAAGACATTAGTGCCTGAGTCATATAAATTGAACATCATTGAGGCCATTAAACCAAGAAGGAGGATAAGACTTATGGAGACTTTTGAAACAGGAATTTCAAGGACAGGAAAAGAGTTATGCATAAGTCCAGCATAACAAAAACTAAAGAGACAGACTGATCCTTAGGGGCTAGAAATCATGGTTTTCACAGCTAGAGGGGAGATTGAGGGGCAAACTCTAGCAAGGGCAAAGTCCCACCAGACCCCAGTGATGCCCTCCAATAGCCTCTGGCCAGTCCAGTTTTCAGGACAAGGCAAGGGAACTCTATACCTTCTGCTGCTATAGCTACCTGAACAGGCTTACTGGAACCAATCACACTGCATTGCAATGTATCTGCTCATATACCTACCATGCCTAAGAGACTTGAGTTCTTTGATCACAGGGTCCGTGTCATACTCACCTCTATCACTATAGGCCAACTAATGCCTGATCAAAAGGCGCTTGATGAAGAAGAAAGAGAATGAATGAAACTTCCACTGAGCTAGCTAAGAAAATCAGGGAAGAGCCTAGGTGAGGTGAGTGTATACGCCCAGGCAGCTTCCACTAGAGGTCTTTGGAAGTTTTTGAACACTCCCACATCCTGCCTCACTTTCCTGCTTAACTATCAATAAAGCCCCTCAAGTTGAAGTAGGAAGGAAGGCAGAGTTGAGTGCTTCATGCTTGAAGCCAGCTTGAGGAGAGAACCAGGCAGGACACAGGGACAAGAGCAGTAATGAGGTAAGGAAGGCATAGCCCTGGCAAACAACCAGGCAAAGGAAGAGAGCAGAGAGGTCAGGGGATTTGTTCCCAACAACAGGTGATACGGCTCTGGGTGGGGAATGCAGGCACTGAGAAGTGGAGAGGGGGCTCAAGGGAAGGGGACAAGAGGGGCCCACAGTTCTGGGGATGGAATGGAGGTTGGGGGTGTTTGACCACATGTCCAGGGCAGGCACGTACTCAGCAGCTGCGCATCTGCTCCAGTCAGTAACTGATAGAAGATGTGGAAGTTCCTCTCCCCTTTGAGTTGCTTCACCACTCGAGATTTCTCAAGCAGATCTGGCAGAGTATGAGAAAACACCCTCCTGAAGGTCTAGGAGATAATACAGCATCTCTCTAATCATGCCCTTAACCCCAATGTTCTCAGGGGGTTGAGAAGTTTCCTGCCTACAGGACCACAAAAGGACACAGTGGGCAGGAGGAAGAGAACTGGTCAGGCATGCAGGGAGACATACAGTTTGTGATGACGCCACCAAGGGGGGATCCTCTGAAGTCAAACTCAATATCCATGTATTTTCCCTTCAGAGAAAGACCAAAGAAAGCCTTGGCTTCCTCCTCTTCTCAAAGCTGTGAGGAAGACTCTGTGCAGTGCTCCTCCCTCTCAGCCCCCACCCCTCCTCCTGAATAGATATGGTCACTCACAAATCGAGAGGAGTTGTCATTGCGGATGGTCTTGGCATTGCCAAATGCTGCAGAGATGAAAAGGGAAGTGAGGTGGCTGAGGCTCCCAAGGGTGAGACCCTAGGGAAGGAAAGGGAGAAGGGAGGAGGGAGGAGGAAGGAGGGAGGGGGGAGGAGGGAGGGAAGAGGAAGGAGGGAGAAGGGAGAAAGGAGAAAGGAAGGGAAGGGGCGGGAAGGGAAAGGAAGGGAAGTCCTGCAGGGAAGACGCCTTTCAGTCTACCAAGCAATTACATTTTTTCAGGCTGAAGGGGAACAGTGGTTTTGGAAGAATGTCTAGGGCTGAGGGATTCTGGGGGCCAAGGGCAGGGAAATGGAGAGGGTAGAGACCACAATGCTCACCCTCCAGCACTGGATTTGACTGAAGCAGCTGCTCCTTCACAGAGTTCACCTGCTCCCCTTTCCCACAGACGGCAGCCACATAGGACATCACCAGCTTACTAGCCTCTGTGCACGAGAAACTCTCAGAGTCCCCAACCAGGGGACTCAACTCCCTCAACTCCCCACCTCCCTCAACTCCTCTAACCCCAGCACCTCACACCCCTGCAGTAAGAAAAACAGGAAAGATTGGGACTGGAGAGATGGCTTAGCAGTTAAAAGCATTTACTACTCATGCAGAAGACCCATATGGGGTTCCTAGCACCCACAATTGGTGGTTTACAACCTCCTATAACTCCAGTTCCAGGGGATCTGACACCCTCTTCTAGCCTCCACAGACATCTGCACGCATGTGCACATACATACACATAATATAAAATTCAAAAATCTTTTTTTAAAAAAAGAAAGAAAGAAAAACTGGAGAAGATTGGAGATTGGGAGGGACAGGACCAGGCCTCATTGAAAAGACATAAGGTCAGGATTCCAGACATGACTCCTAGGCTTCCCAGCCAGATGCCTCCTCACCAGTCTTCCCAGCTCCACTCTCGCCGGTGATAAGGATACACTGGTCTTGGTCCCGATTCTTTAGTGACTGGTAGGCCACATTTGCTAAAGCATAGCTTATAGAAAGAAAGTGGGCAGTAACTAATGTGGGGCCAGCCCAAGGCATCATCTGTTAATCCACAGCACTAGGTTCATCTACCCTCCTCATAGGGACCAGATTAGGCAGGACATGACAGCCTAGGAAGGAGTCTCAGGGGAGGAGGGGAAGCTGGAGAACCTCCTTTAAGAGGAAGGGACAGGGGGAATTGGTGTTATTCATGGGATTTTGTCCACCTGTCCTTGGCCTCTTTACTTACATATGGGGGTTCAGCTCATAGAAGGTATAGTCCTGGTATTTGGCAATGAATTCTGGGCCATAGATGGGAAGTTGCTGATAGGGATTCACTGAGACCACCACATTCCCAATGTAGGTCTGGAATCAGAAGAGAGTGAAGGGAATGATCCCGGCAGGAGGAACACTTAACTCCGGATATACCCACAGCCTGGCGCCCACAGTGAGCTTACATAAATCTCCTTGTTTTCATAGCGAAGCTGGAGGTTCTTGAGCAGAGATTCCTCATCCAAGGGTTCCAGGAGGACAAGGTCCTGTACCCCCACAGGGCCTTCCAGGTCAGGCATGTCCAGAGCAGCTAGGATCCTAGGAGTCAAAGCTGCAATTTGCTACTGTTTGCTCAGCTTAAGGGGCCAGTCACAGTGAGAGGAGAAGAGGGCGGGAAGACCTAAGAGCCCTTTTTCCCTCTCTACAGAGAGCCCTCTACCCAGAAGGGCCTCTGGATCAGGCTGACCAACCAGGGACATAGGGAAACCCTCTGATCCCTGGGCTGGGGGTAGAATGGGCTTAGACAGGACTATCTGTGTCTGCCCCACTGATTAAGGATGGCATCGGTAGGCAGCAGTGGTGGAGCAGAGTAGTGCCTGATGGAGAGGACTGAAGAAGTGTGAGCCAAGCTTTATACCACAGCCAGGTACTAAAAGTTCCCTCCCTCCTATTCTGCTATCTTCGTCAGCATCCAGTCTCCTTGGCTGTTTGCCCTACACTCCTACTCAATCCCCACCTCTACCAGTCCCCATTTTGGTCACCTAGTCCCTCCCCTATACCCAGTTCCAGAGGTCTCTCCTGTCATTACCACATGAGCTTCATTTTTCTTTATTTTCCAGTTTTTTTATTTTATGTGTGTGAGTATATTGCCTGCATGTGTATTAGTGCACCTGTGTCATGCAATTCCCACAGAAGTCAGAAGAAGGCGTGAGATTCCCCTAGAACTGGAGTTACAGATGGTTAGCTGTCATGTGGGTGCTGGGAATCAAACGCATGTCCTCTGCAAGAGCAGCCAGTGCTCTTAACTGCTGAGCCACCTCTCATTTTTAAATGAGAGTGAACCAGGTGGTGAGTTCAAGAATGGAGGCAGTCCTCCAGAAAAGACTGGAATTACCCATAGAAAATGAAAGTTGGATTTGCTTCCCCAACTGATAAAGAACTGTCAAGGTCTCAAGCTGTCCTCCCCTTTTGTCTTCAATGGCAAAGTCTTCAAATTTTGCACCCATTCCTGTAAACTCCTGGCATGGACTTTGCCCAAAGGGACACACCCACCTTTCTAGCAGCTGCTGGGAGCAAGAGAGTGCTACAGGGAGGGCTGGGCTGCATGCAGCCGGCACCTGGCAGGTGTTCATGCAGGAGGAAACCCAGTCGTCTGGTCTCCCCCTGGGGAACTGAGTGGGCGGGGTGGCAGTACTAGTACAATGGTCAATGCCACTCCCAAACAGGAATAAAAGAAATACATTCCCCCCTCTCCTGCTTCTCTGAACCTAGAGGAAGAACAGGAATAGTAGATAGGGCAAAACGGGGACACGGGGCTCCTTCTCCTTCATTCTGCTTTCCCCAAGCTCCAGTAACTTCCTGAAGAACACAACTAAGGAAATAATATGAATACTGATTAACAGCAGTCTCTGGAAATCATGCAGCATTTACCACAGGCAGGCGGGGCTCTAAACCCTGTGCAAATACTAATTTGCTTGATATTTAGAACAGCCCCATGAAGTAGGTCCTATTATTCTCCCAGATTTCCCACATTAAAGCTCAGTAGTCATGCATGGTGGCTCATGCCAGTAAGTCCAGCATTCAGAAGGCTGAGGCAGGAGGACTGCCATAAATTTGGGGCCAATTTGAGCTACATAGTGAGTTCCAGACCACCAGATTAGCTACAGAGTTAAGACCCTGTCTCAACAACACAGAGAGAGAGAAACAGAGAGAGACAGAGACATAGACAGAGAAAGACAGAGAGACAGTGAGTCTTTGAAGCAACTTGGAAGGGGAAGGTGAGGAGCAGAGGTGGGGTGGGAGAGTGCAACTCGTTTGGATTGAGAGGAATAAGAATGTGAAGCATTGGGGTGGGAAAGGGGACAAAGTGGCAGTTCCTAGAAGATTCCAAGGTGACAGATCAAGAAGAACTTACCCAATACTGTAACTTCAGTGTCCCTTGAAGAACAGGGAATAAAATCTCAATCTGACAGGAAGAGTCTGGGGTGCCAAGAGCGGTGTTTCAGTTAACGGGAGCTGTCCATGGTGTTAGGAAGCCAAGCATCCACACTCTCACCCTCCTCTGCGCTGCCTCCTCCAAACCAGGCTCCCGGTACCATGCAGACCAGAAGAGGCCAGAGAGAGATGGCTGCTCAGCGCAAAGTCCAGGGCTGTTCCTGCTGAGGGTGTGGCTCCCTTAACCTTTTACATGCCTGTGTTCAGTCTTCCTATAGATGGGAGAAGATACCTCTCTGGATTTAGCTAAGCGGCTCAAATAGAGCTCCACTGTCACCAGAATGTGGAAGTGAGAACAGAAGAAATGGAATGTATAGCCAAGGAAAAGATTGTCCAAGGAAGAATTGGGAATTTTGCTAAGAAGGCAGGCTGGGATGTTTTCCTGAGAAACAGTATCCCTCCTTAAATCTTCCTTTCTATCTTTTGGGAACCTGAGGGTATTATTACTTGAAGGGCTAAAGCAGACAAAATTCCAAATCCTTGTCCATTTCCCTTCCCCTATAAATCAGTCCTCATCATAGAGATCCAAAGATTAAAGTTAATAATACCTCACATTCGCATGACATCTATTTCACTGAACCTCACATGCATATCATCTCACGGAGTAGTCCCACCCTGGAAAGCAGGCAATGCTGATGCTCTGTTGAATGAGAAAATAAGGCAAACGCCAGGCTTAGATATGACACTGTGTGCCCCAGTTCCACAGCTAGCATGTCAGAAATCAGGCACAGAGTATGCTTTCTGGTCTTGTCTGCCATAGGTTGCTGCCCAAGTTCTGAGGTTTCTCATTTTAATCATTCCTCAGCACTGAGATACTGAACAAGACCCTAAGATGCTGTTTCCTGGGCATTAGCTGAGCAGAAAATAGCTCCCTCTGATAAAAAGCTTATCAAATCCAATATCCCAAGCACCTCCTCATCCACCAAGGAAAGATCCTAAACAGAGAGGCCCCTCTGCCCATCTTCTCTCCCAGGCATGCATAAAGAGCAATTTAGGTAATTACACTTAACATGGAGACTTGATTGCCCAGCTCTCAGCCACTGCTGCCTGGTTCAAGGTCCGAGTTCTATTGCTCTTGCAGAAGCATTCTGCATAAGCTTGGTCCGTCAACAATTCCATTATCAACCTGCCCTTAAATAATTTATTGATTTACTATATCTATTTGAAGGGAAGGAAGCAAGGTAAAGAGAAGGCTGAGCAGAAGTGGTATCAAAACATAATCCTCTGTTATAGGTGGAACAGTGTCATGGTGTCGAGACAGGGTGACTACAGACCTTTTTCTAGTGGAAGAAACACACCTAGTGTTTCCCAGGACCACATGCAATGCTGCAACCTCCACAGTTGCCACTAGAACCTGGGTCTCATGCTCACAGGCAGTCACTTGGGGTTTATGTCTACCCATTCACTCATGAATGCCTTCTACACACTTCAAAACGATAGCAACTTTAGGCATTTTAAAAAATATTTTATTATTTTTATGTGTATGAGTGTATTGCCTGCATATAGGTAAGTGCATGTCATGCAATGCTCACGAGGGCAGAAGAGGCCATCAGATCCCCTGGAACTGGAGTTATGGACAGTTGTTAGCTGCCATGTGGGTGCTGGGATTCAAATCCGGGTCCTCTGCAAGAACCAGTGTTCTTAACCGCTGAGCCATCTCTCCAGCCCTGCAACCTTAGGCTTTAAAACAATGAGATGAACATCATAGCTCCACTTATCAACCTGGAACCTGTGTCTGAACCCACAGTGAATTCCTATCCAACCGAAGGTGTGAATTTGGGGGTTAAAATTAGGGAAGACCTAGGAAAAATGTCATGAGTGGATTACTCTGAATTAACAATGTGTAGAAAACACACATCCAAGTCAGCTGAGATTTCAAAATCTGCCAGAACATCCTTGAGGTAGGGAGGAGGAGTGAGTGGGTACAGCGCTGTGATCTGCTCTCCAGACTAAATGGAAGCAACTGGAGCTTATTGCCTTGTTCCTCCACTCTAACTCCTAAAATCACCTTCCTTTGTTCCCAATCCAAATGTCTACTCCAGGGATTGAGGTGTGGCTCAGTGGCAGAGTGCTTGGCTAGCACATGAGGCTGTGAATATGATCCCCAACACTGAAAAACAGAATAAAGTCTACTCCATATAATGGATACAAGGGAACTTTGGGGATAATCAAAATGTTCTCTATCATGAGTGTGGTGGTAGTTATACAACTGACTATACTTGTCAAAACTCAGCAAAACTAGACATTTAAGAATTTTACTGTATATATAAATTACACTTAATTAGGCATTATGGTGCACACCTTTAATCCTAGCACTCGGGAAGCAGAGGCAGAGGCAGGCAGAACTCTGAGAGATCAAGGCCAGCCTGGCCTGCATAGCAAGTTCCAGGCCAGCTGGGGCTACAGAGAGACCCTATCTCAAAAAAAAACAACACCTTCTTTAAAAAAAAAAAAAAAATTACACTCCAATTAAACTAAGAGAAAGACAATGATGAAGAAACAATTCCAAATCCTTTGGTACTAAGTTCTAATAAAGTTGAGAGGGCAGCAATTTGTTCAAACCAATTCCGTCAACAATCTTGCCAGATGTATTAACTTTTTAAGATGTTACAATTTAAGATGTTACATGTTCATAATGGACATGATGGCTAACGCCTGTAATCCCAGCATTCCAAAGGCAGAGGCAGCCTGGGCTACATGAGCCCTTGTCTCAAATCCTCAGCCCCAAATATAGTCTCAGGATAGAGAAGTGTGATTAAGGGAAAAAAGGAAATACATAAACATGAAATTGATGTATTAACTGCTGATTACCTGAGAACATGCAATCCATACTGGAGTTTGTGTTTGGGGGGCGGGGACCAGGGCTGATGAGATAGTTTAGTTGGTTAAGGAAGGAGCCTGATACTAGGAGTCAACTCCCGTCTGACCTCCACATGTGGGCTGCAGCATGTGCACACCCCATACCCCCACACACAAAATAAATAAATGCAAAACAATTTTTGGTATTAAAAAAAAGAGACCATTGTATAGTCTATAAAACTTTATTAAAATTGGGATTATTTACAAGTTATATAATAAAAATGAAAAAATACATATTTTTTTTTACAGAAAGGTGGGTGAAAACAAGACCCATGGCAAGGAGCATCCCTGATATTTCTGTTCTTCTCAAACACTCATTAGCAATTATTTTAATATAAATGACAAATCTTTTATCTAAATAACACTAAGGCATTATTTGTAGGCTAAAAGTTACTTAGTAATTTCTTAGCCCTGTTATTTCAATACCAATTCCATAAACATGGAAAACTGTGGCAATTGCAGATTGTAGCAGTTTTAAAAATTCACATTATGAGCTATCTGTTAAGATAAGGCTACTCATGGCTCTCAGCAAGTTTGAAGAAAGTGAGTTCAGCATTTTCAAGTTATCATCCAGAGTGTAAAAGAGAAAGCTGGGCATGGTAGCTCATACTGCAATTCCAGCACTCAGGAGGCTGAAGCAGAAGAGAGGACTGCCATGGGTTCAAGGCCAGCCTGAGTACTATAGTGAATTCCTGTTCGGCTTGGGCTGCAGACTGACACCTTGTTTCAACAACCCTGCGCCCTGAAAAAAAATAGTGTCAAAGGAAGACGACACACAAAAATGGGAGGACTGTGAGTCCAAAATGCCACATTTTTGAGTCTGTGTGATCATTCCTGTCCCTAATAGGCTGCAAGCCAGTGTTGATCTGCTTTGCCTGCCATGTAAGGCACCAAATACCCTTTTATTTCTTTTCCTTTCTATTCTGAGATGGAGGTCTCAGAATAGGAGACACTGATTTTAAACAAGACAAGTGATCCTGTTACCATAGCCTCCCAAGGACAGGAACAACAAATGTACATTACCACACCTGACTTCCAAACAACCTTTATAAAGTAGTAACCATCTAGACTCCAGTTCAACAGCAACCTGAATCCACAGTTAAGTCACTAAGATACCACTGGGTTGTCACAATTGCTTAAGTTCCTCCCTAAATAAAGCAATTTTTCTGCTTGGATACAAGCAAAAGATTTAGGCACATCTGTCATGTGCAACGGCTACTTCATACACTTATTCCTTGGTCTCAGTGCCCACAACATGAGGACACAGTACATCTGTCCAACTGTCCTCTTCTGGTTCAGATTTTTACACAGGCATCTGTCTGAGACCATCTATTTTTCCAGAACAACAAAAAGATTATAGGCAATTACATAATCCATTCCTAAGCCTTTTATGGATATCAAGGCCTGGGGGGATTTTGGCCTATTTGGGTCCTTTCATTCATCAAATCTCCATCACACATGCCAAGTGGGGACTGGGCAAAAGGGAACACAGCTGATCAAGACAGGATTGTGCACTAGAATGGGACATATGGTAAATGGAACCATGGGACCCAAAGAACCATCATCAGCAAAATCACCATTGTTAACAGACATAAAAGAGTAGTGGGGAGAGGGAAGGAGAAACTCCTTTTTTTCTTATTACAAGGTATCAAAGTTATCAAAGCAGCTAAATTTTTCTTGGCTTTGGTCACTGTGTTCTGTTGCTGTCATGTGGGAAGGGAGAAAGAAAAGTTTTAGGCCAATTGCCTCTTGTACATCCATTAATGGGGGTCATGTTCTATATAACTCAGGTCAGACCGATTAGAAGCAATAGATTTCCAATGCTGATGAGGCCCCGAGCCTTGAAACCAATTTACAGCATGATATTTGCTGAGCAAGATGCTGACATGGCAGCAGACATGGCTCCAGTGTCCATCCAGCTCACCCGTTATCCCTTCAATCCTTGATGAAATCGGTCTGAGAGACAAGATGATGCTGAAATTGCATGAGCTGAAATTGCCAGAGAAAATTAAATAGGGGCTTCAAGTAGTGACTAAGCCAGCAGACTAAGAGGCCAAGAAGGAGACAAAAGTGGTTCCTAAAGAAAGCTTACAGAGTTGAGCAATCTCCAGGTACGTGGAAGCTCTGAAGCGTCTAGGCAGAGTCACACAGCAGGCAGGGTAAGGACATACAGCACACAAAGAGGCAGGCGCTGTCCTTCACTGTCTGAGAACAAGTCTCATGCCACTCAATTCTCCAACTACCAGACAGGGAGTAATAAAATGAATAGGGTTTTACTCACCCCAAATTCAAATATGGAGGAAAAAAAATGGTCTTGAAATGAAAACTATATGCCACAAGGAGTTTACCACACAGAAGAGGAAAATCATTCCTGACTTCACAGTGATTTCTCACTAAAATAAAGATGTAAGTCAGAAAAAGCTCACCCTGGAGGCAAGCTACCAAGTCTATAAGGGGTAACTGGGGAAAGGCACCCAGGTCTCCCAAGAACTCTAAGATCACTTATAGAGTTGAATTATTTTTTCAATTCAATTACATTCAAATATGCTAGGTATCAATTTTCAGAAATAAGATTTTGAAATAGTGCATTCTGGAAAGCTTTTTGTTGTTAGTAGTGGGTCTTATTTTTATGGGCCACAGATTGAGGCCACATCTGGTACATGCTAAACAAGCAGTTACCACCACTAAGCTACATCCCCACCCTTTCAGAAACTTTAACAGTTCTTTGTAAGGGGACAAAATTTTACCATGTACATAATTCACAAAGACAAAATGTTTCCCAGTATAAACCTCCTTGTATTCTGCAGCTTTAACCCATAGCATCTCCTCAAAAACTACTCATTTTTCCACTTGTACTGTATCACCCCATGCCAACTGAGGTAGTTGTCACTTTTGGACAATTTAAGGCTAGGAAGAACACTGGTTGAAATAATCGACCTAGACTAGGGGCATCTCAGACCTGACATTTTGGATGTTAGCCATAGAGCTGAGGCCTTTCAAAATTACATGCTAAATGGCTGGTGTGAGTCATCATCACAGCTTTTTAAAAAATATCATCTTCCTTCTCCATGATCCTAAGTCTACTGCTGTGCACTTGCCATGAGCACCTACATTCCCGGTTGAAGGAATTACAGAAATTACACACTTCTTCCAAGTTCCCACAATGAGGGAACCAAGCACATGGCAGATAATTGGGAGTCTGCTCTCTCATAAAGTGATGCTGCTAGCTCCCAAGGGTATTTCCAATAGCAAAGGAGTCTAAACTAGTGCCACTGAAAAAAGACAGCATTTCTGTCAGAAACAGAAATCGCAAAAAAGTATAGCAAACTCAAGAGGGCAATGTGTCTGAGCCTGATGGCTGAATGAGTATCTAGAGACATGCATATCACCTAGAGGTCTACTTACTGCAATTCAAACTGTGGCAGCTGTACAACTAAAGCTATACATATATATATAGGAAGACACTTAATAGGTGGTTTCAGGACTTACAAATTAGCCAGATTTGGGAGATTCAAGTAGTGAGGAAGGCTGAATGGACTGAACTGGTCTATAAGGGGAGGGAAGGGCAGGAGATAGACTACTGTACTTTGTTGTTTTGGTTTTGTTTGTCTGGTTTCTTGGTGCGTGAGTGCATGTGTGTGGTGCTGGAGATCTGACCAGGGCCTTGAGTGGTAGGCCAACAAGTGCTCTACCACTAAGCTACATTCCCAACCCTGAGATAATTTGATTCCTTAGTAACACAAAGATATGCGATCTGACAGAAAAACAATGAGGTAAACAAGATCTCTCTTCCTAGCTGGCAGGAATTATGTAGAAACCAAGCAGAAGGGGAAAAGAAATGAGAAGTGTGACATGGCAGTCTAGGTCACTAATTTTGGCAGTGCAAGGCCAAGGTAAAAGGATTGGGAGTTTAAGACCCATCTGAGTTGCACAGCAAAATCCTGAATCAAAAAGAAAGAAAAAGGAAAAACAAAATGGCCAGAAATAAAGGGGCCTTCAATGTTTCAGGGAAAAAGAGGCAGTAGAGAACAACTAGAAAAAAGGAGAGAGTGAACTAAGATAAACTGAATAAAACACACCACAGAAAGCAAACAGAGCCTTTCTAAGCAGGAAAAGTGGGCAGTGAGGAATGGGGAAAAAGAAAATGCATATGTGGGATATAATAAAAGCTTAGGAGACCTAACCTACAGACATTTTCCTAATGTAAGCACAACTCAGAATAGTACATGTATGAGAATTCAAAGTTCAAACAACAGCTCCTGGGGTTTTCATGGATAATCCATATTAATAAATATTGAGGGTCCAATAAGGCTTATCACTCTGGCACCCTTATTGATTCTAGAATGTGAATTTTTTTTTTGGTTCTTTTTTTTTTTTTTTTTTTGAGACAGGGTCTCCCTGTAGCCCCAGCTGTCCTGGAACTCTCTATGTAGACCAGGCTGGCCTTGAACTCACAGAGATCCACCTGCTTCTGCCTCCCAAATGCTGGGATTAAAGGTGTGCACCACCACTCCCGGCATTGTTCCCTTTTTTTTTAAAGACAAGGTCTCCCTATAGCCCCAGTTGTCCTGAAACTCATTATGGAGACCAGGCTGGCCTCAGTCTCACTGAGATCCAACTAGGTCGGGATAAACCTCTGCCTCCCGAGTGCTGGAATTAAAGGCATGCACCACCAAGCCCAGCTTAATTTGTTCCATTTTTAAGAATCTGTTTAAAAAACAAGATAGGCAAAAATCCATTTTCTCTCAATAGCTAAGAATTATTCCAAAAAGCAGCTGAAATAGAAGCAAACAGAAGGTGACTCAGATTTGCAGATTTCGCTCTAGCAGATGCAGCAGCCTGTGACCTGAAAGCATTACTGCACTTAATACTCACTTTTGAGGGTTAGCTACAGTGACTGAGTTGCCATGATTGAACCAACTTTCAGGCAGGAGCTAAATGTTGTGTGGGCTGTGGCCATCTAATTTCTTTAGGAACAGAAAAGTAGACCAATATCGACAGAAGCAAACCGCCACAGCATTCACTGCTTTCTCCACTCTGTCCTCAAAGATCCCTTGAAGACCACCAAGATCACTGACCACTGTCCTCTCATTGCAGCAACTTCTGCACCACATTCTGCCTGCTATAAAGTCCAGGAAGAACCGCACAGCACTTACAACATGGACCATCAAGGCATCAAGCCAGTCTACAAGAAAGTAACTAACTGCCACCTAAATCAGGAAGTTTTCTGTGTGACAGTGGGGCACTGATAATCTGAGTCCTCCTCCTCAGAGGAAAGTTCCTCATCCTGGGCAATAATGCTCCCTAATCCATACTCCTGCTCATGGACAGAAACTTCATTTGGCGTGAGGTGGAAAGAACCTTCCACAAAGTCTGCAAATCTGGAAAAAGAGAGGAATATTCATTAGGAATCTGCCTTCTGTCCTTTCTGAATAGCTTTCAAAATAAAAACAAATGCTTGACATGCTATCAGCTCAAATTATACTGAGTCTAGTTGAAATGACCATCCTCACTTGGGCAGATGGGTAGATAGATTGAAGCAAAAAATAGGCAGGAAACTAAGCTGGGATCACAGGCCAATATCCTCTGCAATCTCATCCTGCTTGACAAGCACAAGGCTGTCCTTTTCAGTTACAAAGTGCTTAGGTTTCTTGAGTCACCATATTTCTGATAAGATTGGGACATTATAGTTCTCTGTGTTTATGGTCCTATAAACTATATGCTATCATGATTCCAAACTGAAAGTTCACATACCCTTTGGTACAATTGCTCCCAACCAAAGGGGGGGCGGGGTGTCAACTGAGACAGCAATGTCAAACTTACAGGGGGAAAACTAAATATGGTACTGGAATCTTCATATTATAATAAAATAAGGAGGTAGCTCTCTTGGAGAAACAGGAAATAAATCATTGCTTAATTCATGACACTGTAGCTAACTTTCTCTTGACTACTCCTAGATTAGCAGTAATCAAAGGGCATAAATACAATATAGTTATCTTGAAGTATGATCTCTGTTAGAATTCAAGGTCATTAACTACCCAGAGACACCTGGTTTATCTAGCCAAAAGTTTACCTTTTTGGAGATTGGATTCGAGAAATAGTCTTCCAGGCAGAGCAGTCTGGACTGTTACAAAATGCTCGGAGGTTCTGCAAAGCCTTTTGGGTCTCCACCTCTCCTTGTATCCGATACTCCTCTTCTGTCAGGAGGCGAGGGGGAACTGGCTTTTCTGTTGCCTTACTCATCTTTCTGTGCTCACCAAAATAACACCAGGAATCAGTAATCAGTAACCTATATTCATCCTTACCTCTAGCTCGCTTCAGGAGACCAAGCATAAACCAGGCAGACTAAACAGAGTCATCACTTCCACCTTCCTTCCATGCACTTCTTTCACTACAGTGAACTCCTGACACACCAGACTATGCGTGAAAAGCCAGAGTAGACAATATTACTCACTACTGTGCATAAACTCACTTATTTCCCAATAAATGACAAATATTTATTTTCCAGTAAATGGAAAAACAATAAAATGATGTTATAATATTGTGGTCCATGAACTCAATTCCTCAAGCTGAAGATATCATTTTGATTATCTGCAACGGAACAACCACTGATAACCTCAGAATCCAGGACCATTCCATGTTCACTATGCAAGGTAATAACACTATGAATTACATCTTAAAATAAGGCCAGGATTTCTAGAGCAATCTGAAAGCCAGTGTGAAACAATCTGAAACCAGTGACCTAAAGCCTATGGTATTTAAAAACAAAAACAAAAACTATAATTTGTACCACCTAGTGGTAACAGGAACACATGACACATTACTGGATGCTTTTATTTTATAAAAAATAATAGACTCAGGAAGAACAAAGGTAGATAGAAAGTAACTTCTCATTACAAGGACTCCCAAGGAAAAACCACTATGCCCTTTTGCTGCAAACTGCATACCACATCTCACATGTCAATACAAAGTTACACTGCCTTTTAGTCACCTGTAGGTGATGTACAGCCAATGAATAGGGTACTCCAGGTTCTTAGTACACAATGCAATGACAATAAGAGCAAACGCAATGTGCGGTATCTGAATGCTAGAATACATGAAGCCCAGGCCCATCAGCTGCAATGTCCAGGTCAACAAGTTGATGCTTCGTTCATTCTCCAAAGGCCCGTACTTGTAGCACACTGCAAAACTCATGAATCCAACTGTGAGGATGTAGCCTATGAGAAGAATTGCCAGAAGACATTCTTTTTTAATTATACATTCTTTTTCGCTAGTGTGTGAAAAGTAGTAGTAAATTCACTAGATAGCATCTATTGAACCAGGAAATTGAACAAGATCTTTTACTCAATTATTCCTACTTGTTTTATTTTCAGAAAATAAATTTTATTCACTGTTTTTCACATACATATATTTATCACTCCTATACTTTTTGTTACAAATTTACTTGGTTCAAGTTGAATATTAAAGCTACATGATGGCACCTGGCAACGTGGGTCAGCAGTTAAAGAGTGTGCACTGTTCTTGAAGAGGACCCAAGTTAGGTTCCCAGCACCCATGTCGGTTGGTTTACAACCACCCCAGCTCCAGAAGATATGATGCCCATACTCACATGCACATATCCACACACAGGCAGGCACACACACACATAATTAAAAACAGAAATAATTTTTTTTTAAAAGCTATACACTGAACAATTCTGAAAGTATATTTTAATCCACAAATATAAAAATCCATATTAATCACTTCTCAAATGATACATCAAGAGTTCCTATCTGGAAAAAAAAAAGTTTCAGTGTGACCAAAGGATTCTCATTTTATAAAAGATTCACTGTAGTATCACTTCTCAAGGTCCCCAAGCATATTTAAAATAAGATAATAAAGTTTATTTACAGCTCTTCAAAAAGATGCTTATTATATAAACACCAGTAAATTAAAGTTTTCTCCTTATTAACAGCATTTTAGTTTAAAAGATGATGAAAGGGATAGTGGCATTAAAAATAAGCAGAAAACTGATTTTTACAAGTTACTCAAATGATATTAACTACTAACTCCTTATTAGAGGCAACATTTTTTCCCAATCAAATTAACCAAAACAGCCTATAAATATGCAAAGAGGTAATCAAAATCAACAATACTTACTTAGAAGATATTGCCAGTAACACCTCCAGATCTCTTGTAAATTCTTAAAAACGAGTTGAATGAGGTACAGAGAAAAGGACCAGCCTCCTACCAGGATGACATAAATGGGGCTTTTCTAGAGAGAGTACAAGTGAAGGCAAAAAGTTACAAGACTTCCTCTATATAAGAGAAGCATGATTTTTTTTCTTAAAATTAAACCTACTCAAATGCACAAAACCTCATCTCTTAAAAAGATGTGTTTTATATCCAAAAAGGTACAGTCTGTAAGGAGCACCAGGAAGATGAGACTCTAAGTAACTTAAAGCCTGGCTAATTAGAAAACAGAAAGGTGACTTTAAATCTCCACTAAGCACATGATTTAAATAAAGAGTTTATATATAATTAGGCTCTCAGTCTTATAGCAAGTGTTTTTCAGAACCAAAGAGACCAGGACAGACACTGACTCACCAGTCATCAATGCAAATTTTCAGTGTTCTACAATTACCCAAGAAAACAATCCCACAGCTAAGCTTATCTTAACTATACAGGAGGAATTCTACTACTTACCTTGGGCATAAACTTGGATAGTATAAAAATGATGATTAATAGTGAGGCCACAATCCCTACACTCATCCCAGTGGAATAGTAGAAAAACTGACTTCTGCAGAGAGAAAATATTTTTCAATTACAGTTCATACAAAGCATTGCTGAAATTAATTAGAATAACTAACCTAATTAAAAGATTTTTTTTTTTAAATTTCAATATTAGAGGAAGAATTTGCCCAAGATTTAAGGCCATAGAACTATAGTATTACACAACGCAGTTGCTGGCAGTCTATGAAGATTAGTATTAGTACAATTCTTTCAACTCTCTCTCCTATCCCCACCTCCCTCCAAACCAACTGTTAATAAGAAGATTTTTTCTATACCACAGCTGGAACTGGGCTGAAAGCTTCCTCCCTGCTGGCTAGCCCCTATAGCGTCAGAAGGTTCTATGCAGACTGCTGGGGAGAACTGCCATCAACAGTCTTACTCAACTGTGGACTCTGTGCAACAGCACTGACTGTCAGGCAAGACAAGCACACTGGGCAACAGTGGCAAGTCTGTTTTGAGGGTAACCAATCACTTTCTGACTGGATCTAATACCCATTCCACAGAACAGAATTGATACCTGGTACTATAAACCCAGCTAGGGACTGGAGAGACTGCTCTTACAGAGGATCTGAGTTCAATTCCCAGCAACCACATCGGGTCAGTTCACAACCACCTATGACTCCAGCTCCTAGAGGATCTGATGCCTCTGACTTCTGAGGGCACCTGTACTCAGATGCACATACCCACAAACAAGACACACACGTGCATGCATGTATACATACATACATACACTTAAAGATAAAAATGGAAAAAAAAGTTTGGTTAAAAAAAAAAAGCTTGGGGCTGGAGAGATGGCTCAATGGTTAGAGCACTGGCTGCTCTTGCAGAGGATCCAACACCCACATGGTGGCTAACAATCCTCCATAACACCAGTTCCAGAGGAATCCGATGCCCTCTTCTGACCTCTACGGGCACTGCATGACATGGTTGCACTCACTTACATGTAAGCAATACACTCATACACAAAAAAATTAAAACTTAAAAAAGCCCTTGGCTAGGGAGTTCATGAGCTCAAGTGGGGAAACTACTGGCTGTTTTGCTAAATGAACATCATGTGCCCATCAAATCACCTTCTAAATAACTGCTTGTGCCCAAGATAAGTGTTGCTGCCAGCTTTAGTTGGAGAAGCTTCTTCACAGTGGTAGTAATGACTACAGAGACTCATAACCAGTCAAATTACTGAGAATGAGTGACTACTGAATGCCCAACCACAAAAGGGACATCTAGATCATCCTCTCCAAGGCTCAGGGAACATTGTGGAAGGATCAGAAAGAATTAAGGGCTGGAGGAAAGAGGAGGCATGGCATGAACCCCTGAGTGCCAGGTAAGACAGAGATGCTGTTCTCTGGAACTCTCAGCAACTCTTGAAAACCTGCCCAAGATTGGGCCCATCAACACCCTGTCATGGTAGGGGAAGGTCTCACGGAGCCCACTCCTCAAGGTTTTATGTACAGGTTAACGGTTGACGGGAGAGAAAGAGACATTGTTTTCAGCAGTGGAGCCACTGGTAAGGTGCCTATGCTCTTGAAAACAATCCTAAAAAAACTCACTGAGCCACAAGAAAAGAGGGGAGGGCATGAAAGTTGAACGGAGGCTAGGTAGAACAGGAGGGGGCTGGCAGAAGTGGGAGGAGGACAAAAGAGGGTAATAGGGTGAATATATCAAAATTAATTATGTACATGTATGAGCATGTCATAATGCAGCCCACTGTTATACAAGGAATATATGCTAAGAAACTTTTTTTTTTTTTGGTCTTTTTGAGACAGGGTCTCCCTGTAGCCCCAGCTGGCCTGGAACTCACTATGTAGACCAAGATGGCCTTGAACTCACAGAGATCCGCTTGCCTCTGCCCCCTGAGTGCTGGGAGCTAAGAAACATTTTAAAAAGGACTCATTCTCTGAGGAGCTGCATAGCTTCACTGGGGAGAAAGAAGAAACAGGAACAAGCCCAAACCAAGATCGGAAAGTGAACTGACTTATCCAGAAGTACCAACAGATCCTTCGTGGGGCCGAGCACAGAGCCAAGAACAGAGGTCCTACTATCATTCCAAGCACTACCAGCTATTCCTCCATGGATATGAGCTTCTCTCAGGAGCCCAAAAATAAGGAACAACTTCTTTCAAGCCCAATTCAGCTCAGTTTCAAATTCTAATTGTTGGCCTTTCATTCACAAACTTAATGTTGATTCTAGAAACACTCAATGTTTGATTATCTATATATTTTCTTTATATTTGTGCATGTTGGTTTTACCTATCACAGCTAGCAGGTTTTTAAAAGAAAAAGAAATGGGTTGGAATGATGCTCGGTGGTTAAGAGCATTGGCTGTTCTTGTAGAGAAGCTAGGTTCAGTTCCCAAGATCCACATGGTAACTAACAACCATCTGTAAATCCAGTTCCAGGAATCTGACACCCTTTTCTGGCCTCCACAAGCACTGCATGCAAGTGGTGCATTTACCTACATGTAGGCAAAACACTCATACATATAAAAATAAATTTTTAAAAGCCAGGTGTAGCAGCATGGTGGCATACGTCTTTAATCCGAGTACTCTGTGAGGCAGAGGCAGGCAGATCTCTATGAGATCGAGGCCAACATAGTCTACATAGTGAGCTCCAAAGTCCTGGGCCAGCCGGTGCTGCAGGGAAGACGAAGGGGGAAAAATGGAAAAAAAGCCAAGCATGGCAGTGCACACCTTTATTTTCAGCACTCAGGAGACAGATGCAGGCAGAGCTGGGAGTTTGACACTAGTTTGGTCTCATACTGAGTTCCAGGCTAGTCAGGGCTACATAGTGAGACCCAGTATGGTTCGTTTCTATTTTTATTTTTTAATTTCTATTTTACACTTACCAGTGTTTTATCTGTATGTATGGAAGTGCACCGCTTGCATACAGTGCCTGTGAAGGTCAGTAGAGGGCATCAGATCCCCTGGAACTGGAGTTATAGATGGCTATTACCCACCACATGGATACTCAAAACCGAACCTGGGTCTTTACAAGAGCAACCAGTGCTCTTAACCACTGAGTCATCGCTCTAGTACCTGTGAGACCCTGTCTTTTTTTTTTTTTAAAAGAACAATTAATTGATGTTTTTCTCCTTATAACTGAACATCATAAACTCATGAATGTAAAGCTAGGCGTGGTGGCACACAGCCTTTAGTCCCAGGACTAGGGAGGTGGAGGCAGGTTGGAGCTCTTTGAGATCAAGGCCAGTCTGGTCTACATAGCAAATGCCAGGCCAGGTAGGACTACAAGGAGACCCTGTCTCAAAAAGACCAAAATAAATATACACATAAGTAAATAAACAAATAAATAAATAAATAAATAAAATGAATGTATAATCCAGCAGCAACTTCATTGTACCAATCTATAAAATAGCCTTACTTCTAACTTGATGGTCAACTTTATACTATTGGGTAACTACTATTGAACTAATAATGGGAACTATCTAATGAGAAAACTTATTGACAATCATATTCAAAACAGAGAAAAAAAACATAGTATCAAATATTAAAAGTATTTGGAAAATATTGGCTGGAGAGATGGCTCAGTTGTCAAGAGCACTGTCTACTCTTTGAGAGGACCCAAGTTGAAGTCCCAGCACCCACATGTGGCTAACAACCATTTGTACCTGCAGTTCCAGGGGATCTGACACCTTCTTCTGGCCTCTGCAGGCACTGCGCAACACAGGTGCACTTATATACATGCAGGCAAAACACTCATACATGTAATAAAAATGAATTAATTTTTCTAAAAAGCATTTGAAAAATATCCAACAGGATTGGAGGGATGACTGAGCAGTTAAAAGTGCTGGCTGAACCCACATGGCAGCTAACAACTGTCCATAACTCCAGTTCCAGGGGATCCGAGAGCCTCTTCTGTCCTCCGCAGGCATTGTACGACATGGGTGTACTTACCTACATGCAGACATAACACTCATACACATAAAATAAAAACAATTAAAAAAAAAAGTGCTGGCTGAAGTGGCAGGTTAAAAAATAAGTTTAAGGGTCTGGAAAGATGGCTGGAGAGATGGCTCAGTGGTTAAGAGCACTGACTGTTCTTGCAGAGGACCTGGATTTGATTCCCAGCACCACATGGCAGCTAGGAACCGTCATTATCTCCAGTTCTAGGGGAATCCAACCCCTCTTCTGACCTCCTCAGCATTGCACAACATGGGTGCATTTACATACATGCAGGCAATACACTTGTACACATAAAATAAAAATAATAAATATTTCTTAAAAATTTACAAAAACCAGTAGCCTTTCTATATGTCAGTAACAAGCAATCTGAGAAAGTGCTCATGGAAACTCTCCAATTCACAATAGCCTAGAGACCAAAAACATTAGAGATCTCTACAATGAAAATTTTAAATCCTTGAACAAAGAGATTGAGGAAGACACAGGAGATGAAAGACTTTCCCTGAACATGAACTAGTAGAATTAATATTGTGAAAATGCCCATCCTACCAAAAGCAATTTATAGAATCAATGCAATGCCAATCAAAATCCCCATGACATTCTTCAAAGAATTAGAAAAAAAATCCTAAAATTCATATAGAATCACAAAAGACCCCAGCTAGCCAAAGCAATCTTGAGCACAAAGAACAATGCTGGGGCGGGGATTACAATTCTGGATCTCAAACCATATTACAAGGCTATCGTCATAAAAACAGCATGGTACTGGCAGAGAAACAGACACATAGATCAATGGAACATAACAGAAGACCCAAACATGACTGCCTGCAATTTCAGTCACCTGATATTTGACAAAGGTGCCAAGAACACACTGGAAGAAAGACAGCATCTTCAACAAAAAGTGCTGGCAAAACTGGATCGCCACCTGCAGAAAAATGAAACCAGACTCATCTATCGCCCTGCACAAAAGTCAACTCCAAATAGATCAAAGACCTCAATGTAAAACCTGAAACTCTGAAACTGTTAAAAGAAAACATAGGTAGTACGCTACAAGATATAGATGTAGGAAAGGACTTTCTAAATTGGACATCAGTTGCTCAGGAATTAAGGTCCACAATCAACTTAAACTAAAAAGCTTCTGTACAGCAAAAGAAACAAACAAGGAAGTGAAGAGAAAACCCAGAGTGGGAGAAAATCTTCACCTGCTACACATCCAACAGAGGATTAATATCCAGAATATACGAAGAACGCAAAAACAAGATTTCAAGAAAACAAATGACCCAATTTTAAAAAATGAGCTATGATCTGAACAGAGGGTTCTCAAAAGAAGAAACAAAAAATGGTTAAGAAACACCTTAAAATGTGTTCAACATCCTTAGTAACTAGGGTAATGAAAATCAAAACCACTTTGAGATTTCATCTTATCCTAGTCAGACTGGTTAAGATCAAGAGAACAAATGATACCAAATGCTGGCGAGGATGTGGGGAAAGAGGAATGCTCATTCACTACTGGTGGGAATGTAAACATGTGCAACCACTATGGCAAGCAGTATGAAGAACTCTTAAAAACTAAAAATGAATCTACCATTTGACCTGGTTATACCACTTCTTGGCATAAACCCAAAGGACTCATCCTACTGTAGAGACACTTGTACATCCATGTTTGTTGTTGTTCTTCCCACAATAGCTAAGAAATTGAAAAAACTTAAGTGTCCCTTAACTGATGAATGGATAATGAAAATGTGGTACATTTACACAATGGCACTCTACTCAGTGGTAAAGACAGACAAAATCATGAAATTTGCAGGGAAATGGATGGAACTGTTTTACTATGTGAAATAACACAGACTGAGATGAACAAGTGATATATATGTATGTTCTCTCTCATCTGTGAATGTTAGCACCAAATCCTTATATACAAGTATACCAATCACTACTCATCAAAGAAGCTTCTTTTGCAACAGACAAAGTCTATTACAGAGATCCACCATTGGTCACATGCAGAGAATAAGTATCTGTGAGATGCCCAACCCTAAGAGACACATTAACAATGGAACCTCTACAACTGTGGCCCACGGAACATAGTGGAACAAGAGGTAGAGAGAATATTAATGCATCTCTCAACTCTCATCAGTGAAGGTTCCTCATACAACACAGGGTGATGAACACAAAACGTCACAACTGGCCAAAGTGTAGAGAATAAGAGGCTGTAGAGTGTGCGACCCTGGATAGGACTTTTCTATTAAATCTCACCTACCCAGAGCTCAGGGACTATTGTGGAAGAGGGGGTGGAAAGATTCTAAAAACCAGGGATGGTGCTTGACCATTAGGAAATGGTCTTACAGGCCCCTGGGAACTTGCTCATAGGAACTTAGGGCAATGGTGGCAGCATGTACAAGATCCATGCAAACTCAATCTGATAAAAACCAGCAAAGAACTTGGGGAAATGGGCAGAAGGCCCCAACCTTAGCCAAGTAGCTATAGGCAGCTGATCACTGCTGGGTAAGTGATCTTCAAGGGAGTAATCCTAGATAGGCTGAACAGGCTCCAGAGGATGAACTCGTACCAAGACAGCTGGGTACACAAAAACTTGACTTGATAGGCTTTAACATATAAGACAGAGTGTGTGGAATTCTGTGGGCAGGCTATGGAAGTGGGGGCTGCAGACTGCAGATAGGGAGGTCTAAATATGATTAAATGTATTGCATGAAATCCACAAAAATTAAATAAAAAATATACATTAAAAAAAAGAGCTGGGAATGGTGGTGCACGCCTTTAATCCCAGTACTGGGGAGGCAGAGGCAGGCGGTTCTCTGTGAGTTCAAGGCCAGCGTGGTCTACATAGTGAGTTCCAGGACAGCTGGGGCTACAGGGAGACCCTGTCTCAAAAAGACCAAAAAAAAAAAAAAAAAAAAGAGTGCTTGCTGCTCTTCCAGAGGACTTGAGCTCAGTTCCTAACACCTACATCAGGCAGCTCACACCCATCTATAATTCCAGTTTCAGGGGATCCAACACCCTCTTCTGGCCTTCACAAGCACCATATATATACACACATACATGCACATACACAAACATAGATAGATACACATAAATTTTAAAATTAATTAAATAAACTGGGGGTGATGGCACACGCCTTTAATCCCAGGACTTGGGAGGCAGAGGCAGACAGATCTTTGTGAGTTCAAGACCAGCCTGGTCTACATAGTGAGTTGCAGGTCAGCTGGGGCTACAGGGAGACCCTGTCTCAAAAAGATCAAAAAAATAAGTAAACAAACAAACAAATAAATCTTTAAAATATCCAAATAGGCAATATCTAAGCCACAGAGCTCTTGGAGGAGAGAAGAGCCGTACTTACAGTTTTATGAGTCTAGCAGTATGAGCCCAAGCCTTGACATGTGCACACTAGCTTTAGAACCTACCTGCTCAGCAAGTCTCCACAAAAAAATAGTGTCAGTCCAAGGAGGAAAATGAGGAAGAGTTTGGGGTCAAATCCTGAAATTAAAAAAATTTTTGTTTAATAGAAGAACCAAATAGTTAAAGGTATTATAAAAGGCAACAATGGCCAGGCATGGTGGTGCATGCCTTTAATCCTAGCACTTGGGAGGCAGAGGCAGGCGGATCTCTGTGAGTTCAAGGCCAGCCTGGTCTACATAGTGAGCTCCAGGACAGCTGGGGCTACAGGGAGAGCCTGTCTCAAAAAGACGGGAAAAAAAAAAAAAAAAAAAAAAAAAAAAAAGCAACAATGGTATTATTGGTCAACCACAGTAAAGAAAATAGCCCATGTGAATGGCACTGTAAATACCACAAAAATCCTAGGCATCCTTCCAAAGACGGAGTATAATTAGATCTCTGTCTAACCTGTATCTTCCTAGAGATCTTATTTCTATTTTGGCTTCCTGTACTAAGGATAAAAGAAACTAGCTTCACTCTGGACGAAGCTGGACATGGTGCCATCAACACTTCATACAACTGCCCACAAGGGGTCTTTACCACTTTGGCTTCAGAACCTTAGGTCACTCACAGGCAGGGAATTCAGGAGACAGACCTGGAACTTGAATCTAGGCCTCATGTCCTCTAACTGTCTGCTTTTCTTGCCTAACCACACCTTCACCTTCTACTTTCCTTAACTACACAGCACTGTGCTGGAAAACAGCCTACCTGCCAAATATCTCTCACCCAGGACCAGGGGCCCAAGCAGAGAACTTAGTGGCACATCAGTGATTCCCACAGTTTTTACATTCAAAAGCTGAGATGAAGGAAGGCCTAGAAATAGACAGAAGCTAGTGGGATAACTAACTATAAAAGGAACACTGAAAGACAACAAATCCTACACAGCTGTACAACCCCAGGACAATCAGAAGGGCATAACCTATTTCTGTTGCAAAACCTAGAAGCATGCCTGCTACAGAACCCTAGGTGATAACCAAGGAAAACCCAAGTCAGGATTCAACAAATTCCACCACTTCTAAAACTTTCTCTAATACTATCAGACAGATACATTGAAAAGTCCTAAACTAAGTAGTATGAATCTTTAATTATGGTTGCAGACACTCTTTCTGTGAATTTTATTGTTTGATCTTCCTGTCTTCAGGCCCGTACGTGGCAGTACAATTACCTTTGTCTAGAAATGTCCAGAAGGCAGGAACACAACTGACTGATTGATTCTAAGAGTACTAAGCATATCAGTTCAGGGCCATAGACAGGATCAGGAATATAAGTCTTCCCAATTTTAGGGAACAAGGTACTGAGATAGTCTTAATTCTAGGCCTAAACAGTCTGATATGGGGTAGAGTCTCTACAAGCTAACTGGAATCAAAATGGAATTGTCTTAGGCTGACTTCTCTATCTCACTAATTAAACCCTCCAAATTTCTGTCCCATCTCACTATAGAATCCATCAGAAAAACAGAGGTGAGACTTACTCCGGGTCACAATGACACTGTATTTGGTCTCCTTCTCTATAATCTCAACTTTGAGGCAGGTTTTTGTGCTGGATAGACCCACATTAACATAGGTGTCGTTCAGTTTCTCTTTTAAGAAAGAAGAAAAAAAGTTCCAGATACTAAACTGCTCTAGCTCCTTCAGTTTCTCCTCATTGTCCACCTGGGTGACTCGGACCAACCTGGAACTATTTACCCGGACCTGTAACATAAGTGAAATTAGGATGAGAATAAAGGAAGCAGGAAATTTTCATAAACAGAATTTTTAAAAACCTTAAATAGCTAAATTAGTAATGCTGTCAGTTTCCCACAAAGCTAGCTAGAAATATACAGATACAGTAGCAAAAATATAATTGGGCAAATAATACTGTTCATGGTACACAGGCAGCTGTTACAATGTTCTCTTGTTAACATGATATGAATCTACTATCAGGCCAGAAAATGGGGGGGGGGGGGGGCCCAACTGGAAGAGGTGTTCCAAGCTGAAAGAGTTATCAATACAGCTATTTACGAGATCATACAAAGCAAGGATCTAGAATACTTAGAAAATTGCCAGTCATAAACAGCTCTAGAAAACTGAAAATGTTTCCCATAGTGACAGGCTGAGAAGTTCAACCCCATTGTCACAAATCACTGATTATGGATAAAAGTTGGCTATATGTCCCAGATAGAGTATGAGTTTTATAACAGACAACAACAACCAAAAGAATTTTAAAAACCCACAAGCCTAACTCTCATGTTTTTAATGTGAACAACAAAGACCTTTATTAGTAACCATACTTACAGCAGCAGCATTATCGAAAGGACTCATTTCATTCAATCACTATTATAGCCAGACACTCGTGCTTGCCAGGCGACTTAACGGTCTTATGAAATAAATGAGACCAAAGTCATTCTACCAAGCAGAAACTTCAGCTCAAGGTTTATTAAGCATCTCTTACAGAATCAAAATAGAATGGGAACCACAAGACAAGAGAGTTTATACCCAATCAGGCACACCACAGTTTCTATCCCAAAGAAGACACAAGACATTTGTGTTAAAAACAAACAAAAAATGTGTGGGTGTGCACACACGTGTGTATGTGTGTGTGTGCGTGTGTATGTGTGTATGTATGTGTGTGTACTGCAAAAGAAAGAAAGCAAAAAGAAGAAAGTAGTTTCTTTGGGGATTCAGGGAAAGGAGGGAGAAAGAAAGCTGACCTCAGGATCACAGCACTGTAAACCAGTAAAGGAGAGCTGAGATGGAGGGGTTTCCAATTACCTGTATTCGTGTCCAGACGTCATGCCACTTTGGGATAAGTACGTTTTTATAACAGAATTGTTGACTGATATTCATAATATAATCTTGGGACTCCTGAAGCATGACCACATTTACATCAATTCCAGCTTTATGCAAAAAAATTAAACAAGAACTAAGTACAACAGAACAAACAAGCTAGTAACTATAATTCATCTTATAAAAAGAATTAAACTGATTGACCACCTTTTTTTTATTTTAGACAGGATCTCACCCTGTAGCCCTGGCTCACCTGGAACTTGCTATGTAGACCAGTCTGGCCTTGAACTCACAGAGAACTGGGCATGTGCCACCACACTGAGCTCTGATCACTTTATTAAACTTGGAGTTAAAATATCAACCAAACCAAAAGCCAAGAAAAAAAAAAAAAAACAGATGAGAGAATAAGGCAGTCTCGTCTCTTCTGAATTTGTGTGTGTGCACTGAGCTACAATCTCAACCCTTAAATATTAAAAATAATCATCAACTTAGAATAAGTGCTACTTTTAAGTGTTTGTTAATACTGACAGAATACATCCTGTTTCACTTAACCCTCCTAACAGTGCTATGGGGCAGGCATTTGCATAATTTCTATTTTACAAACAAGGAAACTGATGTCTAAGAAAAAATAATTCCCAAAGTCCACATAGCCAGTCTGTGAGATTCACTCCCAAGTCTGACTTCATCCTTAATCAAAATACATTTTTCCTCACATAGGATAACTAAAGTAAACTAAAATAACCCATCTGTTGATTTTCTTCATCCTGCTTTTTGAGTGGAATGAACAGAACTGGCAGGGGTTGTTTTGGTTTCTCAATAGTATGTCAAGAGGACACTGAAAGGATGGTTTTGTTTCAGCTGCCTCTCTTCAAGTTTTAAGAACAGTCAATGATTATATGTCATCTTTCTGATTTGCAAACTAGAAGACTCTACATCAGTTTATGTCATTCTTAGTAATTAAAGATTTAAGAGGAGCCTTACTCTCCTAAGTCTGTCCATCCAACATTGCCCATCCTGCCTTCTCTGACACAAACAACTCTTTTCTTTGTGGTAGTAAAGACTGAACCCAGAGCCTCAAGCATGCCAAGCAAGCACTGCACCATATCTCTACTCTATAAATTTCTTCACTAGGTTCTATATTGTATGGAGTTGGGGTTTTTTTCTTTTTTAAATATTTTATTATTTTTGTTTTTATATGTATAAGTGTATTATTGCCTACATTTAAGTGCACCTGTGTTGTGCAATGCCTGTGGAGGTCAGAAGAGGGAGTCAGATCCCCTGGAACTGGAGTTATGGACAGTTGTTAGCTGCCATGTGGGTGCTGGAACCCAGGTCCTTTGCAAGAGCAGCCAGTGCCCTTAACCACTGAGCCATCTCTCAAGCCCCTTATTTTGTGTTTACATGTATTTATTTTGTTAGTATACATCACGCACACTATGCAGAATGCCATGTGGAGGTCAGAAGACAACTTGCCAGAGTTGGCTCTCTCTTGGGTCCCTTAACCACTGAGCCATCTCTCAAGCCCCTTATTTTACCCTAAGCTAAGAGTAATTTTGAAGTTAAATTTAGCCTTAAGCCTAAGTTAAGAGCAAAACCTATAAAACATAGACAAAAACAAAGGTATAAATCTTCAAGACGTTGGGTCTGGAGAGTTGGCCCAGTGGTTAAGAGCACTCACTGGCTACTCTTGTACAGGAGTAATTCTGACCTCAGGCACTGCACAATATGGGTGTCCTTACACACATGCAGGCAACACACTCACACACATAAAATTTTAAATATATTTTTAAATAAATTATTTTAAATATTTTACTCATTATTTTTATTTTATGTGTATGAGTGTATTGCCTGCATATATGTGAGTGCACCCGTGCTGTACAATGCCGTGGAGGCCAGAAGAGGGCTTCGGATTCCCCTGGAACTGGAGTTAAGGATGGTTCATAGCTGCCATGTGGGTGCTGGGAATTGAACCCAGGTCCTCTGCAAGAGCGGTCAGTGTTCTTAACCGCTGAGCCATCTCTCCAGCCCCTAAATAAAAAATTTTAAAACAGGGGTGGAGAAATGGCTCAGTGGTTAAGAACACTGGTTATTCTTGCAGAGGACCCTGGTTCAGCACTGGCTAACACCCATCCTTAATTCCAGTTCTGGGGCTCTGCTGCCCTCTTTTGGCCTCCACAGTCACAACATGTACAGGTACACTTTTATGCATGCAGGCAAAATACTCATAAAATAAAAATAAATGAAAAAATGTCTGTAACTTAAAAAAACCCAACCAAATCAAATCAAAGTCAGTTATACACCCAAAAAGCATTAATGTCCACCAATCCAAAAGTTCTGTGCATGTGTGTGTGTTTTGTGTCTGCATGCGTGCGTGCATGCATATGTGGGCATGGGGGGGGGGGATCATGCCACTGTGTGCATGTAGAGGTTAGAGGACAACTTTCAGGAATCAGTTCTCTCCTACCATATGGGCCCCAAGGATTGAATTCAAGTCATCAGATTTAATAGTAAGCACCTTTATTCACTGAAGCCATTTCACCAGTCCCCAAAATGGTTTTAAAGTGAAACTAAGACTAATTTTTTCCAGTGCTCAGAATCCAACCCAGAGATTTGAACATGCTAGGCAAGAGCTCTAAAACTGAGTAATATTCCCCCATCCTAAGCTAAGAGTAATTTTGAAGTTAAATTTAGCCTTAAGTCTAAGTTAAGAGCAAAACCTATAAAACATAGAAGAAAACATAGGTATAAATCTTCATGACCTTGGGGCTGGAGAGTTGGCCCAGTGGTTAAGAGCACTCACTGGCTACTCTTGTAAAGGACCCAAGTTTGGGTCCCAGCACCCACATGGTGGCTAACAATGGTCCAAAACTCCAGTTCCAGGGGATCCAACACCCTCTTCTGACCTCTGCAGGCAGTGCACAACACAGATGCACTTACATACAAGCAGCCAATACACTTATACACATAGAATAAAAATATTTTTTTAATCTTTATGACCTTGCATTAGGCAATAGTTTCTTAGATATGACACTAAAGTATAATCAAGTCAAGAGGAAATATAGAAAGCAGACTTCATGAAATTTAAAAACTTTGCTTCACACCAAAGAAGAAAAAAAAGAAAAAGAGAGAACAGGGGAAAGAGGCTGAGGAGGATGGCTCCATCAGTAAAGTGCTTTGCAAGCACAGGAACTGCGTCAGATCCCTAGAACCCATGTAAAAATACTAGGTGTGGTAGGGCATGTTATAATCTCAGCTCAGGAGGCAACACAGGATTCCTGGGGCTCCGTCAGCCAGGTTAGCCTAACTAGTGAACTCTGAGACCCTGTCTCAAAGGACGTGGACAATGTTCCTAAGGATGACAACATGTGAGCTTGTCCTCCAGTCTCCATACCCACACATACATACACTCAATATATAACATGCACTGAAACACATGCACACATAAACATACAAATGCCTGAAATTTTAAAAATAGGAAAAGAGAGAAAACCAAAACTTTTATAAAAAAAAACACTGCATCGGGCTGGAGAGATGGCTCAGCGCTTAAGAACACTGGTTGTTCTTGCAGAAGACCTGGGTTCGAATCCCAGCACCCACATGGCAGCTAACAACTGTCCATAACTCCAGTTCCAGGGGATCTGACAGCCTCTTCTGTCCTCCGCAGGCATTGCACGACACAGGTGCACTTACTTACATGCAGGCAATACACTCATACACATAAAATAAAAATAAATAATTAAAAAAACACTATACCAAGAAAGTGGAAAGATGCCTCATGAAATAAGCAAATATATGCAAATCATGCATCTGATGATGGTCTACTATCTAGAATACATACAAAACTATTACAGCCATACCTTTTTTTTATATTTTGTTGCTCTTCTTTTATTTTTTTGAGACAGGGTCTCATATAGCCCACACTGGTCTCAAACTTGCTATAAAGCTAAAGATGACCTTGAACCCCTGATCCTCTTACCTCTGCCTCCCAAGTGTTGGAATTACAAGCCTATGCCACCGTGTTCAGGCCTAATTCATTTTTTAAAAAATAAGCAAAAGGGGGGCTGGAGAGATGGCTCAGCGGTTAAGAGCACTGACTGCTCTTGCAGAGGACCCAGGTTCAATTTCCAGAACCCTCATGGAGGCTACAAACCATCCTTAACTCCAGTTCCAGGGGAATCCAAAGCCCTCTTCTGACCTCCGTAGGATTGCAAGACACGGGTGCACTCACATACATGCAGGCAACACACTCATACACATTTAAAAAAAAAAAAAAAAAAGCAAAAGGACATGAATAGACATTTCACCAAAGAAAATATACAGGTGTGCCTTAGAGACACATGAAATGGAGCTCAAAATCATTCTAGCAACAGAAATCCAACCCACAATGAAACACTACTTGACACCCACTAGACTGGCCATAATCAAAATAAGCCGGTGTCGTAACTCAGTAGGTAAAATATATGCTGCTTAGTCTGGTGCCCTGAGTATAATCCCCAGGACCCATATAACATAAGGCAAGAACCAACTCTAACAAGTTATCCTCTGACTTCTACACACACACCGTGGCATGCACACACCCACACATACATATGTGCACGCACGCACCCCCCACACACACAAAAAAAAAATGTAATTTTAAGCACAATAAAAGTGCTGATTTAGAATATGGACAAACTAGAACACTCATATACTGCTGACAAAAATGTGAAATGGTGCAGCCTCTTTGGCAAATACAGTCTAGAAGTTCCTCATAGAATTACCAGAAAACTGAAAACATGTTCACACAAAAACCTGTACATGAACTTGAATAAAAACTTGTCATAGTTAGGCCAGGCCTGGCAGTGTACACCTTTAATCCCAGTTCTCGGGAGGCAGAGGCAGGTGGACCTCTTGAGTTTGAGGCCACCTCGTCTACATAGTGAATTCCAGGACAGCCAGAGCTTCATAGCAAGACTCTATTGCAAAGAGATTTAAAAAAAAAGAGAAAGAAAAGACAAACTTGTCATAGCAGTATTATATAAAACAACCAAAAGGTAGAAAAAAAAACCAAACGTTGTTCAGCCAATGGGTGGATAAACAAAATATAGTATATCCAAACAATGGACTATTATGTAGCCCTAAAAGAAATGAAGTATCGATGGATGTTTATAAAATGGATAAACTTTGAAAATAGTGCATTGAGTGAAAGAAACCACACAAAAGGGGGAAAAAAGTCCCAAGATGAAAACGGCAACATATTGCTATAATACCATTTATATAAAATATCTAGAACAGGCACAGGACATAGACTAGTGGCACCAGGGGCTAGATGAAAAGAGGAGGGTAAAGTGGGGAGTAACTGATCAGGTACATGGAGTTTCATCTTGGATTGACCAAAATACTCTGTAATTAGTGGAGATATTGGTACAGCATTATGAAATCACTAAAATCTGCTGAAGAATGAATATAAATGAAATCTCAATTAAAAAAACAAAAGGTGATCTTGCTGCAACATCAAAATGGAAGAGACTGAGGAAGAGGGTTAGAGGGTGCAGGGGAGGGGGAGGGGGCAAGGGGTGGGGACATGGGGGAGGAGAATCAATTGCAACAAATTTTGTGTGCAAATACGATAATGAAACCTAATACTCTGCATGCTAATTAAAAAAAAAAAAAACTTAAGTCATGATACAATACCAGTTTCTCACCAGGGCTCAATCCAACAGCAATTTGGTTTTCCTCTAAGTCTTTCATTAAAAAAAAAAAAAAAATCTTTTGGAGCTGCAAGAGATGGCTCAGCGGTTAAGAGTACTTGCTGCTCTTGCTAGAACCCAGGTTCAGTTCCCAGCAGAACCCCATATGGCAGTGCACAACCACCTGAAATTCTATTCCAAAGGATATGACACCATCTTCTGGTCTCTGTGGGTTCCTGCACCCATATGGTATATAACTCATCCAGGCTCACACACATATACATAAATGATAAATAAATAAATCTTATTAAAGAAAGCTTATTGGGCTGGAAAGATGGCTCAGTAGTTGAACGCCCTTTGCTGCTCTTCAGGGGACCTGAGTTCAGTTTCCAGCACCTTTATGGGGCAGCCTACCTGTAAACAACTCCAGCTCCAGGGGATCCAATGCCTTCTTTTGGCACACACACACACACACACACACACACACACACACACAGTATACACTCAAACACATAAATTAAAAATAAAAAATCTTTTTATAAATCTTGTTGATATTTATCTACCAAGTTCATAAACAGAAAAAAATACCCACTCACAAATACAGATCAAGACATTATTTTCTTCAGAAGTGAAGAACAGGCTAGAGAGATGGCTTAGTCAGTAAAGTGTTTGGCATAGACACATGAAAACCTGAGTTCAATCTTAAAAACCCACATAAAAAATCCAGGCATAGTGGTACACATCTGTAACCCCAGGGCTGGGGAGACAGAGACAGGAGGATCCCTGGGGCTCACTGCCCAGCCAGTCTAGTCAACTTGGTGAGCATCGAATTCAGTGAAAAATCTATCTCAACCTACAGGACAACTGAGGAAAAAGACATCTGACATCCACTTCTGGCCCCTACATGCACACATATATATTCACACACACACGAACACGCACGCACACACACACAAAGCATACACACACAAAAAAAGAACAAGTTTAATATTGAGTGTGGTGGTATACAGTCGTAATCCCAGCTCTTGAGAGGTTGAGGAAGGAGGATCATCGTATGCTAGGGCAGCCTAGATTACAAAGTGAGTTTGAGGACAACCTGAGCTATACAGCAAAATCCTATCTCAAAAAGTGAAGACAGGAGCTGCGCATGGTAGTACACACCTTTAGTTCCAGCACATGGGAGGCAGAGGCAGATGGATCTCTCTGTGAGATTGAAGCCAGCCCCTCTCCAGGACAGCGCAGGGGCTTACAGAAAGACCCTGTCTCAAAAAAAAAAAGAGCTCATTAGTCCTGTAGCAAAATGACATGTATCTACCTTTCTTTCCCTCTTCAACTAAGTTCACTGGTATTTTAAAAACCAGGAAAAAAAAATAAAAACAAAAAAACCCGGGCTTGGTGTCACCAGCCTTTAATGTCAGTACTTGGGAGGCAGAGGCAGGAGGTTATCTGTCAGTTCATGACTGCAGGTGTCTGTGGAGGCCAGACGTGTTAAGATTTCCATGGAGCTGGAGTTACAGGGGGGTAGCAAGCCAGATATGGGTGCTAGGAACCAAACTCAGGTTTTCTACAAGAACAGTTCATACTCTTAACCACTGAGCAATCTCTCCAGCTGCCCCCCCACCATCTTCTAATTCTTAAATACCCTCCATCTGTCAAGAAGCAATCCAGTTCAAACTTAGAAGTCTCTTCATTTTATTATATTTCTCTCTCTCTCTCTCTCTCTCTCTCTGTCTCTCTCTCTCTCTCTCTCTCTCTCTCTCTCTCTCTCTCTGTGTGTGTGTGTGTGTGTGTGTGTGTTGACACTCATTTCCCATGGCACACGTGTGCCGTTATTAAGCTAACTTCTGGGAGTTGGTTCTCTCCTTTCACCATGTGGGTCCCAGGAATTGATCTCAGAGTGTCAATAAGCATCCTGACTCACCAAGCCATTTTGCTAGCCCAAAAACTAGCATCTTACAGGTTCCAATAGATAGTTCCAAATCCATGGTCAAACAGATGGCCCTGGTTAAACTTAGCAAATCATAAAACAAAATAAAAAGGGATGAATGGATGAAAGGGATGTACAGGAAGGAGCAGCAGATAAAAGAAGTTGGTGGAGGTTCAGAATGGGAAGGTGACAGATATCGGAATGAACTATATATGTGTATGAATTTGTCAAAAAATAAATTTGATAAGTTATGAAAAACTAGCATCTTAAGTCAGTGGGCTCATCTTAAGTTAGATGTTAGGAAAAATGACTATATTATTTAGTAATGATTATCTTATTTAATAAAATGACTTTTTTTGGTCTTCTTGAGACAGGGTCTCCCTCTAGCCCCAGCTGGCCTGGAACTCGCTATGCAGACCAGGCTGGCCTCAAACTCACAGAGATGCTACCACACCCAGCTAAATGACTATTTTATTTAAAAAAATAAAAATCTGCCAAGTATGTTAATACATGCTTTTAATCCCAGCACTTAGGAGGCAGAGGCAGGCAGATCTCTGTGAGTTCAAGGCCAGCCTTGTCTACATAGTGAGTTCTGCCAGCTGGGGCAACAGGAAGGCCCTGTCTCAAAATAATAAATAAGTAAGTAAATAAAATCTATCTAGATCCTCACCTCATACCAAACACCAATACTAATTATAAATTTAAAAAAGCAAAGAGGGGCCAGGCATGGTGGCAAATGTGTTTAATCCCAGCACTTGGGAGGCAGAGGGAGCGCTGTGAGTTCAAGGCCAGCCTGGTCTACAAACTGAATGTCAAGCCAACTAGAGCTAGATAGTTAGACCCTGTCTTGAAAACAAAACAAAAATCCTGGTCACCACAGCAAACTCCAAGCCAGCTGAAGCAAAAGGGAGACCCTGTCTCAAAACAACAAAATAAGGGGCTGGAGAGAGAACTCAACGGTTAGAGTATTGACTGCTCTCACAGAGGATCCAGGTTCAACTTCCAGCACCCACGTGGGGGCTAACAACCACCCCTAACTCCAGTTCCAAGGGATCCAACGCTCTCTTCTGACCTCCGCAGTATTACACAACACAGGTGCACTTACACGCATTCAGGCAATACTTATACACATGATAAAAATAAACAAATTTTTTTTAAAAAACAACAAAATAACCGGGCATGGTGGTGCACACCTTTAATCCCAGCACTCAGGAGGCAGAGGCAAGTGAATCTCTGTGAGTTCAAGCCCAGCCTGGCCTACATAGTGAGTGCCAGGACAGCTGGGGCTACAGGGAGATCCTGTCTCAAAAAGACCAAAAAAAAACAACAAAATAAATAAATAGGGCTAGAACTGTAGCTCAGCAGTACTATGCTTGCATAGCACGTTCAATCCCCAGCACTGAAAATAAGTTAAACTAAATTAAAAATTTTCCCCCCAAAACCCAAAATTAAATATCAACTTTAGTGATGTCTTTCCATTGAGCGCATGCACGCAGCATCACAACAGGTGTAGAGGTCAGAAAACTTTTGAGAGTCAGTCTCTCCTTTCACCGTGGGCTGCAGGTACTGAACTTAGGTTGTCAGACTTGTGTGCCAAGCACTTTACTCACAATCATCTCACTGGCCTTGGAGATCACTTAAGTACAAATACAAATAATAAAAGCAAATGATCACATAAGAAATACAAATTTTCCATCTTAAAGGGGAAGCAAACAGGCTTGGAAATTTTATTTTGAAATTATATTTGATTCTTACAACATAAGAATTTTTTTTTTTTTTTTTTACAAATTCCTAGCCAGCTATAGTGATATAGAGTGGCACATGCTTACAATCTGAGGAACTGCACACACATGGTGCACTTACATTCAGGCAAAACACTCATACACAAAAAATATAAATAAATAGCCAGGCGTGGTGGCGCACAGGAGACAGAGGCAGGCAGATTATCTGTGAGTTCAAGGCCAGCCTGGTCTACATAGTGAGTTCCAGGCCAGCTGGAGCAGCAGGGAGACCCTGTCTCAAAAAAGCAAAAAAAAAAAAAAAGAGAGATTTATAAAAAAGAAACTTTTTATTGGTATTTTTGAGACAGGGTCTCCCTATAGCCCCAGCTGTCCTGGAACTCACTATGTAGACCAGGCTGGCCTTGAACTCACAGAGATCCACCTGACTCTGCCTCCTGTGTGCTGGGATTAAAGGTGTGCACCACCACGCCCAGCTAAAAAAGAAATTTTTAAAAAAATATTTATTTTTATTTCATGTGTATGAGTGTTATGCCTGCATGTAAGTAAGGGCACCCATGTAGTGCAATGCCTACGGAGGACAGAAGAGGCTGTTGGATCCCCTGGAACTGGAGTTAGGAACAGTTGTTAGCTGCCATGTGGGTGCTGGGATTCATTTCCGGGTCTTCTGCAAAAACAGTGTTCTTAACCATTGAGCCATCTCTCTAGCCCCTAAAAAAATTTATTTTAAAAATTTAAGTGTTCAAAGTCATTCTCCACTATATAAGGGCCAAACCTGGGCTATGAGATCCTGTCTCAAAAAATCAAAATAATAATCACAATAAATAGGCCATGAACAAAGAAAATACATACCTTAAAATTTTAAGTCTGGAGCTGAGAGATGGTTTAGTGTGTAAAGTGTCTGATTTTCAAGCATGAGGACCTGAGTTCAGATGCTAAGCACTAAAGCTAGGCACAGTGGCATGCACTTTTAACCCCAATGCTGGGGTGTGGGGACAGCTAGATCCAAGGGGCTTGCTAGCCAGTCAGTCCAACCAAGTCTCCCAAGTTTCCAGCTCAGTGAGAGACCCTATCTCAAAAAATAAGGTGGAGAGCAATTGAAGACATCAGATATCATCAACCTTTGGCCTCCACACTCAACACCTGCAGGTGCACCCTCCTGCATGTATACACACCACACACACACACACAAAAAATGAACTCAAGAGTTTTGCCTAGTTCTTGTTTTTTTGAAACAAGGTCTCTCTATAGACGCAGATGGCCTGGAACTCACTATATAGATCAGGCTGGCCTCAATATCAGAGATCTGCCTGCCTCTGCCATCCCAGCACTGAGATTAAAGGCCTGCGCCACCACACCCCTGGCTGCCTACTTCTTTATACCAAACTATATCAATACTTGCCAAGTAGTCCAAAATAAACATGCATTATTTTTATAATAAAATGTTTCCAAAACTTCCAGTGAGAAGAAACTAACCTTTGAAGTCATAATACACCACTCCATCTTTTGAGTAGTGACTTTTAGGGTGTTACGTGATTGCAGCCACCCATCTAATCAGGCCATCATCCCTCTAAATCATTCCCAGAGTTTACTCTTCTCCAATCTAGGACATCCCTAATCCTCTCCTTGATAAAGGAATGTTAAGAGTCTGGCTATGGTGCTTATAATCCAGGACTCTTGGAGGCTGAGGCAGGATTCTCTCAAGTTCCAGGCCAGGCTGGGCTACTGGGCATCATGGTGAGACCCTATCTCAATAAAAGTAGGAAGGGGAGGAAAGCAAGCAAGAAGGTTTGTTTCAGGTTTCAATCCCCAGAACCCTGTAAAAGAAACTTCAAAGAAAGGAACTGCTGATTGTGTGCTTAATATTTTATTTCATCTTCACAACCCAAGACCCCATTTAAAAAGTTCATTCAGGTAATGATAATCTTTCCAATGCCATTCTAGGCCCTGTATCTTAAAAGAAATCTTTTCTGGACACCTCCCCTCTCAAAAAGAAGTTCTCAGTCTCTTGTTAAACCACCTTAAAGACACCGGTAAGAGCCTCAGCAGAAGGGGAGGTGTGAGTGTGTTTTTATAAGATACGATTATCTTTATTCTTCATGGTTTCAACTCCCTCCAGAGGAAGCTTGTAATGTCGTTTGTTTTTCCATCCTTTATTTAACAAGGGAGCAAAAAAATCCGTTTCTTAAAAAAAAAAAAAAAAAAAAAAAAACTATTTCTTAAGCTTAATTTTTCTGGACTGCAGAACAAAATAAATTTTCCACCCAGTCCAAAGCTGGCTGTCCAACAGCAGTACAAAATAAATGTTCTTGAAGGAATGAGTAGTTTCCAAAAGACACCTCCCTGCCATCTTTTCTGGGGAATTGCACTATAGTGATTCCAGCGGGTCCGGTACGAGGGTCTTACAAGGTGCATCTTGGCTCACAGCACTAAAGCGAACTCTAACCAGTCCCTGACAGAGCCTACTGAAGTATTTTCACCAATTGGCTGAATGAGTGGGACAGTCCCTGTCTCATGACAGCTACACCACCACTCTTAACTCAGCAACTCAAGGAAGCCCCAGTCCCGGGCGAGCCCAGGCCTCCCTTCCAGGAGCCGCCAAAGGCTCGACTCCTCACTGGGGGGCCTCGGAGCCCAGGACACTGACCGCCCTGGAGGCCTTGGAGCCCAGGATAATGACCGTGCCGGGGGCCTCGGAGCCCAGGACACTGACCCCCGACCACCACCACCACCGGGGGCCGACGAGCCGAGGTGCCGAAGCGTCTGCTTGCACATCCTTGGAGCCGTCGCCCCTCGGCGGAGGACGCGGACGCGCCCGCAGGATAAATCCACTTTTCAAAAAAAACACCCCCGCCCCGCCCCACCCCGCAGCTGTCGCCGGAGTTGTACCTGAGCCGCAGACCATGCAGCCGGAGAGAGTCAGGAGCAGCCACACCGCCCCTCTGTCCCCGGCCCACCAGCACCAGGGTAGGGGCCCAACTGCCGGCCAGCTCGCCACTTTCATTCCTCCCGCCATGGTTGCCTCAAGCCACCTCCTCCTCACGTGCCTCTCCCCAGCAACTAGTCACGAATAGGCAGCGCCAGCAGCCAATCGGCTGCAAGACGCGCCGCTACCCATCACCAGGTGGGCGGGGCTTCGGAGCGCTCGTTCCTCCCAGGAGCCCCATCTCTTAGCACCCTCCCACCCTAGCAATGGCAACAGGAAGAGCCCAACCTGCTTCCGTCCCCGGTTTATTTACAAGTGAGACTGATGGTAAGATCAACCAATAGGAAGTCAGAATGGGCGAGGCCCCCTGGACTAGATATATCCAACAAAACCAAGTTCCTTCTATTGTCTCTCCCTTCTATTTTCTTTCCTCTTTTTTTTTTTTTTTTTTTTTTGATCTTTTTGAGACAGGGTCTCCCTGTAGCCCCAGCTGTCCTGGAACTCACTATGTAGACCAGGCTGGCCTTGAACTCACAGACATCCACCTGCCTCTGCCTCCTGAGTGCTGGGATGATTAAAGGCGTGCGCCACCATGTCCGGCCCTCTTTCTTTTTTTATTATAAGAAACCTATGGTAATTATCTATGAATAAAGTTCTAACGTGACAGTTTTTACCTAAAATGATAAATGTAGTCCTCCAAACTACTAAATAATTCCAAGTCACAAAAATACTGTGTTGTCAAGGCTGGAGAGATGGCTCAGCAGTTAAGAACACTGGTTGTTCTTGCAGAAGACCTGGGGTCGAATCCCAGCACCCACATGGCAGCTAACAACTGTCCCAGTTCCAGGGGATCTGATGGCCTCATCTGTCCTCCCGGGCATTGCATGACACAGGTGCACTTACATATATGCAGGCAATGCACTCATACACATAAAAATAATAAAATATTTTTTAAAAAAATACTGTGTTGTCAAAGGTTTTATGGACACATTTTTAAATGTGGTTTTAAATAGAGTTAGGAGTGTACTTCTGTGATAGAGCACCTTTAACATGTGCAAGGTCCTGACTTCAATCCCCAGCACCACAAAACAAGAAAAAAATACCAAAAATGTATTTTGTTGTTCACTTGTCTTTTTGGCAGGAGAGCTCAACTATGTGCAAGGGCCTGATTTTGATCACCAGCTCCACAAAAACAAAGCATACCAAAACTAACACAGATTAGATTCGGGGGTTTGGAAGAAAAACTGGTGAAAAATAAGAAAAGGTTTACCACCTCCATTTAAAAAGAAGCCTAGGGTTAAGAGCACTTACTGCTCTTGAAAGAACTGGATTTGGGTCCCAGCACCCATATATCAGATCATAACCTGCTGTAAAAAGAAACCTAGGTCGAGCCGAGCATGGTGGCGGTACAGCCTGTAGTCCCAGCACTTGGGAGGCAGAGGCAAGCGGATCTCTGGAGAGCCGAAGAAAACGCAAAAGTGGTTCCAAACCAAATTTTACTGAGCTCAAAGTCTAAGGTCTTTTTATGCATCAGGCTGCTTCCCATTATATGATTTAACACTTGAGGGCTAGGCAGAGTGTGTATACTATCTGTATAAAGTGAAGCACTTAAAAGAAGAAAGAATCTGGCCTGGTGTGGTGGCGTATGCCTTTAATCCCAGCATTTAGGAGGCAGAGGCAGGAGGACCTCTGAGTTCAAGGCCAGCCTGGTCTACATAGTGAGTTCCAGCCCAGCTGAGGCTACAGGAAGACCCTGTCTCAAAAAAACAAAAAAAAAAAAAAAAGAGGATCTTAAGATGGGTGAGGGAAAGGTGGCCATTTCAAACCTGTAACTTTAGAGTTGGAGGACTGCTGAGCATTGGCCAGCTGGACTACATAATTCAAAATCAGCCTGGGCTTCAGAGAAAGACCCTGTCAAAAAAAAACAACAGGGCTAGAGAGATGGTTCAGCGGTTAAGAACACTGGCTGTTCTTGCTGAGGACCCAGATTTGAGTCCCAGCACCCACATGGCAATTAACTACCATCCACACAACTCCAGTTCCAAGGGATCTGGTGTCCTCTTCTGGCCTCCATGGGCATCGTATTCATGGGTGCACTTACTTGTAAGCAAAACACTCATACACAAAAAATAAATTTTTTTAAATGTTTAAAAATATAAAAGGTTGGCCGGGCGTGGTGGTGCACACCTTTAATCCCAGCACTAGGAGGCAAAGGCAAGCGGATCTCTGTGAGTTCGAGGCCAGCCTGGTCTACATAGCGAGTTCCGGGTCAGCTGGGGCCACAGGGAGACCCTGTCTCAGAAAGACAAAAAAAAAGAAAAAAAAAAAGAAGGAAAAAAAAATATATATATATGTATGTATATAGAAGCTTACCAAGGACTAACAAGATAACTCATCAGGTAAAGGTGCTTGCCACCAAGCCTGACAACTTGAGTTTGATTCACAGAATCCACCTGACAGAAGAGCACCAACTTGTATTTGCAAGTTGTACTCTGACCTCCATACTGATGCTATGACACACAAGCACCCACTTACTCTAAACAAGTAAATAAATAATTTTTTTTTAATTTTGATAACAGGGGGGTAGGATGACTCAGCGGTTAAGAGCATTGACTGCTCTTGCAGAGGACCCGGGTTCGATTCCCACCACCCACATGGCAGCTATGAATCATCCTTAACTCCAGTTCCAGGGGAATCCAACACCCTCTTCTGACCTCCGTGGCATTGCATGACACGGGTGCACTGACATACATGCAGGCAATGCACTCATATACATAAAATAACAATAATAAATAAAATATTATTTTTTTAAAAAATTGATAACAAGGTTAGCAGGAAGCATGGTGGCCCACATCTGTAATCCCAGCACTAAGGGAGCACAAGCTGAAGGATCACAAATTTAAGTCCAGCCTGGTCTATACATGTAGACCTTACCTCAAAACAAATAAAAACCTATCTGGTTCATCAGAAACAAGGGAAGGCTAAGAAAAGCTTAGGTAGACATTAAGAACTATGTGTAATATAGTATTACAGACCTTGGAACGGGGGGGTAAAAAAAGTGTGACAAAACACAATTATGTACTTCAGTTAATAAGTCATATATAAATAGGAACTGGAGAGGTGGCTTAGTGGTTAAGAGATAGTATGCTCAGAACCTGAGTTCCAATAACTACCACCTGTAACTCCAAATTCAGGGGATCTGACACCCTCTTTAGGGGTTCCAGGGATACTGCACTCACATGCACACACACATGTTCCTTACATATACAGAGACACAAAAATAATTAAAAATTGAATCTTAAGCTCCTTCTGATTTAAAAAAAAGGTAAGAATAGGTCATGCAAAGGGTGGCAAATATACCTTATTAATGTAAGACACTAGGGAGAATTAGATGTCATTCATCTAGAGGAACTCTCTATACTATCTTTTCAATGTTTAAATAAATCGAAAGCTGTTTCTAAAAATTAAGTATAGAGGGCTGGAGAGATGGGTCCGCAGTTAAGAACACTGGCTGTTCTTGCAGAAGACCTTGGTTTGAATCCCAACACCCACATGACAGCTAACAACTGTCCTTAACTCCAGTTCCAGGAGATCCTATGGCCTCTTTTGTCCTCCATGGGCATTGCATGACACAGGTGCACTTCCATACATGTAGACAATATACTCATACACATAAAAAAATAAAAATAAATATTTTTAAAAAATAAGTTTAGCCAGGTGTGGTGACACATGTCTTTAGTCCCAGCACTTGGGAGACAGAGGCAGGTGAATCTTTGTGAGTTCAAGATCAGCCTGGTCTACATAGTGAGTTCGTTCATGTCAGCTGGAACCACAGAGAGACCCTGTCTCAAAAAGACAAAAAAAAAAATGTATAGAATCCAAAGAGATGGTTCAAGGGTTAAGAGCACTGGCTGCTCTTGCAGAGGATCTGGGTTCAGTTCCCAGCTGTCAGTTTAAACTGGCAGCTAACAACTGTCTGCTCCAGGTCCAGGAAATCCAACAACCTCTTCTGGCCTACACAGGCTCTGCACACACAGGTGTACTTACATACCTGCAGGCAAAACACTATTTTTTATAACGTAAAAATAAGGGGCTGGAGAGATGGCTCAGCAGTTAAAAGTACTGGCTGTCCTTGCTGATGACCCAAGTTCAAATCCCAGCACCCACAGGGCATTCCTAACTCCAGTTCCAGGGGATCTGACGCCCTCTTCTGTCCTCCACAGGCACTGCATGACACGGGTGCACTAAAACACATGCAGGCATAATACTCATACATATAAAATAAAAATAAATTAAAAAATAAAATGAATTTTAAATAAAGTCTGGCAATGCACTATGTAAATGTATGTTTGTGTATATGTGTCATGTACATTGATGTACACTTTGTTGTTCTGGAATGTTTTGTTTCGTTTCTGAGACAGAGGCTGGCTATATAGCCCTGGCCAGCCTGGAACTTGATGTATAGATTAGCTTGCCCTCTGCCTTCCAAATGCCAGGATTACAGGCATGCGCCACCATGCCTGACACAGCAACTATTATCAGGAAGGAAGGCAGGCAGGGAGGCAGGCTTGCTTGCTTCCTTCCTTCCTTCCTTCCTTCCTTCCTTCCTTCCTTCCTTCCTTCCTTCCTGGTTGTTGTTTTGTTTTGTGGGGTTGTTTGTTTGTTTGTTTGTTTGTTTTTTGACACAGGGTCTCAAGTTATCCTAGACTGGTCTCAAAACTCCCTGGGAAACAGAGGATGACCTTGACCTCCTGATCTCATGCCTCCACTTCTCAAGTACTGGGATTGCAGTGTTTGACTAGACCAGGCCTTTCCATTCTCACCTTTGATTGTTTTCTTTGGTTTTGACTAATGGTAAAAAAAAGGTGAACTCTTTTTCAGGATTGGGAACTAATTCCAAAATATCACTGACCTCTTACTATTAAAATGTGTAAATGCAAGCATAATGAGATAGTTTTCCATAAACACATCACACTTTGTCACCCAAATGAGTATTCTCATGTCAAGATAATAATTCAAGAAGCCTGTATCCTTGTTTTAATGAGAATACTGTTCAAAACATTTTCGAGAATAGCCTTCAGTGCTTTAATATTCATTTAGTTCAGTGCTCAAACTACAATGAATATTCATTATCTGCAGGTGGATCTGATTTATGAAAATAGCCAAAAGAACTCAGGCTAAGGCTGATGAGTAAACAAGATAAGAAATCTGGGCAGAAAATGTTTCAAATTTTTTTGAGTTTAAAAAGATAACATGGTGCATATTCACTAAATAAAATAACAATTCCATTTCCAAGATTAGGTCACTTTCTCTGCCATGAGTTCAGGTCAGATTAGATTTTGTTTTTATTTTTTTAACTTTTTTATGTGTATGAGTATATTGCCTGCATGTATGTAAGTACACCCATGTTGTACAATGCCCACGGAAGTCAGAAAAGGGTTTCAGATGCCCTGGAACTGGAGTTACAGATGGTTGCTAGCCTCCATGTGGGGGCTGGGAACCAAACCTGGGTCCTCAGCAAGAGCAGCCACCGCTCTCAACTGCTGATCCATCTCTCCAGCCCATTTTATTTTTTAGTGTTGGGGACTAAACAAAGGGCCAGTCAAATGTTCTACATATCCGCAGTCCTCAGAACTAGATTACCAAGTAAGTTATGAAAAAGCTTTTAGTTTTAATAATTCCTTGGATTTAGGAATTGCAAGGGATTGCAGACCATGACTATTTGATGAAGATAACAGAGTTACTCTACCACATCATCATACGGATTTTGTGTTCTGTCTTCAGAAGCTGTACTTTTCTCCCCAGTCCACTGACTTCACACAGCACCTTGCCATTTCTCACTGGGATATTCAAGTAATAAAGTATTTTACTTTCCGTCAAATTGGCCTCCCTAATTTTTTTTAATTTTAGATTTATTTATATATTTATTTATTTATTTATTTATTTATTTATTTATTTATTTATTTATTTAGGGGGAGCACCTTTTTCTGTCAGAGGACAACTTTCAGGAGTTGGTTTTCTCCTTCCACTATCTGAGTCCCTGGGATGGAACAGGTCTTCAGGCTTTGAAGCAGGCACCTTTACTTGCTGAGTCATCTCTTGGGCCGCTACTTAGGAAAAAAATTTTATTATTGTGTGTTTATACGTGTTGGAGGCAGCAATGAACATGAGGAAGTCAGAGGACAACTTTGTGGCGTTCTCTTTACCTTTACCCCAGTTTGGGAATTATCCTCTGAGCCATCTTGTCAGTACCTCCCTAATGTTTTTGTAGCTATATATCCTTCCTTCACTCTGCTCCTCAATGCAGATTAGGCCTTTCTACTCCGGTTAAAAGTCTTTATGGTTCCACAGTATCACCACAGAGATGTAAAGAAACAAGTGTAACAGTGCTGTTCAAAGTCTGATACTCGGGGCTAGAGACATGGCGCAGCAGTTAAGAGCACTTACTACTCTTCCAGAGGACCCAGATTCAGTTCCCAGTACCTATATGGAAGCTAACTCTCATCCTTAACTCCAGTTCCAGGGTGATCTGAAGCCTCCTTCTGGCCTAAGGAGACACCAGGCACACACGAGATGCACTTATACACATACAGGCAAAGCATTCATACACATAAAATAAAAATAAAATCTTTTCAAAAAAGCAAAGTTTGATATTGATATTTGATACTCATTTGCAATATGTAATGAGACAATTTCAGAAACTAAGTATTTAGAAAATTTAATAACAATTTGACAGAAAATTTTATTGAATATAATGATTGATTTTTTTAAGTGCACTTTCAGTGTATTTTATAAAAATAGGATACAGACATGGTGGCACAAGTCTATGATCTCAGTATTGGGAAGACAGAAACAAGAACATGACAAATTTCAGGTTATCCTGGGCTATATAGTGATATGACGCCTCAAAATTTTACAAAAATAATTTAAAAGTCAGGAGTAGTGGTACATGCCTTTAATCACAGCCCTCCATAGGCAGAGGCAGGTAGATTTCTGTGAGTTTGAAGCCACCCAGGGCTACATAGTGAGAATCTGTCTACAAAAAATCAAAGCAAAACACACACACAAGAGTAGGGCCAAGCAAGTGTGGCACACGCCTTTACACCCACCACTTGGGAGGCAGAGGCAGGCAGATCTCTGTGAGTTCGAGGACTACCTGGTCTACATAGTGAGTTCTAGGCCAGCTGGGTCTACAGGGAGGTCCTGTCTCAAAAAAGACCAAAAAATAAACAAAAATAAAATTTAAAAATTAGAGCAGGTTGGGTTTTTTTTTTTAACTGACCTGGTCCCTAACCACAGTTTGAGACACACTGGTCTATACAATTTTCCAAAACATAGGGTTTCCTCTTATACCTCCATGCAGGCTCACATTCTTGTCTCTATTACTTGACTTCTTTTGCTCCTGGAAATCTATTCACACTTCAAAATCCTGGACCCATTCCTTATCTACCTTGGATGCCTGTCTATCTCAGCCTTAAAAACACAGCAGACTAGATCTCTCATCTTTGTATTTGTCTCCTACCCTTCACTAGGTTGAACCTGTTAATATGGTTATCTCTTCTAACAGCCTGAATTCTTTTTTTTTTTTCTTTCTTTTTCTTTTTTGAGACAGGGTCTCATTGTAGCCCCAGCTGTCCTGGAACTCACTAGGTAGACCAAGCTGGCCTCGAACTCACAAAGATCCGCCTGCCTCTGCCTCCCTAGTGCTGGGATTAAAGGCGTGCACCACCATGCCCAGCCAACAGCCTGAATTCTTTATATGCCCAGATTAGGATTATTTTTGAGAGATGGAGTATTCCTTATACACTGAAAGATGCTTCTTAGGTTATAAATTCTGACAGGTTACTGAGTCAAAGGCTCATAACTTTACATTTGGTTTTGTTTTTGTTTTACTACCAGGATTTAAGCCCTCCTCTGATAGTACTTGGCAAATTAATTTACCACCCTAGAAGACATTTCAGGATGCCAAGAAGCTAGATTTTCGAACTCACTGGAAACCAAAAGGAAAAAAAGACACAAAGCTAGCCATCCTCTGGTTTATGCCTTTAATCCAGCACTCAGGAGACAGAAGCTGAGGCAGAGGCAGGCAGATCTTTGTGAGTTTGAAGCTAGTCTGATCTACACAAGCCAGTTCCAGGCCAGCCAGGGCTACATATTCTGCCTTTAAAAAGGGATGGGGAAGCGGGGGCTGGAGAGATGGTCAGTGGTTAGAGTACTAGCTGCTCTTCAAGAGTACCTGGGTTCAATTCCCAGCACCCACCTGGCAGCTAACAACCCTCCATAACTCCAGTTACAGGGGAATTCGATGCTCTCTTCTGACCTCTGAAACCATTGCACAACACGGGTGGACTTACATACATGCAGGTAACGCATTCAGAACACACAAAATAAAAGGAAAATATTTTTTAAAGGGATTGGGGGGGCAGCTGGAGCAATGGTTCAGCAATTAAGAGCACTGGCTGCTCTTGCAGAGGACATGAGTTAGGTCCCCATCACTCACATAGTGGCTTAACTGTCTCAGACATCCAACGCCCTCTTCTGGTGTCCACAGGCATCACATGACACAGGTATACTTACATACCTACAGGCAAAACACTCATACACATAAAATAAAAATAATATATTCTTTAAAAGGCATAGAAAATAAATGTTTCTACAAACTATTCTGTCCTTTTGGAGTAAAATCTGTGTTAACTGCCCTGTTCAAAGCTGCACACACCTGTAAATGGCATCATCAACTTGTTTCTGAGGGCCTACCAGACTATTGGGCTGGCTCAGGCCTGCTCCTGAGCCGAGTGAAACAAGCAGCCAGATCAAACAAGTGCACAAAGACCCACGAAGCCACAGACGGTGGGAAGAATTAATTTAAGGGAATCCAGAAGGAAGGAGGGGCCCAGGAAGGTGAGTTTGAGCCAGACCTTCCTGAGTCTCTGAGTGGAGCAATCTGCTAAGATGAAAATCTCCACGTGCCCGGGGAAGACAATCCTTCTGGCATTCAGCATCCTCACTCCTCTTCCACCCACTTTCTCCCCTTTCTTCACAGTCTCCCCCACCCCTTTCCTGGAGAACTAGGACTAAGGTTACTGTTTCCCTTCCTAGAATGAATCAGTAAAGACAATAAAGGGAATATTGAACTTTGATCAAGTGAGATCAACTGCTCTGTTCCACCTTTGAGAATAGAGGGGTGGTCTTGAATAGAATGGGGGGGGCTGGGAAAGAGGAAATGCGGTCCAAGCAGGGGGAAAAAATGAAAATTTTCTATTTCTACCTTCTCCAGTTTTGTCACCTCCCCCCAAGACACACACACACACACACAGCCCTTGGTGTAGTTCCTTCTGATTCCCATCTCTCCCTTCTCTTTCTCACCCCCCCCCCTTGCTAAAGTCTGGAAATTCCTTGTTCTCAGCGGAAGGGAGTAGGCGGGTGTGTGGGAGTGGTAGCCGTAGGAGGAAAGCGAACAGACCTCTCAGCAGCTCTGGCTGCGGGGGTGCTCTGGGCCTTTGGTGGGACCTGGCAAGTCAAGGGTTTTTTTTTTAATGTATATATTTTTAAAACCACACTTAGGGGCTCCGATACAAATCTACAGATACACAAGTGGATGTAAAAAAACACATAAGCTCAAGATACTGTCAATAGTGTTCAATCTACTTAGCTTTCTACAATTTAGTTTTCACATCCATTCTCTAAACCTCATGGCAAGTCTAAAACAAAGCTGCAGACACACGCTCACACCCGGGTTCGCACCTGGACCCATTCTCTTAGTAGTAGACAAGCCCCTTCTCTCCATCTCTGTTCAAACCCAGGAGCAAAAGTCAGAATCAGTTTGTCCCCCTTCCTCTTTCCAGGATCAGGACCCCAGCTGCTAGTAAGTTGCTGCTCCCTGGCTTCACGCCCCACTCTTCCTCCTCCCCCTACCGCTCCACCAGTGGCCCTCTCCCTCCACACCCCGGGCCTCAGCGCCGCCCAAAGGACCTGTGGGAGGGAGGGGGGCGCCCGGAGCAGAGGCAGCGTGGGCGGAGGATGTGCGTCACAGGGAGCGTGGGCAGGGGGAGGGCGGGGGCACGTGAAAACCCGAGGCCAGGGGCTGGCAGCCCAGACTCCAAAATAACCGGAGGGAGGGGGGAGGGGCGCGATGCACACTGGAGGGATCCGGAGTACCCCAAGGGAAGCCGTCTACCCGGGCACTCCCTTCGAGAGAAGGGAGTTCAGGACTCTGCCCCTTCCTATCATCCCCACTATCTTTGGGGGTTAGTGGACTGAAGACAGACTCTGAGCTACTGAAATCTCTCCTCCCCATAAAGGGCCCATCCCTCAACCAGAAACGGCAAGATCCCTTCACCAAGCCTGGAATGTAGAACCAGTCCCGGCCCCCACCACCCACGCCCTGCCGGGGCAGGCCACTCACAACTGCGGAACAGTGGGGCGGGGCTGAGGTTTTGAACTGGGGGGACGTTGCCTGTGGCCAGTCCGCCCGGTTTCCCACCGCCACCCTCCCATTTCCCCAAGGCCTACACGGACCCCACCTACCCACTTCCCCCTCCCAGCCCTCAGAGTCGAGCCGTGGGCGTTGTGTAATGGGAACCAGATGGGGCTAGAAGAAACCGAGGGGGTTGGGCTCCTTGAAGGCTGTCCTCCTCAATGGACAGACATGTCGCATGCTCCGGGCCTGCTAGTCTTCCATAACACGGTCCGGAGAGGTCCGCTAACAGATGACACCAGAGAAGATAGCCTCATTTTCCCGACACTCGTCCTCAGTAAATAGGGTGCCACGAGTAGAGGAAGTCAGGGTGTCCCATTCCCGTCCAACCTAACAAAATTTGAGTCCAATCCAAGCTTGAACAAGTGGAGGCTTCTGGGTTAACCCGCCCATCTCCAGTCCCCAAACTTCGGGGACAACTACCGGCAAGGATGGAGGAGGCCTGGGTTTCCGAGGTCCCCCTCCTCAAATTATACCTTTGGGGACTGGGAAAGAGAGCTGATACCTAAGGGACTCTTAGAGAGTAATACGCTCAGTGACTTGCCCCTAGTGCACACTGTATAAGAGATGCTCAAGGAGGAACCGCACACGTAGCCTTTGCCAACTTTTCCCGATCGCTTCTAGTATTTACACTAAAACACCGCGGCCGGCGGGTGGGCAGCGAGCTTCCACATAGTTGTTTAGACGCGTGTTCACGTACTTGCTTTGTGCCTTTGTATACCTGTGCGTGGTTGTGAAACTGTACTCTCAGCTCAGAGGGGTAGGGGTGGTGGAGGGAGTAGGAATGTAGCCGCGGGGCGCTCACGTGGGTACGTGGGCGCGGAGAGGGCCGGCTGTGCATCCGGCGGGGGTGGCACGGAGCGACCTGCCCCGCCCGTTGGGTCCCCAAGCTCCCTCCTCACAGCCCGGCCTCGGTCACCTCGGTCCCCAACTCGGCGCCCCTACTCCGAGTCCCCGCCTCCGCCCCCGCCTCCTGCTCCACACCTCCTTCCCCCCACAAGTCTCCTCCTCTCCGTCTTTACAGCAGCGTCTCGGCCCAGAGGCCCCG
>NW_008347519.1:905708-934734 GCF_000622305.1 Nannospalax galili | reverse complement strand
CGCCTCCGGTCCCAGCCCCCGGTTCTGCCCACGCCCTCCTCCCGCCAGCCCGGCAGCCAGCGCAGCGCCCGGCCTCGCTCCCCGTGCGTCCTGCGGGGGAGGAGGCGCGGAGAGGCGGCAAGCGCAGCCGGGGAGGTGGGGGCAGAGGCACAGACAGAAGCGCGGAGGCTCGGAGAGAGAAGACGTGGAGGGAGGGACGGAGCCTGGGCAGTGGTGGACCCGGCCGTGCGCGCCAGGCAAAGCCCAACGCGCAACAGACGCCGGACACTGAGAAGGGGTGGCCCGGGTGGACTCCGACCGTCCATGCACAGAGCGCCCTCTCCCACAGTAGATCAGCCGCCTGGCGGAGGGGACAACACCCGCCGGACCCCGCAGTCCAGACTCAAGTTAGTGGGCAAAAGGAGGTGGCGGGGAGTGGAGATGGGTGGAACTGGACTCCAGAATGGGGTCCGGAGGGTGGAGGTCGAAAAGAGGACATGAGGGAGCCGTAAGGGGATGGGAGGAGGAGACTGATGGAAAAGGGGGTGAGTCTTTGAATTAGGGGAGCAAACAAAGACCTGATGAAGCTGGATACGAAAGAGTACTACCTCATCTCCATTCCAGATTTACTCGGTGGGCATGACCTGGCATGTGAGCCCCCTGCAAAGAATGCAGGAGTCCCCATGCGCCAGGGGAAGCCCCGGAGGTCGAACTGACAACAGTGCAGGGGGTGAGGGTGTTGACCACGATTCTGGCTGTCGTTGTCAGGCAGTGTATGGTCCCCGCGTCTTGAAGAAGCTGGTTCCTTTGAGTTAAGGGAGCATCCGAGAGGCTGAGAGAGGCAGGGGAAATACCAGGGACGTCCCTTGTCATATCTGACCCTTCATTCAGTGCGTGGGGAGGGGAGTTTCGGTGTGCAGCCCCTCCCTCAAGAGGCCTTGAGCTGCTTCCCCCACTCCCTTGGAAGATCTGGGTGGAAAATAAAGGAGAGAATCGTAGGCGGGAGCCCCCAGGCGGTTTTCGCCCACAGATGCTGCCACTGTGGGAGTGTGTGGGAAGAACGGCCCCAGAGCAGAACAATTGAGACGCCCCTCCCCTCCCCCCATCGCTTGAGCTGGAGGAACTGGCCTACTGAGATATAGTGGGAAAGGCCACACCAAGGGAGGGGGCAACTGAGAGGCACTGGACAGCCCGGAAAGTTAGAAGAGATTCTAGGGAAAGAAAGCAAAGGTGCATTAACCTTACTTAATCCTTGGGAAAGCTTGAGGGCAAAGGAGGAAGGGTCCCGGGTTCACAGAGTGGAAAGCTGAGGAAGTGGCCACACCCCTCCCTCTCAGTACCTGGGCAAGGAGTAAAGCGGCCAGCAATGGCCCTAGTAGCTTGCATTCACTTTAGTGTGGGCAGTTACATTAAGTAGTGTTGAAGTTGTTGAGTGTTTAGTGTGGGACGTGAGGACTGTTTTGGGCAAACAAAACAGCCAGTGCTGCCCCAAACCAGAAAATTAAAGCCAGAGATTTGATATCTCTGGAAGGCACACTGGCTTTTGATGATTCTGGCTAGTCTGGGATGGCACTGGTATGGCTATGTCTCTGAGCAGTGCTCACCTCTCAATGTGCCAGCCATGAGCTCTATGCAGAGAGCATTCAAAAGAGGGAAGGGATGAGGAGGAGGAGGCAGGAAAGAGGACAATTGTTAGCAGGGGCCGTGTACTTACTGCCTCTCTCTTGTGCCCTTCCTTCCTAGGGCTAGTGCCACAGCCATGGCACTGCCTCGGACACTGGGTGAGCTGCAGCTGTATCGGGTCCTGCAGCGAGCTAACCTCCTTTCCTACTATGAGACCTTCATCCAGCAGGGAGGGGACGACGTTCAGCAGCTGTGTGAGGCGGGTGAGGAGGAATTCCTGGAAATCATGGCACTAGTGGGCATGGCTACCAAGCCCCTCCATGTCCGACGTCTACAGAAGGCTCTGAGAGAATGGGCCACCAATCCAGGGCTCTTCAGCCAACCGGTGCCTGCTGTCCCTGTCTCCAGCATTCCACTTTTCAAGATCTCTGAGACTGCGGGTACTCGGAAAGGGAGCATGAGCAATGGGCATGGCAGCCCAGGAGAAAAGGCAGGCAGTGCCCGCAGTTTTAGCCCCAAGAGCCCCCTTGAACTTGGAGAGAAGCTATCGCCACTGCCTGGGGGACCTGGGGCAGGAGATCCCCGGATCTGGCCAGGCCAGAGCACTCCAGAGTCAGACGTTGGGGCAGGAGGAGAAGAGGAGGCTGGGTCGCCCCCTTTCTCCCCACCTGCAGGGGGCGGAGTCCCTGAGGGGACTGGCCCTGGGGGGATGACAGCAGGTGGGCTTGGGGGTGGTCCAGACCGCCTGGAGCCAGAGATGGTACGCATGGTGGTGGAAAGCGTGGAGAGGATCTTCCGGAGTTTCCCCAGGGGTGATGCTGGAGAGGTCACATCCCTGCTAAAGCTGAATAAGAAGCTAGCACGGAGTGTGGGGCACATCTTTGAGATGGATGATAATGACAGCCAGAAAGAAGAAGAGATTCGAAAGTATAGCATCATCTATGGCCGCTTTGACTCCAAACGGAGGGAGGGCAAGCAGCTCAGCTTGCATGAGGTGAGGACACAGGTCCTCTCCGGACTGCCCTTGTCTCAGAATTCCTGCATTCTCCAACTATCTCATTGCCCCCTAACCACCCTAGTTGCTGACATCCCCACCCCTCCACCCAGTCCCAGCTGCTGCTGTGCCTCCATCCTCAACTGGGGGGGAAGCAGAGGTACAGGAGAGTGTCCAGCTGTGCAGCCCTATGCTGTTCAGGTACCCACAGAAATGGAGGTGGCCCTGGGCATTCCTAGGAAGCTGAATGTTGACCTTTATTTTCTTCCCTCAGAAAGTACCTGTGTATTACTCAAAGCAAGCATCTTTAGGATGGGCAACCCTTGATAGTGAAGGGGTGAGGCTGTAGGGAGTCAGAATTCTGATTATCCTATCACCACAGCTGACCATCAACGAGGCTGCTGCCCAGTTCTGCATAAGGGACAACACGCTCTTACTTCGGAGGGTAGAGCTGTTCTCGCTGTCACGCCAAGTAGCCAGGGAGAGCACGTATCTGTCATCTTTGAAGGGCTCCAGGTGAGACCCCCTTTCTCAGGGTCCTTCCTAAGTTGGAGTCCTGCCAAGAAGTTGGATCCTCTCCTCACTTCCACCTCAGGCAGCTTCCCACCCATCTGCTTGTTTTTCCTTTTGCCAAGTCAACTTGTATGAGGCCTGGTCTTTCCTCCCATCTCTCAGGCCCTCCCCAACCCCCCCCCACGATAATGATAATAATGGAGACTCCTTTTAAGTAAAGAATGTTCTTAGATTCTGTGTCCAGCCCATTCTGGGACCCTTCTGAACGTCACCTATCTTTTATTCATCTTTAGGCTGCACTCTGAAGAATTAGGAGGCCCACCACTAAAGAAACTGAAACAGGAGGTATGTTTTCCCATAGTGGAGGGGAGCAGCCTCTCCCAGCCTCGCTAGGTCCTCATTTCCTAATTTGGGGCCTCTACAGGTTGGAGAACAGAGTCATCCTGAAATCCAGCAGCCTCCTCCAGGCCCTGAGTCCTATGCACCCCCATACCGCCCTAGCCTAGAGGAGGACAGCGCCAGCCTGTCTGGGGAGAGCCTAGATGGACACTTGCAGGGTGAGTGTGCATTAGAGAGCTTTTTTTCTGCCTTGGGAGGAGGTGGAAAGTGGATGGGTGGGTTGCAGGAGAGAGCCAGGAGTCAACTGCCTGGAACATGGTTGGGAGGCCTGGCTGGATGGGAACAGAAAGGCCTCTGGGTCTGACTGTGTGGTTGAGGGTGGGGTTCCCTTGGCTGCAGCCCCCTGACCTGACCAGTGCCCATGCCCACAGCTGTGGGGTCGTGCCCAAGGCTGACGCCGCCCCCTGCTGACCTGCCCCTGGCATTGCCAGCGCATGGGCTATGGAGCCGCCACATCCTGCAGCAGACACTGATGGATGAGGGGCTGCGGCTCGCCCGCCTCGTCTCCCACGACCGCGTGGGCCGCCTCAGCCCCTGTATGCCTGCGAAGCCGCCTCTCGCAGGTGAGGCAGCCAGCAGTGCTGTCCGGGAACACCCTAGTTGTTCAGTCTGATACTTCGATCCTCATTTTCTGGACCAAGCGGGAAGAGGGATACAATTGCCAGAGAGGGCAGTAGAAGGGGCTCCAATGAGCCAAACTTTGAGTAGAGAAGAGGCAGGTCACTTTTAGGTTATTTCCACTGGGGAGGGTTTGACCCTGGTGGGGAATCTTGGGAAGAGGGAGAGCAGTATGGGAAGCCTGGCTGGAACTTCCTAAGGCAGGTGGGGAGGAGTCACGGAGTTGTGAGGAATAGGGTTCCCCAGCTTGGAAACGGAGGAGCCCAAAGCTAGGCGCTTTGTGTGTGGATAGGGAAGGAGTGGGCCGGTAGAGGGCCGGGCAGCCGCTGGGCTGAGAGTGACGCAGCAGACAAAGCCACCAACCCTGGCTTGGTATTTTTAAACTGTGCGTGGGTGGGAGGTGGGGGCGGGGACTGGAAGGGGGGGCTTTTCTAGAGGGAGGAGCTGGGAGTCTAGCTTCCTGTGTTCCCCCTGATTTGGCTACCAAAAACTGAGGGGCACCTGTACGGGCGTTAGGGCCTGGAAGTGGGGGGGGGGGCAGAGCTGAGGGGGGGTAGAGCTGAGTGGGGGTGGCTGAGCCTGGGGAGGGGGGAGGGGGAGAGGTCATAGCCAAGCCGCCCCCGCAGCTCCTGACAGAACCAGAAATTCCAGCAGAGCAGAGGCGGGCAAGACAGAGAAATACAGAGACAGAACTACTCACAGCCAGAAGGGGAGGGGGGCTGTACACACTTTGGTATTGACCCCCCCATACACACGAAGTGGGCAGGAGACAGTAATTCAATATATTGAGCTGTCTTTGCATCTTTCCCCAGCCTTTTATTTGAATACCACTCCTCTTCTCAGCCTCCACTCAGTTTCCTAACCTATGCCTTTTTCCTGCAGAGTTTGAGGAAGGGTTACTGGACCGGTGCCCCGCCCCAGGACCCCATCCCGCTCTGGTGGAGGGTCGCAGAAGCAGCGTGAAAGTGGAGGCCGAGGCCAGTCGGCAGTGAGAGAGTGGACTGGTGTCCTCAGACCCAGGACCCAGCCTTCTGGCTCACCGAGACTCCTTCACACTGAATCCTCGGAATCTAGTCACCACCCTAGAAGGATCCTTCTGCTGCTCTTATCCTTCCTCCCCATCTGCTCCATGGGCACAGGACTATGGGGCTTCAAGCAATAACAAGGAGGGGCCTGGCCAGAGGACACAAGGGTGAAAGGTCCACCCTCACCCAGCTCAGGGGCATGGACTTTGCTTCCAGCCCACTGGGGCTTTTCCCATCCCTCATACCACACACTCCCATTGTCCAGGTCATCACCAGTGGTGTGAGCAGCAGGACTCAGCTTGGACATGGGGAAACAACTTCCCTGGAAAGGTCCAGCAGCTTAAAATGGCAACGTTTTCCCCTTCTGGGGGCCTGAACACTGGACCTCTCTTCTCCCCACCCCCATTTTGTGCTTCTAGTTTGTTTCTTTAATTTAACAAGTGCTGCAGTTTGCCCTCCTTCCTCATCATCCCCCCTCTCCCAGTTCTTTCCCTCCTGTACTCTGGGGGAGGTGCCCCTGTCTCCACCAGCCCTTGGGAGGCCTGGGTTGGACCTTAGTTCTCACCCCAGGTCAGCAGGACTGCAGCGCCTGCCAAGCACTTAGAGCGTCTTTCTTTTCAGATTGTGTACAGTAGATTATTTATTTTGTTATTTTGGAATAAAATTTATTTTATGGCTTAGGATCCATGACACCCCCCAACCCCAATGTGAGAGGGGTTGCATGAGGTGTGAGAGTGGAGAGTAGCCGGCAGTGGATGGAAAAATACATGAGATGCAGTTGGGGGGGGGGCTACAACCCAGGAGGTTCATACAGGCCCTGGCTCTGGGAAGCATTCGGGCCACTGAGCCACCAAGGCTATAGCCATATGTACATGTCAGAGCCACATAGTTATATCCCAAATGGCATTTGTGCTGGCCTAGATGAGGCCATCACACACTGTGGTGTCTTGTTCAGTGTCTGAGCCTCTCAAATACGTGTTCTTGCACAGGCAAAAGCAGAAATATATTTTCTATGTGGCTATATAGTGAATGGGTGACATCTATAGGTTAACATGCCTCAAACGTCTTGGCACAGCTATACACGAAGAAGCTTGGCTCTTGTAGTCTGAACTGTAACAAAGCCTGTTTGGCAAGAATTTGGAGCTTTTGGGGGGGGGCACTTGTTTTTTAATTGGCAAAATCCATACCAGCAGTCAACATGCCTAGACCTTTCCTCTTCTCCCACCTAGTGTCCCCTGAAGTCCTTTCTTATGCTTTAGGCCTGTGCCCTGCCCCTGGCCTCTAGTGCCACCATGTACATGTGTCTGTTTCTGTATCTTAGGCTCTGGCTCAGTGAGCACATAAGCCTTTGGTGCCCTAAACTGTGCTCACCTAACCCCCTTTCTGCCCAACCTGTCCTGGTCATCCTCATTCTTGTGGGTTCTGTGATACAGGCATGCAGGGGCCTGAACACTACCCCCCCCACCAAGTGCTGGAAGAGAGGACACTGGTGTACTGGTGTGGTAGGAAAGAGTGTGGTGGTTTTCCACACCATGCATTCTCCCAGCATATTCTTCCTCCTGACCAAGGAATAGCTGGAGATGGGAGGCACCTGCAAGAGCAGATGACCAGAGCAGGTTCGTGGAAACAGTAGAGGCTCTGTCTCTGGGCTTTGCCAGCTGGGAATCACCAACTGGGATTGGCCCTTAGGTCCAGATGGGACATTGAGATCCCAGATTGCCCATAGGGAGATGGCTGCAGGAGGGGCTGGGCACCCAAGGACCCTCCTGTTTCCCCTTGGCCCTCCAGGAGAAGCTTGTTGAGATCCTGTTCAGTGGGAGGCAGCAGGGGAGGCAACATGTCTTCATTGAGCCTGCAAGGAGAAAGGAGAAGTAGTGGAGTAGTCACAGCACACACACACACACACACACACACACACACAGCCCTCACTCCCAGGATTCCACTCACCAGGCGCCCTGGGGGAAACCTGCCACCTGCTGAGTTAGGCAGCTGTCTTCTACCATGGTCACATCTGAACAGAGCAAGGGTTCAGGGCTGGACACAGCATGCTCCTGAGGCCGACACTGCAGCAGGCCCCTGCCAGTGACCAGAGGAGGAAATGAGGAGGAATAGGGGGATGCGAGGAAAGAATGGAGAACATGGGACCAAGAGGGGCTTTGTCACTTACTGGGGCTGAGACTGCTCAAAGGGCAGGTTCAGTGGACTCAGACTGGGGAGCATTCGCAGGTGAGGCCTGGAAGCAGGAAGGAGAAAACAGGAAAGAAAGGCAGGCAGAGGCAGGGAATTGCAAGGTCAAGACCAATGAGAGGAAACAAGTTGCCAGGCCTTATCCTGACTTTGCTTCTCACTGACTTGCATTGCCCTGGGCAAGCCATTCTGCACTCTGAACTCTGATTTCTCCCCTATAAAATTGGGGGGCGGTGTCCAATTTCCAATGTTTCCTGAGACTGAACTTAAGTGGCTCTCACATCAGCCCTACCCCCACATCAACTCAGGCAGGACACATGACACATATTAAGAGCTGATGAGCACCTGAGTGTGACTTGGGGAAGAAAGAGGTCTAGCAACTTCAAAGATAAAACAGATGATTAAAAATCATCACAGCAGCTGGGATGTAGCTAAGTGGTAGAGCACACACAACATGTTTATTCCTTAGCCCTGGGTTTAAACCCCAGCACAACAATGAACAAACAAATATACAACAGATAAGTGGCAATGGATTTCACAGGCAAGAGAGAAAATGGTAGCAACACTTGCTGTGGGTCAGGTACTCTACTCAGCTCTACACACACTACAAACTCATTTAGTCTTCACAATAACTACAAGGATTATTATCCCCCATACAGGTGAGGCACTGGAGGTTAAGATACCTGCCCAAAGTTAGCAGGTGATAATGCTGGAATTCAAACCCTGGCAATCTGAATTTTACAAATCGTTCCCTAAGTGGACAGAAGACAGAAGTCAGCCTATGCTACCCTTCCCATAGAAGCCCCCCTGGCAAATGCGACCCCCCCCCGCCCCATGAACACCTACTGCTTACAATAGGATGCTGTCCCTCCCCATCCTCCATAGGATGCTGTCCCTCCCCATACTCCATAGGAAGCATAGGATGCTGTCCCTCCCCATCCTCCATAGGATGCTGTCCCTCCCCATCCTCCATAGGATGCTGTCCCTCCCCATCCTCCATAGGATGCTGTCCCTCCCCATCCTCCATAGGCATCCTTCACATCCTACTTACTCCTGAAAGGCTGGCGGTACATGGATTGACTCTTCAAAGGGGTGGTCTTGAAATGAGGGGATAGAGTGAGACTGTGGAGGGTACCTGGGGAAAGAAAACAGACCCTCTGACGCTAGTCCTTTTCCAGGTATCCCCACGCCCTGCCTTGGAGAAGGAATCTCTTTCACAGTAAGGAAAACCCCCTGCTTCAACCTGCAAGGCCAGCTCTTCCAGCTAGGAATGCTGAAGGCCTGGGTACACAAACTGGTACAAGCTCCTTACACCATATCTGAGCTGAGCTGCATGGACGCATCAGGGGTCATTCCAAGATCATAAGGGGGCACCATGGTAGGCATCTGGGGCTCTGGAGTGGGAAGGGGCTGGTCCCTGAAGGAGAAAGAGAGGCACATGTGATTAACAAAGGCCACTCTTTCCCACAGATAAGTACCAGCCTCCACCCACAATACACATGACCACACTCACCTTTCCACAGTCATCTTGATGATAGCGGGGACATAGCCCCTCCCATCTTTCCCCATCTGTTCAGCTGTGGTGGGAAGGAAAGGAGAGCTATGGAGTGCTCCAGGGAGGTGGGAAGGAGGAAGGGAGATGGGCAGGTAGAAGTGGAGCTATAAAATGGGAGAGAAGCCAGGGATGACACACAGTAGGCAAAAAGAGGGGTGCAGCCGGGAGCAGGGAGGAGGTGAGTGACAGGAAGGAATCAGAGCTGCCAGCTCACGCTTGTAGTGGCTCCGGAAAGCTTCATCCTTGGGTTTCTTGGGGTAAAGGTTTTTCAGCTGAGCAAGATCCCGGATTCGGTCCCCCAGTGATCGAATGGACAGGTCTTTGGCAGAAAATGGCTGGATGTTCTCTATCTGTGGGGAGCCTACAAGAGGAATGAGATCCTAGGTCTACTCTGTCCAGAATTCTCCTTCCCCAGCCCTACCACAAGACCTAGTCTCAATCCGCCATGGCAAGCAAGATCAGGCCTAGGGTGGAGATCCTGTAGGAGTCTCCTCTGCCTTGGGAAATGGAAGTTTAGACCATAGGAGGAGGAAGAGAACTGGACCTAGTGAAGAACTTCCTGAATATCAGGTGGGCATCAAGGATGGCCAGGATATTTCTTTCTCATAAGAAACCCAAGAGAGGGGCTGGAGAGATGGCTCAGCTGTTAAGAACACTGGTTGTTCTTGCAGAAGACCTGGGTTCGAATCCCAGCACCCACATGGCAGCTAACAACTGTCTCAGGGGATCTGACAGCCTCTTCTGACCTCCGCAGAAGGGGATCCGACAGCCTCTTCTGACCTCCGAATCCCAGCACCCACATGGCAGCTAACAACTCCAGTCTCAGGGGATCCAACAGCCTCTTCTGACCTCTGCAGGCATTGCACGACATGGGTGCACTTACCTACATGCAGGCAATATACACATACACATAAAATAAAAATAACAAATAAAATTAAAAAAAAAAAAGAAACCCAAGAGAGCATAGGCATAGAGAAGAGAGCATAGGCATAGAGGCAGAGGGCTGGCTGTGGTGACCTCACCATCCTGACCCCGGATGACATGAGCAATGGTAATGCCCCCAATCTCGGAGTCACTAAATCGGAGGAGAAAGGTTCCATCTGGCTCACTGAGGAGAAGACTTGTGACATACTGTTTGCTAATGAAGCCGATGATCAGCCTGGTCAGGATGAAGGAGAAGACAGGGGTGTGGGCACTGGGTGTGGAAAGGGAGTCACAGATACAGGTGCTTGGCCTCCTGGGGTAGAGACTCACCGGTCTGACCAGTAGCTCCGGAGACAGCGTTTAGTGAGGTCCAGGACACCATCAAACCACTGCCAGAAAGTGAAGCCACGGCCCAGCAGGATCTCCTGAAGGATGAAGGAGGAGCATGAATGAGTAGGGGATGGTCCAAGCTAGAGTTTGGTTACAGTAAGCACAGGGCTGTAAGAGTTAGTGTCAAGGGCTGAGGACCAAACTGGACAACTGCCAACTCAATGACCATATGCTGAGCACTACTTCAGGTTTCCATATATTAATTCATTTGATCCTTCTTGATGGAAGTACTATAATAATCATATGGTTCAGATGATGAAATGGAAGTCCAAAAGGTAAATGACTTTCCCAGGTCCACACTGCTCGTGAGAAGCATAGCACAGATTTAAACCGAGGCAGTCTGGCATGGAAGCCCCTCATAACCACTGTGCTAAATAAAAGATGTCCCCAACAAGGCCTGGTAGAGGTACATTCCAGAGGAAAATGATTGCTGGCTGTGACTGTCCTGTTCCCTGTTCCTGTCCAGTAACACAACATGTCCCCTGTTGTCACATGAATGTCTCTCTTTTTTTTTTTTTTTAATTTGCTAGTTTCAAAGAGCAATAAGGAAAGACCCACAGCCTACAGGGGAGACAGAGGAAGGCATTGTCCCACAGAAGGTGACTTTAGTATTGTCTTGGTTGCTGTCAATGTTGACTACCAAGGGCAAAGACAAAATCTCCTTCTCCCCTGTGACTGATTTAGTCCAGAGCCACCTCATTTTGGAGGCAGAAAAATACAGTAGCTAATATTAAGTTAGAAATACAGGGCTCCTGCTAGGCATGGTGGCTCATTCCTGTAATCCCTGTACTTAGGAGGCTGAAGCTGGAAGATATTGAGGTCAAGGCCAGCCTGGACTATATGGTGAGTTTGAGGTCAACCTGAGCTACATGGCAAGATTCTGTCTCAAACTAAAGAAATCCAGGGTTTCGTCCTAGTTGTGTCATCCTCACTTGCCGTGAATCCTTGGGTGAACTATGGAATCTCTCTAAGCTTGGGCTTGTCATCTATAAAATGGGGATACAAAGAGCACCTGCCTGAAAGGGATGTCAAAAGGATTATGTGAGATAACAGAGTGTGAAACCATACCTGTTATGCAGTAAGCAGTCAGCACGTGGCCCTGTGAGATTTCCCTCAGATTTTGTAATAGGAACTATTTTCCTATTGGGTCAAAGTCATTTTTCTGAATCAGAGCTCTACTTGCACATAATCTGGGTGGATCATACAAGTCACTGCTAAAGAGGAAAGACAGAGGGAGGATCCCCAGACCAAAGCTTGAGTGATGCTAGCTAATTCAACTTCTGGGGTGACCCTCCAAGACGGAAGGGTTTTTCTGCCTGGGCCATGACAGAGGCCTTCTTGATGGATATGATGGGGGGACACGCATTGTGAAGATCCTATCTCTGGGCAGAATCTGGGTAGTCTTGAGTGCTCAAAGAGGAAGAACTTCATGTACAAAATCCAAAGTGCAGGAAAATGACCTTGTTGAACTGTGACCAGGACACAGAACGATGCTGGAAGGCCTCCATACTGAGGCTGTTGTCATTGAAGATCTTCTGGGCCAGGAAGAGGAAGTGTTCTGGTAGTAGTCCCCGGTTGGTCCCCACCTCAGCCATGAACTTGAGGTTCAGAGTTTCACACATTTTCTCCCAGGGCACTCGCTCAGCCACCACAAAGGGCACTCGGTCCTGGGCAGAAGAGGGAGAGGGAGAAGGGACCTCAGGTAATATTATTATGGCTAGTCTTGCTCTGGTGGCCTTCATCCTGCCCACATCCCTGAGCTGCTCCTCCTGGCATTGTTCCTTGAGCTGGCTCACAAACAGCCCTTTCTCAGTTGTTGTTTGTGGTGCCATGGTATGATAATACCATGAAGACTAGCATGGAAAGACATCAAAAGCATAAAAGTAGACCCGCAAGGAAGATTTAAAGTTACATGCATTTGCACATGCCTGCCACCCACCCGCCAGCCAGGACAGCCCCTTAAAACCCACTCTACCCGTCTCCCACTCTGGTTCTATCCTCACCATCTCGGAGAAGGCATTATCCCATAGGATGGTGGCTTTGGCATTGTTGTCTTGGTTGCCGTGGACGATGACTACCAAGGGCAAAGACAGGGTCTAAGGAGTAAGGAGAGCAGTTTCTCCTTAGTGGAGCCAGAAGTTTCCTCAGAGAGCTGGCTCTGAATATGTAAGGGAATTACTGGTTCACATGACATAGTTTAAAGCTGGTAGGATGTCACTAAAAATTTTCTGAAGCTTAGTGAGGGGCTTCAGTGTAAAACAGTGATTACAAATCAATGCTATGAAACTAGACTTCCAGGGCTCAAGTACCAGTCCCAATGCGTAGTACCTATGTGACCTGCAAAAACTACTGAATCTATGACCCAATGACCTTATCTATAAAACAAGGCTAGTAATAACATTTATCATATAATGTTATCCTAGAAACCAAACTGTGTTTGTATGTCACTGAAAACAGTGCCCTCCTTTATAAAAAGTTTTTGATGTATGTGCACATGTGTGTATGCAGTGTATGTGTGTATCACTTATAAGAGTGCTTGATAAAGAGTTAGGTACTGGGCATGGTGGTACAGGCTATAGTACCAATTCTTAGGAAGCTGAGGCAAGACAATCTTGAGTTTGTCAGCCTGGGCTACAGAATGAGAGCCTACCTTAAGAGAGAAAGGGGGGAGGGAGGGAGGGAAGGAAAAAGAAAGAAGGGAAGAGAGGGGGGGGGGGGGGGAGGGAAAAAGGAAGGAAGGAAGAGAGGGAGGGAAAAAGGAAGGAAGAGAGGGAGGGAGGGAGGGAGGGAGGAAGAGTTTGATGGCTAGTGAGATGGCTCAGTGGGTAACAGTGCTTACTGAGCAAGCCTGGTGACCTGATTCCATCCCCAGAACTCTGGAACCCACATAAAAGTGAAAGGAAGACTGCCAAGGGCTGTCCTCTGACCTCTGTATGTATACCACAGCATACCCGTGCCTGCACACACACACACACACACACACACACACACACAAAGACGATAATAAAATTGAAAGAGTTTGAAGCCAACCTAGACCACATAATGCGACCATTTCAAAAAAAAAAAAAAAGAAAAAGGAAGTTAGTTGCCACACACATCACTCCCTGGATGTGTCCTCTGATCTTGCTCCTCCCTGCTCTGCCTGGCCCCAGTGTGTTATACCAGACGCATGAGACAGGAAGGTGGTATCCTGCATGGCTCTGTGTGACATGGCACAGGCCATGGTCCCAATGTGCAGCAGGACTGGGGTTAGTGCTCACCTGGAGCTGGATGGGGGTTTTGTTGGGGCCGAGCAAGAAGCTGGTGGAGAAAAGCACAGCACACTTCTCTTCGGTGACAGACTCGGTGCCCTTCCTCTCACACCGCTTGATTTTCTTCAGGAGCTGCCAGAGGGAGGGTAAAGGGGAGCGGGGGTGAGGGTGGGAGAGCAGTTGGATAGTCTGAGGATGCCAACCTCCCTCCTGTACCCTGTGACCTCTCACCAGGTTCTTAAACAAGGCAGAGCAGCAGTTCCCGGGAATGCTGTTTTCCAGAGGCACTGTGTTGTTCATGATCTCCCCTGTGCTCTCTCTGCCAAGGGAGTCAAGAGTGTGAACAACCTCATCCAGTTGGGCCAGGTATGGTGAGGTTCTTGAGTCCATGGAGAATGGGGCTGACCACTGCTGTCATTGGCCCTGGCTCTCCATGTTCCTACTTGACAGCTAGCATTCTCTCTCTCTCTCTCTCTCTCTCTCTCTCTCTCCAGCTCTCTCCATATATATGTGTGTGTGTGTGTGTGTATACATATACACTATATACATGCTAAGCACATGCTCTATCACTAAGCTACAGCCCAAGCTCCCTGTTTGGTTTCTGGAGTTTTTTTTAAAAAAATATTTTATTTATTATTTTCATTTTATGTGTATGAGTGTATTTCCTCCATGTATGTGAGTGCACCCGTGTCATGCAATTCTGCGGAGGTCAGAAGAGGGCTTTGGATTCCCTTGGAACTGGAGTCAAGGACGGTTTGTAACCACCATGTGGGTGCTGGGAATTGAACCCGGGTCTTCTGCAAGAGCAGGCAGTGCTCTTAATGGCGAACCATCTCTCCAGCCCTAGTTTCTGTTTTTAAACTACTACTAGTAGTAGTATATGATGGAGGGCACTTGTGTGGAGGCAAGAGGACAGCTTTTAGGAGTCAGTTCTCAGTTCTCTCCTTTACATGGGTTCCAGGGATCAAACCCAGGTCTTCAAGCTTGTATAGAAAGCACCTTTACCCACTGAGCCATCTCATTGCCCCTACCCACTTCTTGGTTTGGGTTTTTTGTTGTTATTTGGTTTGGTTTGGTTTGATTTTTAGAGACAGGTTCTCACTATGTAGCCCTGACTGGTCTGGAACTTTCTAGTAGACCAGGCTGGCCTCAAACTCACAGTGATCTGCCTGCCTCTGCTTCCTGAGAGCTGGGATTAAAGGGCATGTACCACCATGCCCAGCCTCTTCTTGAGTTTTTAAGGGAGAAGTCTGTCTTGGCCAAATCCTGATGAGTCTCCCTGAATGGGTCCCTCCCCTTCCTCTGCCTTGACTCTTCACTGTCCCCACACTTCAGAGGTCTCTTCTCCTAAGCCCATGCTCTTTGTGGTACGGGCCTCCCAGCACCCCTTGCCTCCATCACCCCATCACACCTTCTCCGGCCCCAGGGTCAGTCCCACTTACGCTCCAGCCCCAGATCCCTGGGGCAAGCTTAATTCTCTAGCCTGCTTCTCTGTCACCATGTCAGCCCTGACCAGCGGAGGCTTGGCTGAGGTCCCCAGGAACCGCAAGCCCAGCAGGAACCGAACTCCAGCCTGGAACTTAGTCTGAGTCTTCAGAACCTGGGGGGGCTGCTTTTCCACCAAGAAAGAGCTGGGAGGAGTGAGGAGGACATAGGGGAGTTAGGGCCTGGGCCCCTGCCAAGTGACTGCTTCACAACTCTAACCCCTTCTCTCCTTGGGGTCTGCTCGAAGCCGGGCTAGGCTTGTGGGGCTTACCTGGTCACAAGGGTTCGCAGGACTTCATCCAGCCTACTTAGCAGTGATGCCCGGGTCTTGGGCTCAAGCTCCCCACTGGCTGCCCCTACCTCCTGCTGCAGCTGGGAATAAATGTCCACCAGGCTTTCACACCTGGGGCCAAGATAGTGGTCAGAGAAACAGAATTCAGGCTGTTTTCTCCATCCCAGACTCCCTTCCCAAACTCAGGGAGAATGCAAGATATTGTGTTGGCAAAAATGGGATAGGTAGTAGAGGTGGCTGAAAGGCACCTGGACTGAAGTGGGTTCTGGGATCTGCCTTGGCTCTGGATGGGATGCTTTATTTTCAGGGTCTAGATTCCTTGTGGAGACCCAGCTGCCTCTTTCCAGGGTTCTAGCTAAGGTGCTGAGAGTGCTTTAGAGAAAATTGGAAAGTGCCATCACCCAACAGACCAAATAGAAAAAAAGTCTCCCCAAGCCAAGAGTGGTGGCTCCTGTCTGTGATTCCAGCACTTGGAAGGTTGAGGAAAAAGGATTACAATGAGGTTAAGGTCAGCCTGGGCTACATAGTGAGTTCTAGGATGGTCTGGGCTACCATGTTCTGTTCCAAACAAAAAACAAAAAGAAAAAACAGTCTCCTCATTCCTTTGGGCATGAACTTGAACAGAACATAGGTGGATGGCCCTTATCTTGTAACCCCTCAACTGAGAAACTTGTGCAGGATGTGCATGACTGTGCACAGCCTTGCAGGAACTGGTTCCTCTGAGTCTTGGCCCACTCCAAAGCCCTCCCACCCAGCTCCCTCTCTTACACACCTGTGTGTCATCCTACAGAGGCACAGTTTCCCACCCCAGTATATCCGTTTTCCCTACCACCCCATCCTAACCTCTCCTGCAGTGCTGCTAGGCTCTCCTCAAAGGGTGCACCATTCCCTGCCAGCTGCTGCTGCCGTTTCCAAATCTGGATCCTCTTCAGCACCAAGGCCTGGGCAGCCTCCAGGTCCCCCACAGTCCCCTGCAGCATTGTGGCCAGGGTCTAAAAGCAGGGAGGGGCTTGAGCCAGGGCCACATATTATCTTGTTTCCCAGCTCTTCTTCACCTCCCCATCTCTCTGTCACCTCCATCCTTCAAGCTGCACTGGAGCTCAGTCTCCATCTGTCAGTGCATCACTTACCTCTCTTGGATCAGTCCCATTGGCAGGACTTCCCATCAAGCTCCGCAGAGACACTGAGGGCACGGGCAGAAATCAGGGATGCAAAAGAGAATGGAAGTTCACTTATGGCTGAGGTCCAAGAAAGGATCACTCTCATGCCCTCTCCAGAATCCTCTCAAGGGTCCAGGCCCCAGAGCCCACCTTGGCCAGCCTCTGTTCCCTGTTGCAGACCTTCTCGGTGAATACGGATCTCCCCTACTCGGTGCTGCAATCTCCGAAGGGCTGTGGTAAACTTGAGTTCTTCCTGCTTCCAGTGAAAGGTCACTGGCAGGTGGCGGAACTGCACAGGAGGATCAGATAGATACCAACAAGTGAGATCTCTGCCCATTCCTTCATACCTGCCTCTACTCTGCTCAGTAAAAGATAAAACACTTCCCTTTTCTGGTCCCCCTCTACCCTTTGGCAGTTCTTCCAAACCTTTTGGTGCTCTCTGGGAATAAGACCTAAGACCTTTCTCCTGACAGAACTAGCTCCTTACCTGTTGTTCTGTCTGAAGCCTCCCTGAACTTGGTTTGGGGTTCACTCTAACACCAGGAACTTCCCTTGCTCATCCTGACCCTAGACCACTGAGTCTTCCTAGTTTCTTATGGCTTGGGCTAGAGTCCCAAGGAGTTGAATCAGGACAGGAAGTGGAGTATCACAATACCTCTTCCAAAATGGCCTTTTTCTCTCCTTGAAGTATTTGTCTGAGAATGGCCACCAGCTTCAAGGGGTCCCTCTGATATACACTCTATAGAAATGAAGGTGAGCAGCAGTTAGCTTCACTCTTACCTGTATGCTCCTTCCTCTCCAAGTCCCAGGCTAGCAGCTAACCACAGGAATACCATTTTGCTTCCAGTATCCTCTACAATCCAACCAATTTTCTTCCACTATCCAGTGTTCCCTTCAGCTCTGCCTTGCCCACACCTCAATCTTGTTTCTTCCCCTCCTGCCTCACCTCCAAGGTGCTGATGTGCTGAAAGACGGTGCTTCCTTTCCCCTGTTCTCCTGCAGAGGCCTGAAGGCGCTGGACAGTGGCTGAGAGGAGGACACTAGCCATGTGGTGGCAGAATGTATCTGAGCCAACCAGGAATTCCCTGTGGGAACATCAGGATGAAGCTGCCTCAAGCCAGGCCTTCCTTCGTGCTCCCAACCCTCCACCCTATAGCCAAGACTTCGTGGTTCTTTTCCCTCTCCTTACTCTCCAGCTGGATCCTCTGCAGCCACCACCCATGCCCCCTGCTCCTCAGTCTGCCAACTATTGGAAGTGCCTCTGCCTCAGCCCTGACTTCCTCCGTGGCCCAGCCTTTTAAGAGGCAGAGTGTCCACAGGTCAATATGTATGGCCTGTCTTGGTGGGGCACAGACTCCTGCCAAGTCTAGGCCACTATATGTGGATAAACAAGTCCTCAGTTTTAAATTTCACTAGCAGGAAGGGTTCTGAAAAAGAGGGAAGATACTTAAGGGAGGACAAGAGCCATAGGACTCACCATGGCTGGTTCTCCAGCCAGTCACCCAGGAGATGCCGCAGGTGCTGGGGAAAGTCAACATACAGCTGTTTCAGTTTTTCTGAGGACATCTTCGAAACCAGACTCCACAGAGACATCATCTGGGATGTGGAGGGTGCCTGAGAAAGACCAAGGCCACTCTTTTGAAAGAAGAGTTGGTCAAACTTTTGGGGCAGCCCCAGCTATAGATGGCCTTCCTAGGAACTTCCTTTGGTCTTACTGTGCCAGAACACTGAGCCTTTCCTGAGCTTCAAATTCTTTCCAGTTTCTCTCTAGCTCGAGCTAGAGTCTGAGAGCTAAATTAAGATGGGAAGTAGGGTATCACAATACCTCTTCCATAATGGCTTTTTCTTCTATCATTTGACCATACCTACGGCCCGGGCACCTCCAGCCACAGGCTCCCTTGGTCAATGCCCAAAACAAACAAGGCAACATCTTCAGTGCTACACATAGGTGAGCTGAGCTGAAGCCAGAAAAGTGGGGTGACAAGAAGACACAAGACAGTAGAGAAAGAGAAGGCTTAGAGAAGACAATGATTTCTGTTGCAGCTCTGGACCTGGCTTGGTTCTGGGAGTAAGGACACTCTACTCTGAGGACCTTGATCTTCTCATCTGTATAATATGAGGGCTGAATGGAGAACTTTCTAAACTTAAAAAAAATAGTCTGGCTATATTGCCCAGGCTGCTCTTGAACTCCTCACCTCAACCTTTCAAGTAGTAAGATTATAGCTATATGCCACCGTGCCTTTGTTCTTTCTAAACTCTAGAAAGCACTAAACAACTTTAATTTTCTTTTTTGGTCTTTTTGAAGCAGGGTCTCCCTGTAGCCCCAGCTGTCCTGGAACCCACTGTGTAGACCAGGCTGGCCTTGAATTCACAGAGATCTGCCTATCTCTGCCTCCCAAGTGTTGGGATTAAAGGCGTGCACCACCACACCCAGCAAGGACTTTAATTTTTAGTAGAGCTGTGATGAAAACCAGGGCCTTGTATGTGCTAGGCAAGTGCCTTGACCTTCATCAGAGGGACTTCCTATGTAGCTTAGGCCTTGGACTCTTGATCCTCCAGCATCTACCTCCGAGTACTAGGACTATAGACCTGTACCACCACATCTGGCTCATAGTTTTTAATCTATGTAATCCCAAAATCTACAGAGGATGTTCTCCAAAATATTTTGCAGATGCCTGAAATCACGGATAGTGTCTGAAACTATGTATAAATTTTTCACAGGAAGAGATTAACAATAAAATAAATTACAATAGATTATCATAAAAAGTTGTTTAAAATTCATGAATTGGGGCTGGAGAGATGGCTCAGTGGTTAAGAACACTGGCTGCTCTTGCAGAGGACCCAGGTTCAGTTTCCAGCACCCACATGACAGCTAACAACTGTCCATAACTCCAGTCCCAGGGGATCCTATGCCCTCTTTTGACCTCTACAGGCATTACATAACATAGGTGCACTTACAGGTAGGCAATACACTCATACATATAAAATAAAATATTTTTGCCAGGCGTGGTGGCACATGCCTTTAATCCCAGCACTTGGGAGGCAGAGGCAGGTGGATCTCTGTGAGTTCAAGGCCAGCCTGGTCTACATAGTGAGTTCCAGGACAGCTGGGGCTACAGGGAGACCCTGTCTCAAAAAGACCAAAAAAAAATTTTTTTTAAATTCATGAATTACTTTTTCTGGTATTTCCTATGCAATATTTTCAGAGTGTGGTTCACTGCAGGTAACTAAAACCATGGAAAGCAAAACCATAAAGTGGGTGTGGGTGTAAAGCTGGAGCAACTCTGTTGAAGACAAGTATGAATAACAGGAACTCCACTGGATCTACTTCTTCCTCTCCTCCTGACCCCAACACTGTCCCTTGAAACTTCTCAAAATTCTCAGGTGCTATGAGGCAATTTGAAAGAGTTGAAGACATAGCTCAGAATGCCTGCCTGCATTTGTGAGGTCCTAGGCTCAATGCTCAACAATGCAAAAATCACCAAGCTAGGTGACAGACAACAGTAGATTGATAACATCTACTATTTATTATGCATTTTCTTCACAGGATATATCCCACTCAGTACATTCTCTCACTGGAAACTCACAATTGTGTGTGTGTGTGTGTGTGTGTGTGTGTGTGTGTGTGTGTGTATAGCATAGGGCCTCATGCATGCTAGGCAAGTGCTCTACCATTGAGCTACATCCCCTGCCCCCTCACACCAGTTTTTAAAGTATGTAATTATTCCCTTTCATAGATGAAGAAATTGAGGGTCAGCAAGGTTCTCTAATTTGTCCAAGGACACTAGGCAAGGCGTTGAAAATCAGGCTCTGAATCTTCATAGGGATTAAGCACTACACTGTGTTATTAATGGATTCCTTTCAGCTCAAAATCTCATCACCTTAAGAAAAGAGAGAGGATGTGAGAAGATGGAGAGAGGAGGAAAAGGAGAGAGACCAAAGAAACAATGGGATTAGCCAGCTTAGAGTGAAGACCTTAGAGGGGTGAGGCTGCTAGAGGGCCAAAAAGCCAGAGGAAGAGAGGATGACAGAGGGAGAGAGAGAGAGAGGGAGGGAAAGAGGGAGAGAAGGAAAGAGGGAGAGAGAGAGAGGAGGAGGAGGAAGAGGTAGAGGAAGCAGAAGAGAGTAGTTCCCCACTTCCCCAGGGGCTTTAGGGTGGGCTAGGTATATCTCAGTAGTTTCCCACACGTCTCTCAATTCATGTTTCTCATAATGTCCCTCTCCCAGAGAAAAGAAGGAGGAAGATGGAATGGGTCTACTCTCCTGCAAGAACCCTAAGTCCTCCTGTTCTTTAAGCCTCTCAACTCCCCAGGGTCTCCAGAAAGATGAAAGGCCCTTTCTTTGAACATTCCCACCCCAAACCCTCTTGCCCTTCTCTCCCACTTCCAACATCTGAGCTCAAGATCTCGGCCAGACCTTGCTCTAAAGGCCCTTTCTTTGAACATTCCCACCCCAAACCCTCTTGCCCTTCTCTCCCCAACTCCCTAAGCTTTCACTTCCAACATCTGAGCTCAAGATCTCGGCCAGACCTTGCTCTTAAACTGTCCACCCCTTAGAGTGGGGCTCCTTATGTATCCATATTCAGTCAGTTTTCAAATTCAAGGGAGGATGCCATGCTTCTCCCAAATCCTGTCTCTAGAGTGATGAGATTCCAGACCTCTGGCCCAATCTCTACCCTACTGGGTAGAGGGGAGACTTCCAAGCCACAAGCAACCCCCGTTTCCTCTACATCCCCTTTGCTGCGTGACTCAAGTCCCATCCGCCTTCCTCACCAGACACCAAGAGGCCACATTTCTCCCCTGGCCAGCCCATAACAACGCTGGATGGCAGGGACGGGGCACCTTTATGTTTCAGTCCCAGGGGAGGGAGACAGGCACCACAGTGCAAGGGGCGGGGCCAGCGTTCCCTCCCGGAGCCCCGCTCTCCCCACCGCAGGGGAAGCCCGAAGTCCCAGACGCTCCGTCGCGAGCTCGGTGGCCCAATTCCCATCCCCTCTTCCCCTACATTGCGACTCCGCTGACCGTGGGACCTCAACATCGAAAGCCAGAAGAGCTTCTGAGTTTTCCGATGCGTGAATGCGGCGGTGGCCGTGGCGGTGGCGGTGGCGGTGGCCGTGGGGGCGGGGAAGGGTGCGGGAGGTGGAGCCAGGTCCCTACGAGGAGGGTTAACCCCGCGCCCGCTGGCTAGCCCTAGGGGAAATCTCAGCGGCTGCGGCAGCCAAGCGAGGAGCACTTTGAGGGGGAAATCCCCCCTCCTCTGGGGCACCATGAGGTCTACATCTGAGGCTCGCTCGCCCTCCAGCCACACCCTGAACAGGAACCTAAGGCGGGCGGCAGAAGCCGGGTTGGACAAGCCCACGGCCCTGGAGCATCACCCTTCTAGGGAGGGGCAGCTGCGTCCCCCGCACCCAGAGTGCAGAGGGCCCTCCTTCACCCGCGCCCTGAGACTTCCCGTGCCCCGGGAGGAGCCGGGCTGAGGGCTCGGGAAAGTGACGCGTTGGGGAGGGGAGTGCGGAGGCCTTTACCCACCCCAGAGTCCTTCGAAAGTTGGAAACCTCCAAGACCCAGTGCCACCAGCCACCGACAGCTGCGGAAACAATTTCCAGGGGACCAGCCGCCCCGCCCAGGGGAGGATCCCGAAAGGCCCCATCAGCCATCCCCTCATTTGGTCAGAAGCCCCCCCACCTTCCCCTACTCGCAAGCATCCCCTCACCTCGGCAACCCCTCTGCCGTCGTCTCCCTCTCAGCGGGCACTGCCAGGCCCCATGGGTCTGTAGCTCTGTTCAGCGAGTTCGGGGCTGGCCCTAGAAACCCGTGTACATACACCTCTCTCTCTTGTTTGAACACATTAGATGGATAGAAAATAGAATTATTTGTTACCTCTAGGAATTCCTTGATCATAGCCTGCCTTCCTTCCTTCCTTCCTTCCTTCCTTCCTTCCTTCCTCTCTCCCTCCCTCCCTCCCTCCCTCCCTCTCTCCCTCTCTCCCTCTCTCCCTCTCTCTTTCTCTTTCCAGGCCTTCCTCTTCTTCGTAAACCCTGGCTGCCCTAGCCTGCTGTTTCCGGCTTCTCTGTCTACCCAGGTCCCTCCCTGGAGCTCTGACGACACAGAGAAGAGAAAGTGGGCTGGAGGAGGAAGAGGAAGAAAGTGGGGTGAACATGTATGCCTCCTGTGCTTGATGGGGAAGCACGTAGTGGGGAGGGCAAGGTTGGGGCTTCCTAGAGCTACGCTGGAGGGATGCTGACCCCCGCGTACTCTAGCCCCCTCAAAAGTGATCTGTTTTTCTCTGTAAAGTTACCTAATGGCAGGGAGAGCCGTGCCACCCCCAAACTAGCTGGCTACCTACCACACAAACTTTCTGAGGGCCAGGGCTGGGGACCCGAGGGACTGCGCTTTGCGGGCCCTGAAGCAAATCCCACTGGGCTATGCGCTCCCCCCAGTGGAGGACCCTGAAAAGCAGCCTGGAGCCAGAGGTTCTCAGTAAGTGCTAGGTTCACCCCCCTCCACGCTGGCGGGAACGCCTTAGAGGTCCCGTGACACTGTCGGCAGGAGGTGGAGGAGGGGAACATTCAACTCAAAATTCTTGAAGACTCCTGGAGTCATTCAGAGGAAGAGGGCTCCTTAGAGGGCACCCACTCCCCAGACCCTAGTTAATAACCAGCACCAGCTGAGGGCCACCTGAAGATTCCCAAAGGACAAGTTTGAATACGAATCTGCTGTGCAACCTTGGCAAAGTTCCTATGTGTTTCTGGGGTAAACTCTGAGGCACGCCCCAAAACAAATATGTACAACTTCCCTAGCCACAAGACGAGAGAGAGAGAGAGAGAGAGAGAGAGAGAGACTCACACATGTCAGCACCGAAAGCTACTTACAGCCACAATGTCGCACAATGGAGAGACAGGCACAGATACCACATTGTGCTCATACACACACACACACACACACACACACACACACACACACACACAGAGGACTTGCTCAGTTTCTGAGTCACCATCATAACTGGAGGATTTGTTCTGTGGTTTTGCTATGATTAGAGACGAAATAGAACAAGAGACCTAGTAAGATATTTAAGCTCCCCAGACAGGATAGTGGACATGTACATGGAAAGGTGGTGTCAGGGGGTCACTGTGGCAGGTTGGAGGAATTTTCGACTCTTTTCCCTCTCCCACTTCTAGGGATGGGCTGAAGGGCCAAAGCCAGGCCTATGCTGCCCCCTGGTGCCTGAATTGATTCCTCACTTGCATATCCATGTGAACCATACATGATGCAAAGGTAGTACCAATCAGCAGAGGATATGAACAAGATGCAAAGTACACCCGTTACGATCCTGGACTCTGTACAAGGGCTATTTGGATTCAAGTGCAACCGCACTGCTAATTGCACGACTCTGGGTAATTGTCTGTAAAATGGAGACGAGAGTCTCTTAGCTCATAGGGCTGTGACAATACATCTGAAGGCTTAAAACTGCTGCACACAGTAAACATCAGGCACTAGGTTTTTTTGTTTTTGATGCTGCTTGGTTATTTGGCTGGCTTTTTGTTTTGTTTTGATACAGGGTCTCAGGTAGCCCAGGCTATCCTTGACCTCATTAAGTAAGTTGGACTTCTGATCTCCCTGCTTCCACCTGGTGGGATTACAGACATGTGCCACCACACTGGGTTTATGTGATGTTGATAATCAAACCAAAGGCTTTGTGCATGCTAAGCAAGCACTCTATCAACTGAGCTACTTCCCCAGTTTGTCCCCAGTTTGTAGCCCAGAATAGATCTTGTGTGAGGAAGGTAGAAGGATTCCATCCTACTCATAAATCCCTGGATTTGAGGGTGATACTACTGCCACAAAGACAGAGCCTAGAAGAGGTGTGTATGTTTATACATTTACTGGATCGGCAAGGCAGTGAGTAGAAAAGGAAGAGTGGGGGTGGGGGTGGAGATGGCAGGCAGGGAGTCTGTCCAAGCCTGGTCTAGGCATGGGTGCAGGTGAGCTCATGGTACACGCCCTTTATACATGCTCCCAAGTGCCATTGTGCATCTGAACATCCACAGACAGTAGTGAAAGCCAGGCTCTACCATTTGAGCATCTCAAGAGATCCGTGTCACCAAAGACAGGCAGGAGGAGAGGAAAGTGGATGTAGTCTTTGGCTTTGGTTCCTTTTAGGAGTAAGTAGGAAGGTAAGGAGCAAGTACTAGTAGGAAAATAAACTTATTTTTCCTCTATAACTGATTACAAGACTGGGGACACTGTGACATCTTTTTATGTGATGTCATAAAAAGAACCCAGTATTTGGAAATATATCTGGCTAGCATCTGACACCACTTTGGAGCTCTGTGACTCTCAATGATGCAAATGGAACTGTAGTTATATCTACTTCAGTGAGGCCTGGAATACAGTGAGGTGACTGCAGCGTAAGATTTAAGGAAGCACTCTTCTTCAGATTGTGCAATTGTAGGGTCAGCCAGACTTTCATTAATGGCACCCCACCTGCATGACACCTCATCCTCATCACCTCATCTTCCTCCAGGCCCTGTCTGTTGCTGAAAAGATTACATGAGACAAAGCATTAGGGGAAAAAATGAACTTCATTATGGAAAAAAAAAGGGAGAGCTTCAGGTTGCAACCCAATAGTGACTCAGAGGCAATTTGTGGGTGTATTACTTCTGCTGGGGTTGCTATAACAAAGCACCACAAACTGGGTGGTTTAAACAACAGAAATTTGACTCATGGTGCTCAAAGCTAGCAGTCCAAAATCAAGATGTTGCCATGGTTGGTTCCTTCTGAAGGCCATGAAGGAAGAATCCATTCCAGGCCTCTCTCCTTGGCTCATAGATGTTTATATGTGTTCTGTCTATATTGCAGTCAGCTTCCAAACTTCTCCTTTCTATAAGGTTACCAGTCATACCAGACTAGGACCAACCCTAATGACCTATTTCAATTTGTTTACCTCTATAAAGACCCTGTATCAAGGGACTGGAGAGATGACTCAGGGGTTAAGAGCACTGGCTGCTCTTGAAGAGGATTTGGGTTTGATTCCCAACACTCACATGGTGGCTGACAGCCATCCATAACTCCAGTTCCAGAGGATCCAATACACTCTTCTGACCTCTGTGGGCATTGCATGACATGGGTGCACTTACTTACATGCAGGCAATATACTCATATACACATAAAATAAAAATAATTTTAAAAAATTTAAGGCCCTACATCAAAATAAGATCACATTTTGAAATCCTGGAGGTTAGGACTTCAAAATACTGATTTTTTGAGGAACACAGTTCAGCCCAGGATCTTGATTGCTTTTAAAACCCTATCAGTAAGCACTATGCAAAGAAAAATAAAGATTGGGCCTGTGCCATGGCTCAGTGGGAAAAGGTGTTTGCCACCAAGCCTGATGATCTGAATTTGATTTCTGGAACTCACATAGTAGAAGGAGGGAACCGACTCTACAAGTTGTCCTCTGGCCTCTACATGAGTGCTGTGGCATGTGAATGCCCACACACATACAATAAATAAATGAAGAAATGAAAGGGAGGGAGGGAGGGAGGGAAGGAGGGAGGAAAAAGAGTATTTTTAAGGCTGATAAGATGGCTCAGCAGATAAAAGTACTTGCTGCACAAGACTGACTGTCTTGAGTTCAATCCCTGGAACCCATGTAAAAAAAAAGCCAGATTTAGTCGGGCGTGGTACACACATTTAGTCCCAGCATTTGGTAGGCAGAAGCAAGTGGACTCTGTAAGATCGAGGCCAACCTGGTCTACATAGCCAGTTCCAATGCGGCTGGGGCTTCAGAGAGACCATGTCTCAAAAAAAAAAAAAAAAGCCAGATTTGGTGGTGTGCATCTCTCCCAGCCTTCCTCCTGAAACTCCTGAAAGACAGGAGGTGGAGAAGAGAGGAAACTCACTCAGAAACTCTCAGGCCAGCTAGCCTGTAGTACACAGCCCACCATGCCCGAACAAAGTAGAAGGAAAGAGATAACTTCCAAAAGTTATTCTCTGACGTATATAAGCACATGGTTGCATTCATACACCTTTGCTCACACACACACGAATCATATATACACACAACAATAAAAAATAAAAATTCGGACTTTAAAATAAAAACACCCTTTGGATGCTAGTGACCATCACACATCACTCTGCATTGTATTTTTTTTTAATCTTATGTGTATGTGTGTATTGCCTGCATGTAGGTAAGTGCACCCATGTCGTGCAGTGCCCGCGGAGGACAGAAAAGGTTGTCAGATCCCCTGGAATTAGAGTTACGGACAGTTGTTAGCTGCCATGTGGGTGCTAGGATTCGAACCTGGATCTTCTGCAAGAACAGTCAGTGTTGTTAACCGCTGAGCCATCTCTCCAGCCCCCTGCATTGTCTTTTTTTTTTTTTTTCATTGAACATGTCTTTCTTCCTCTAAAGGAGCATAAGCTCGAGGGGGATGGCAGCTCTTCATGATACACATCACAATCACACTGTACAGCAGCTGGAATAGACAACACACATCCTTTTGAGTAAATACCAGGGGCTACTTGGTATTCAGTTGATGTTGCCTGTGTATCTGGCACTGGGCTAAACAGTTCACATGAGCTCTCTTATCTAAGAACTAAATTTAAAAATGGATTGATTGAGGGAATTATGTTCATTTCACAGACAAGACAGTTTAAGAGCACTGAGAAGTGATCTGGGGTTTGTGGGGAACTGAAGCTGAGCAGTCACAGAAGAGTGGAAAGTTACTGAAGGCCCTTTGACAGCTTGACTCTCAAGACTTCAGCATTCTCCCTAAATTCCCATTCACTTTCACACCTAGTCATCACTGAGATTAAGCAAACCCATCAGCTGGAAACTGATAAGGAGCAGGCAGGACCAGAATACTTCCATTGGGTTGGTGGGCACAGTCGACATACACATCAGCACCTGCATGCCCAGGCCCCTCTCCCTGCCCAAGGTATTTCTCCACCTGTGCTCAAGGCCCCTACTTTCCTTTTGTTGTTGCTCTTCTGTTTCTGAAATTGTCTCACAGTATAACCCAAACTGGTCTCCAGTCCTCCTGCCTCAGCATCCTGAGTGCTGGAATTATATGCGTGTGCCACCACCACGTCCGGCAGGGCCTCTGGTTTCTGCTTTTCCAGGCACTTGCTCCCTTTGCTATCCTTCAGTCCACCTAAATCTTCAACTTTTAATTTTTTAATTTTATTTATTTTAAATTTTTATGAGTGTTATTCCTGCGTGTATATAAGCGCACCCCCATCATGCAATGCCCGAGGAGGACAAAAGAGGGTGTCTGATCCCCTGGAACTGGAGTTACGGCTGGTTATTAGCCATAATGTGGGTGCTGGGATTCAAACTGCGTCTTCTGCAAGAATAGCCAGTGCTCTTGGTCGCTGAGCCATCTCTCCAACCCCCGAAATCTCCAACTTTTTAATAATTATTACAGCTCTATATGCTCAGCATATAATCATATTCAAAGTCTTCTCTTCTTTAGAAAAACAAAATAAAATTGGTACCAAACAAATTCAGTCCTATAGTACCTATATGCAGTGAATTCAACAAACATTTACTGAGTACCTATTATAATCAAGTGCTTACACCCAAGAAATAGAGTGAGACTAATTAGCAGACAGTGATGCTACAAGATAATAAGGGTTGCAGTGCTGATGAGGACAAGGTGCTATGGGAGCTCACAGTAGGGACATCCAAGCTAGACAGGCAGATTTCTTGGGCAATCACTAATGGTATCTATTCAGTGGCCAACCCCTTCTCCCTTGCTCGCTAGCAAAGTCTGGATTTTATATACATGTTCCCCTTCCCAAATGCTCAGGGGATGCATCTGATTGGCCTAGCCCACCAGGGTATTTGCAGTCCCCTGGTCACAGATGCACTCCTGACCAGTAGGACCTAGAGAATTCCTAGGAAAGATTTTGTTCATTTTCAGTGCCATGCCCACTGAGGACAACTGAAATACCTGCAGCTATGTTGCAGTTATGAGGGGACCCTCTATCTGAGAACACCCTAGAGATAATGCAGGACATGGAACTCAAAAGAAAAATTATAAACACGATAGAAGAATTCAGTGAATTTAAAAGAACACACAAATAAAGAAATCAAAGAACTGAAGGAACATAGGGATAAACTTCTGAATGAATTCAGAAAAGAGTTAGAAATACTAAAGAATACTCAGGCTGAAATGAAGAAGTATAGGCGAGCACACGCTGGGCTCTCAGGGTCCCAGCGCGCACTCCTGGGCAGTGAATGTTCCTCCGCTACTGAGGTCTACTCAGTCGATCCCGTCCCTATTTCACCTGTATACCTTCCTCAGGATGTGAGGTCCATTGGCCACTTGGACCACACGGGAAGCATATGAGGGACGGCGAAAGCCAGGGTGTCCGTGAGTCAGCGACGGAGGAATAGCGCCCCCCGGGGAGACTGGATCACAGGATTTAGTGTTACAGCTCAAGACAAGTGACTCAGCTCAGATCTCAGTGATTCAGCTCCAGCTCCAACTTTATTGGGGTAAAACTAGGACTATTTATAGTGTAGAGACAGCAGAAGAAGTCTTAGCTGATAGGTACTTTTAAGATGCCTTATTTACATAGGGCGGTGGGCTTCTATCAGGCTATCAGACAACACCTGATTAAAA
>NW_008347519.1:904987-905427 GCF_000622305.1 Nannospalax galili | reverse complement strand
TGTCACCAAAACCAGCCCTTCAGAGAGTTCTGGAAGCAATACAAAGAGCTGAAGAAAAGAATGACTATACCCAAGGGATTATGGAAAGAAATTCAGTGAAGTTATAACTGTGGAAAGGTACAGCTTCATCACGTCTGTGAACAGAAATAAAAATTACAGTATTCAAAGCACATCTTTCATTAATAACTTTAAATATCAGTGGTCTGAACTCCTCAGTCAAAAGACACAGACTAGTTGAAAGAATTAAGAAATAAAACCCATCTTTTTGTTCTCTGTAAGAAATTCATCTCGCTTTCAAGTAGAGGCACTACCTTAAGGTGAAAGGATGGAAAAAAATATAACAAGTGAATGGTACTAAGAAAAAAGCACACGTTGCAATTCTAATATCTGACAAAATAGACTTTAAACTAAAACTAATCAGAAGAGATAAAGAGGGCCAC
>NW_008347519.1:904366-904940 GCF_000622305.1 Nannospalax galili | reverse complement strand
TAGAAAACCAAGGACAAACAACACCTAATAAAGAGTAGATGGTAAGAGATTAAAGTCAAAATGTAAATAATTGAATTAGAAAGGAAGAAAATAATATAAAGAATCAATGAAATGAAGAGTTGTTTCTTTGAAAGGATTTATAAGACTGAAAAACCATTAGGAAATTAGCCCAAAGAAAGAGAGGAACCAATTAATAAACTCAGAGAAGAAATAGGAAACATTACAACAGACCTGGAAGAAATTCAGAACAACATAAGAGCATACTTTTCCACTAAACAAGAAAATCTAAAAGAAATAAATTTCTAGATATGTATGGCCTACAATAGTTAAATCAAAGTGAAATTTAAACAGACACATAACGAGCAACATGATAGACACAGTAATACAAAACCTCCAGACTAAAAAAGCCCAGGACCAGATGGATTTATAGCAGAATTCTATCAGACATTTAGAGAAGATCTACATCAAATGCTACTTAATTTATTCCAAAAGATAGAAATGGAGGGAAAACTTCCAAACTCCTTCTATGAAGCCAGCATCACTCTAAGACCAAATCCAGGTAAAGATACAACCA
>NW_008347519.1:901409-901649 GCF_000622305.1 Nannospalax galili | reverse complement strand
ACAGTTTTTGCTCCTTACCCTCCTAGGTCAACTAGGTCCATGGGACTATGAGCATATCTCAAAATGTCTTGTAATTGTGGTGGGTCATCTGTCCTCTTGATCAAGGAGGCTGAGGAGACCCCACCAGATAGACTTTAACCAGTGTCCAGTCTACAAAGAGGAGGGTCAACACAGGGGAATCATTTCCTCCATGCTTCCACACGAAGCCAACCATGGTCAAGCAGGACCTTTGACTTATCG
>NW_008347519.1:876893-901394 GCF_000622305.1 Nannospalax galili | reverse complement strand
AACTGGTAAAAGAAAGGAGCCAGGGGCTCCTCCCAAGCCCATGTGACCCCTGAGGAACAGATCCTCAAACGACCTTAAGAGTAACAATAAATTGGTTTATCTGGGCCAACCATATGGCCTTAAACACCAAAAAGGAAAGTATAACCAGAGATTAAAGGAGCCAATATAATTTTTTAAGAATCCATATGTATAGCTTAAGGCTACATAACAAGCAACAATGCCAGATAGGAGATAGCTTCTTTTGAGTTGTTGGCCAGGGTAACCAAATAGTAACCCAGCATAGAACTGGGAAAATGAATAGCAGACCCCAATCTTATCTAAAGGAGTATTGACAACTGATTGCTGCTAGAAGAGGAATAGCTGACCCTCCTAAAACAAAGACCTCTAGATAGGCTGACTAGATTCACCAGAAGGGCAAGTAGGGATTGGCTGGGGTGCTGACAACACAGCAGACAGTAGCAGCGATATCAGAGTATAAGGGCTCAAGTTGGGGGAGGGAGGCTAAGGGAGGGTGCCATCTGGGAAGTGGGTGTATAGTCGAATAAGATGGTTTGGGATGTTCTGTGTGATACACACAAAAAAAATCAACAAATTTTTAAAAATGTATTATATTTGAGGAGGAAGCATGGAAATTTACGTCATGCTAATTAGTAGAGGTGATAAACAATACCATTGAAATCCACCCAATGACTTTATAGACGTACACAGGCACCAAGGACCCAAGTGCAACTGATTATGACTAGTCATAATCAGATGCATACAGATTAGAGATGCTTGAGCCAACATCTCAGTGTTAGTAGCAAAACAATGAGTCTTTCTGCAAGGAACAATATATTCTAAAATGAAATGGATATCTTTTAAGGTTAAATGAAATGGAGATCTTTTTAAAGGTTAAAAAACTCATTCAATTTTATGCTTACAGGGCTTATACTGAGTTCGATAATGTATAACTGTATTAACTCAACTGTGAACCTAGAAACTTGCACCCACTTGTGAAAGAGATGTACTCTTGCTCTGGAGTGTGTTACTGAATATGTTAAATCTGTAGTGAAATGCTTCTTCTAATCATCTAGTTATTAAAAAAAAGAGTATACGAAGTTGTTCAGGAAAAAGTGATGGGGAGGTATGGGAGGAGTTGGTGGGCAGGGAGTGGGTGTGGATTTGATCAAAACACCTTATATGTGTGTATGAAATTCTCAATAAATTTTTTTAAAGTTAAAAAAAGAAGTAAAATTGCTACAATGGCTCTTATGTAAATATGAGTGCCATTATCAAAAGTTTTTTTCTTGAAATGCTTTTATATATATGAGGTTAGGTTCCTGTGAAGACCTTTTATATATATAAGGTTAGGTTCCTGTGAGGACCTTTTATATATATAAGGTTAGGTTCCTATGAGGACCTTTTATATATATAAGGTTAGGTTCCTGTGAGGACCTTTTATATATATGAGGTTAGGTTCCTGTGAGGACCTTTTATATATATAAGGTTAGGTTCCTGTGAGGACCTTTTATTGCCTTCTTATTCTCAGCTAGGAAAATAATGTAAAAAATTATTAGAACAAAAAAAAAAAAAAAAACGGTGGAAACGACTTTTGGATCATGGACGTGCTTCAGAATCTCAACCTTCAACATTAATGTCTGTGTCTGTGTGTGTCCCACGTACTTGTGCTCATGTGCACCATGGCAACATGTAGAGATCAGAGGACAACTTGCCAGAGTCAGTTCTCTCCTTCCACCATGTGGGGCCCAGGGATGGAACTTGGTTGTCATGTTGTCAGCAAGTGCTTTTACCTGCAGCTAGCTGCTCCAGAACTCCTCGTGGTTCTGTTTGCTCTAATCAGCTCTTCTGTTACTTGTTACTAAAAACATTCCTACCTGCTACCCTGATGGACCTACAGTAGCTATAGACAATGGGTGCCCAGAATAGCTCCCTCTCTCTGTTCCTACTACCAGTCCTGTGCACTCGGGAGAACTAAGATCTCTCTAAAGGCAGAGAGTCCTCAGGGAAGCACCAGATTTCACACTAGCAAAGACGGGCAAGGACAACATGAGCTGCCAGTGGCCTGGGGCTTTGCACAAAGAAGGGGATAGGAAGCTGTGCTCTGTGGTTAGGAAGAGGAAGCACTGGGCTTGGGGCAGAAGGGTAGATGCCCACGAAGGCGTGCCAAGGATGGCAGGATGTGAGCAATAGTGGGGTCAGCTGAGCTCAGGACTCAAAAAGGATCCCTTGAGCTGTCAAAGACTTACTGTGGCCAGCAGACCTTCACAAGTAGCTTTTCTAGTGGGTGGGCAAAGCCAAGCATCTCTAGATGGAGCCAGCTGTGGTCAAGATTGATTCTCTGTGAGGAAGTTCCAGGCCCCTAATTAATGTCTTGACTTCTCTCCTTCCCTGTCCAGCCAAGCTTCTTGGAAAGTTATTCACATTCCACATCTTCCCTTCCTCACCTCCTGCACCCACCAGTCCAATCAGAGTGCTCTGGTCCATACCACATATGTCATTCTTGGTGTAAAAAATGATGATGTGCCCATCAGCAAATCATCAGATGATAGACCTCAGCAGTATTCAATACTATTAGTCATCATCCCTGGAGTCCAAGTGCTGGAGACCAAACCCAGGGCTTTGAGCACATTAGGCAAATGTTCCACTACTGAGCTACAGCCATGTTAGTCATGCTTGAGGGAGTATCCCAGCCGGTTTTCACTACCTTCTCTCTTTTTAAAGTCTCCAATAATATCTTTAATTTACACACACACACACACACATACACACACACGCACACACACACACGCAAACATTTTTTTGACAGGTTTCGCTAGTCCCAGCCTGCCTGAAAGTCACTATGTGGACCAGGCTGGCCTTGATCTCACAGAGATCCACCTGTCTCTGCCTCCCAAGGACTGGAATTAAAGGTATGCACCATCATGCCTGGCCCCATTTACATGTTTTAATAAATTCACAAAGACTATATATATATATTTGCATTTTACTTATTTGGTGGGGGGTGTGTGGGTGCCATGGCACACATTTGAAGTTAGAGAACAATTTTGAGGAGTCTGTTCTGTCCTTCCACCACATGGATCCTGGGAATCAAACATAAGTGCTCGGTCTTGGCGTCAGGTTCCCTTACCCACTGAACCATCTGGGCCACTCCACGGTCCGTCTTGTTCTTCTTTCCATCCCTTTGCATGCTCTCCTGTTCTTGTGTGATCTTATTCATACTTGGAGCTGTCCTGACAGGATGTGTAGGCTGGTTCACAATGGCCTTTGAGGCCAGATCACTTGGATTCAAATTCTTGTCCTACTGCATGGTGATTGTGTAACACAAAGTTCTATTAAAATATGTCATGTGGTACAACCTAGTGGCAAAGTCCTTTTTTTAAGAAGGATGTTTTTATTTTATGTATATGACTGTTTTGCCTGAATGTACGTCTGTGCGTCACATGCATGTCTAGTGCCCGTGGAGGCAAGAAAAGGATGTTGGATCCCCTGGAACTGAAATTACAGATGGTTGTTAACTATCATGTGGGTGCTGGGATCCAAACCCAGGTCCTCTGCAAGAACACAAGTGCTCTTAACCACTGAGCCAACCCCAGTTCTTGCCAAGCACACAGGAGGCCATGCCAAGCATACAGGAGTAAATCATTGCCCTCACCCCATCCAAGGGAGCTATCATTCGGACTTATTAGAATTCATTTGAATGGTGTAATAGAGGACATGTCTGACATCTTTTACTGAACATGGTTTGAGAATTCATGCATGTTGTTGCATGCATGAATAGTTTTTTCATTTTTATTGTCAAGCAGCATTCCATTATAGAGATACACCAGAGTTTTTCATTTGGGTTTGTGTGTATGTGTGTGCATGTATATACAAGTGTATGCACACATGTGTGTGTGCATGTGGAAGCCAAAGGTTGACATTAGGTGTCTTCTTTAATCACTTTCCATCTTTTAAAAATTATTTTTATTTTATGTGTATGTTTTCCCTGCATGTATGTAACTTAAGTGCACCTATGTCATGCAATGCCCATGGAGGCCATAAGAGGGCATTGGATCTTTTGGAACTGAAGTTATAGATGGTTGTTAAGCCACCATGTGAGTGCTGGGAACCAAACTCTGGGTCCTCTGCAAGAGCAGCCAGTGCTCTTAACCATTGAGCCACTTCTCCACACACCCCCATCTCATTTTTTGAGACAGGGTCTCTCACTGAACCTGGAGCTCATCAATTTGGCTTGGCTGGCTAGCCAGCAAGCGTCAGGGATTCTCCTGTTTCCATCCCTCCAACTGGGGTTGCAGACATGCACTCAGCTTTTATGTGGGTGCTGGGGATTCAAGCTCAGGTCTTCATGTTTGTGTGGCAAACACTTTACCAACTGAGGTATTTCTCTAGTGTCCTTTGTTTTGGGAGGGGGGTGCATGGGATCTCCCTCTATAGCCCATTCTGGCCTAGAAATGCAGGCAATCCTGCCTCAGCCTCCTGAATGCTGGGATTATCAGCATGCACCATCATGTCCAGCTATCACAGTTTATCTTTTTTAATGATGAAATGATGAAAAACAACACAATTACCAGTTTGGTGTTATTAGGCAGAAAACTTCTATGAATAGTCTGTGTTCAAGTCTGTGTGAATATATGTCTTTATTTTTTCTCTTTAATAAGTAACTAGGGGTGTAATTGCTGGACCATACAATTGCTGTTGCTTCAAATTGATATGGATTTCACATTTCTACCAAAGATATGTGAGAGTTCCAGTTCCTCTGAATTCCCACTAACATTTGGTACTGTCAATTTAAAAAAAAATAATAATAACTATGCCCATGGGGAGGCCTGTGGCAGATACTGCCAGCCCTAGCCTCTAACATGCCCATTTCCCCATTCACTGTGTCTGCCTGCTTTCTACATAGCTTATGATTGGGTAAACTTTTCACCTGGAACTGGAATATGAGGTTGCTGGAAAAATCTAGGTAATAAGAACATCTAACCACTGGTGTTAAATTTTTTATTTGTAATGTTATCTTCCTGGTGAAAGAAATATTTTTTTTTAAATTTCGAGTCTGGGCAATGCAGAGTTTGAAGATTCATGAGAAAGCTCTGCACTACGTTATTTTTTTTTTGTTCCTGTTCACTGAGTACTTTCCTTTTAGTGAGTTACGTATGGGACTTGGAAAAAGCATTGCATTTGGGACATCGATTTGTCTGGCCTCTGCTGTCATCTTACAGTGTTGGTCTTTTTAAGACAGGTCTCCCTGTAGCCCTAGCTGTCCTGGAACTCACTATGTAGACCAGGCTGGCCTTGAACTCACAGAGATCCATCTGCCTCTGCTGGGACTAAAGGTGTATGCCATCACGCCCGGCTCCTACTTACATTTTTTTAACTGACCACTAGATGGTGGTAGCCTGTAGCCTGATAGTTCCAGAGCTGCCCCACTAATGCCCTATTCTAGGAACAATTTGTTGAAGGAAGACATCCTCTTCCCACGCCAACCTCTTTGCAGCCTATCGCCATTCTTGGCATCCTGGTCATGAATTTCAGAAAATTCTTACTTAGTTTCCCACTACTTAGGTTATAATTCAAATCTAAGCATTTGAAGATGGAACAGCCTTGAGAAGTAGAGAAAGAAGACACTGAGGTAGACAGAGATTGAAGAGTGTTGTAGGAAAACTACAGAAAGATGCTTACAGCACATCCTGTTCCCTTCTCCAGTAGGCACCTCAGTCCTGGCACTCCTGCCAACTTCCTCATGTCAAGAGTTAGCGGTTAGGAGTGGGGGGAATTCAAAGAAATAAGGACAAGGTTTCTGATCTCAAGGAGTTCGTGGTCTGGTGGTGAACACAGAAACCTAAAATTCAAGGTTAAACTCTAGATTCTGAAGCTATATAGAGAACAAGTTAAGATTTGTTTTGTTTGTTTTGTTTTGTTTCAGGCAAGGTTTTTACCTTGTAGCCCAGACTGATATGGACTCCCTATGTATCTCTGGCTGTCCTCTAACTTGTGATTCTCCTGCCTTTGCCTCATGAGTTCTGAGACTAAAGGGGTGGGCCACCACACCCCACACACCTGGCTTTTTAAGTACAAAGGTTTTTTTTTAATACTTTATTATTTTTATTTTATGTGTATGCGTGTATTGCCTGTGTGTAGGTAAGTGCACCCATGCCGTGCAATGCCCCTGGAGGACAGAAGAGGCTGTCGGATCCCCTGGAACTGGAGTTTCGAACAGTTGTTAGCTGCCATGTGGGTGCTAGGATTCGAAGCTGGGTCTTCTGCAAGAACAACCAGTGTTCTTAACCGCTGAGCCATCTCTCCAGCCCCAAGTACAGAGTTTTAAACGGGAGAAATGGTCAGACCAAGAATAACAGCAAAGCTTTTCTGAGGAACTAGGAGAACATAATGATTATAGGCTCAGGTATAAGTACGCATTCTCTCACCACACAGAGTCAGTCAATTTACATTCTGGCAACAACCCAAGTGCCCAACAAGTCTGATAGACTGTGGAGAATCCAAACGACGAGATTGTTATGAAATATGTGTTGTATGTGAACAGTGTGGAAGGAGATCAAGTTAAGTTGGGGAGAAAAAAAAAGCAAGTTCTAGGGCTGGAAAGATGGCTCAGCAGTTATGGGCGCAGACTACTCTTACAGAGGACCTGGGTTTGATTCCCAGCACCTACATGGTGGCAAAGAACAGTCTGTAACTCCAGTTCTTCTGACTCCCACAGGCATTGCATGACTCGGGTGCACTTACACACATGCAGGCACTCATACACATAAGATAAAATATTTCTTAAAGTAAGTTCTAGGACAATATATATTACATCAACACATTTGTGATTTTAAAGGATATTTATATTTGTATAACATTAAAAGAATCTTCCTCGAAGACCTTTTTTGTAGTGTTTTTTTCTGAGGACGGGGTGGAAGAATGGGAGTTGATTTTTTATCTTCTTATATTCTGAGTTTTAACCATTAAGTATCATTTTTTGTAATGAAAAGTTAATGAAAGGAAATACACAATCATATTCAGGAGACAGAAAGGGCTGGGAGGCAGCAAATGAGAAACAAATGTCAGCATGTTGGCTGAGGTCAGATTCTGGAAGGCCATGACTGGGAGAGGAGTTCACATTGATTCATTCATGTTGTTTTCCAATTATTTAGGTTGTAATTCCAACCTGAGCATTTGGAGATAGAAGCAGCTTCTTTTATTATTATTTTTTTCTTCTGAGATATGTAGAGTCTCATGTAGCTCAGGCTGACCTGGATCTCACTATGTAGCCAAAGATGACCTTGAACTTTAAAAAAACATAAATATTTATTTATTTTTATTTTATTTTATTTCGGTCTTTTGGAGACAGGATCTCCCTGTAGCCACAACTGGCCTGGAACTCACTATGTAGACCAGGCTGGCCTTGAACTCACAAAGATCCACCTGCCTCTGCCTCCCAAGTACTGGGATTAAAGGCAGGTGTGAGCCACCACACCTGGGTTTATTTATTACTTTTATTTTATGTGTATGAGTGTATTTGTATGTAGCCAAGGATGACCTTGAACTTAAAAAAAGTTTTATTTATTATTTATTTTCATTTTATGTGTATGAGTGTATTGCCTGCATGTATGTGAGTGCACCCATGTCTGTGTAATGCCTGCAGAGGTCAGAAGAGGGCGTCAGATCCGCTGAAACTGGAGTTATGGACAATTGTTAGCCAGCATGCGAGTCCTGGGAACCAAATCCAGATCCCCTGCAAGAGCAGCCAGTGCTCTTAACCATTGAGCCATCTCTCCAGCCCCAACCTTGAACTTCTGATCCTCCACATCTGATCTTCCAGCTCTGCTTCCTCAGTGCTGGGATTAGGGATGTGTGCCACTGTGCCTGGTTCATGTGGTGCTAGGGTGTGAGCCCAGGGTTTTATGCATGCTAGGCAAGGAGTCTAGTAACTGAACAACATCCCCAGAGCTTGAAAGAAGGTTAAGTATCCAGGGGGCTGGAGAGGTGGCTCAGCGGTTAAGAGCACATACTGCTATTTTCCAGAGAACCCAAGTTTAGTTTCTAGCACCCACATCTGGTGGTTCATAACTACTTATAACTCCAGCTACAGGGGAATCCAATGCTTTAGGCAATGGTACACAGGTGCATGCGCACACAAACACATAATTAAATAATAATAAAAGCCAGGCATGGTGGCACATGGCTTTAATCCCAGCACTTGGGAGGCAGAGGCAGGGGAATCTCTGTGAGAGAGTCCAGCCTGGTCTATACAGCGAGTTCCAGCCCAGCTGGGGCTACAAAGAGACCCTGTCTCAAAAATATAAAAACAAGCCAGGGGTGGGGGCACATGCCTTTAGTTCCAGCTATCGGGAGGCAGAGGCAGATGGATCTTTGTGAGTTCGAGGCCAGCCTGGTGTACATAGCAAGATCCAGGCTAGCTGGGGCTACAGGGAGACCCTGACTCAAAAAGACAAAAAAAAAATCAAAATAATAATAGTAATAGCATCAGTATGGTGGTGCACACTTTTAATTCCAGCCCTGGAGAGGCAGAGACAGGCAGATCTGAGTTCAAGATCAGTTCAGGCCAGAACTACACAGTGAGACCCTGTTTCAAATAAAATAAAATATTTTTTAAAAGAGACATATCCTGAAAGAGAAGACAATGAGGCAGAGGATTGAGTGGTGTAGGGAAAATAAAGATACCTCCTAGAGGTCCATGGAAGAGACACAGGTAAAACAGAGCTCCAAGAAGATTCACCTGTGTAAGAGAACAGGCAGGCCCTCAACAGCCCTCTCAGGCTACATACGGTATTCCTATCAAAGCTGCCCAAGGTCAGCTTCGATCAGATTTCACTTGGACCACAATATTGGGAGGGGACCTGGCAGGAACCTTCTAAGTATTTACTGAAATATTTGGACTCCCTGCCTGTGCCTGGCACTGTTTTAGGCCATGGAGGATGGATAAAAGGAAGAATAACACCCCATTCCTGCTGGGAGAAACCACTGGTAGTGAAAATGAAGGAAATCTGAGATATACTTCAAAAGGAAAAAAAAAAAAAAAAAAAAAAAAGACAAGCCTTGAGTACAGGCTGGCAAGATTAGATGCAGGAAAGAAAGATCTGTGGAATGGCCAGGAGTTTCCCAGCCCCGGAGACTAAAGGCAAGTAGTCAGGGCCCAGAGTAAAGGCAGTATGAAACTCTGGTCTGGGACAAGGTTGGGCTTACTCATTAATGGACAAGGCTGTTCTCTGTTTCTCTTTTCTGTCGGGGGCAGGCTAGACTGGGGGCTCTAGACAAGAACTTAACAGGAACATCAGGTTAGTGCACTGGTCAGCTTCTAAAGTACATCTCTAGCAGAGGATGTCAGGGGAACTTTCACTTCGGACACCCAGAAAGTCAGACACCAAGGGTTACAGCCTTCAAAAGTCGTCCAGAAGGGGGCAGTGGCCGGAAGCTCAATCCCCAGCCCAGGGAACCGCCCGGCGCCTTCAGGACTTCCCAGTGTCATTCCCAAACCCGCTGAGCAGGAGACAAAGGTCCGGCACTCAGCAGACACCCCCTCAGAACCGATGTCTGGAAGTGCACCTCCAGAGTCCTTCATTCCAAATCCCAGACTTGGTGGGAGGCCAGTCAGAAAGTACAAATAAACAAAACAAAAAACTGCGCCCGACCTCTTGGGGAGAAAGGGGGGTGGCCCTTCCCCATCCCCATCCGCTGGTGAGTCACCTCCCTCCAAACTGGAGCCTGCCCCTCCCGCGCCCTGTGCCAGGCGGGCAGGGCGGGGCGGGTACTAAGGTGGGCTCCATCCCGAGCCCGCGGCAGGCAGACAAGCTCCAGCGTGTCCCCGCGGTGTCCCTGTTTACTCGGAGTCCCGGAGCGAGGTGGGGGCGGGCCCACGTGGCCCCTCCTCCACCCCGCCCCCCTAGGCCCCATGCCCCAATCCCTGTCCCGGCCTGACAAAGTCTCCAAATCAAAGCTCAGCTTTTCCCGTACCTTCCCCGCGGACTGGCCGCTTCTGCCCCCACCCCAGGCTAGGGAGGCACTGTCTGGGTTCCCCAAGAAATCGGGCCTCCGCCCCGACTACTGCTCCGAGACACCCCCAAAGGGGAGCAGAAATCCTCGGCTGTGACGCTGAGTTGCACGGAGGCGCCAGAGCCCGGCTTTCCTTGCCCACCACCCCATCCCACCCCCTGCGCCCGCGGGTCTCCGGAGCTCCCGGAGGGAGCCGAAGCGGGAGGACAGGGCGTCCCGGCCTCGCGAGCCGCTAGCGGGCCTCGGAGTTCCCACTCTCCGACCGCTTCCCTGAACTCCAAAGCCAGTAGCACCTCCGACACCCCCTCCCCAGGGCAGCGCGCCAAATCCGCGCATGCGCACTGTCGACTTTGCCGCGTAGCTCCTTCTCCCCCCCTTTTCTTTCCCCGCCCCTTCCCTCCCTCCCTCCTCTCCCTGTCCCCTCCCTCTCCCCCCTCTCAGCACCCCCCCACCCCCCCCCACCCCGCAGCACTTCAGTCCAGGGAACAGCGGTGCGAGCTCCAGGCCCATACACTGAGGAGGCGGAAACGAGGGGAGCCCCCAGCGCTCCATCAGGGTCCTTTCAAAGGCACCCCCATCGGGTCCACGCCCCCCACCCCCCCACCCCGCCTCCTCCCAATTGTGCATTTTTGCAGCCGGAGGCGGCTCTGAGATGGGGCTGTGAGCTTCGCCCCGGGAGGGGACAGAGGAACCGGGAGTGAAGCAGGGGGTGAAGGGTTCGGATTTGGGGGCAGGGGGCGTACCCGCGTCGGCAGGCCCTCCCCGCGGGGCTTGGAACTGTACCTTTTCACCCACGCCCCTAGTGCGCTTTGCTGAAGGAAAGACTAAGAATAGAGGAGTAGGGGAGAGGAGGATAAAGGGGGACCCCCCAATTGGGGGGGGCGAGGACGAGAAGTAACAGGACCAGAGGGTGGGGGCTGCTGCTTGCATCAGCCCACACCATGCTGACCCCGGCGTTGCTGCTGCTGCCCCTGCTTTCAGCTTTGGTCGCGGCGGCCGCTATCGACGGTGAGTGAGATTCCGCGGCCCCTTTGGACCCCTGGGGGCTCCCCCTTCCCAACCCCCACCCCTGCGTAACGATGGGGAAGGGAGACGTGGAAGGGGGTGCCTTTTGTTATCCCAGTCCAGCTGACACAGCAAGCGGCCTGACTGGGGGCGGGGATGGGGTCTGATTTGGGGGATGGGAGCCCGGGACAAATGATGCTTCCTGGGCCCCCCAGCCCAGACAAAGACCAGAGGCCTGGCAAAGGAAAGGAGGGCTCCCCCTTTTTCTGATCCCGGGATTGAGAGGCCTTCTCTTCCTATCTCTGGAAAGGGAGGGCCTCCGCCTCCCCTATATCCTCCACCTTCCCACCCCCCATCTGAATTGTGAAGGAATCTGGATTTGCAATGTACGGCTGCAAAAGGGGGCGGAGGGCCTTTTGCAGTGGCCTCTGAAAGCTGGAAGGCCAAGCCGGCTAGAGGTGCCCCCCTTGCCAGAGGGCTGGCAGGCCGAGAAAGCTTTGGGTGGGGAGAGGGAGGGCCCCCTGTTTGGGTGTGGAATGGGCCTTGCAGCCCAGGCATGGAGGCCTGGGTCCAGAATCCTGAGCTGTCTGCCTGGGTTCCGAAGTGGGCACTTCCCCCTCTGAGGGCCTCTGTCAGTAGTCGCGTTGGGGGATGGAGGGGCTCTGGGGATGCTGTGTGACTGAATTTACCTTATTAATTCCTGGGAGCTTTGAGATGAGGATAAAAAATGTCAGATGTCATCGGTTCTGGAAGGGACTGGAGAATGGCCTGGAATGCTGGGGAGAGGGTCCAAAGGAGGCTGCTTTCCCCCTGACCCCTGGCTTGTTCACAGTTTGGATTGGAAGAAGAGTTGGTGGTTGGATGGGAGTTCCGGGTATGCCCCCTCACCCTGATTTCGCTCATTTAGTGAATTTGTTTAAACCCAGCCCTACCTCACCTCGATTATACACTTTGTATAATAGGTTAGGCTTGAGCTAAAACTGTTCTTTTAGGAAAATGGGGTGCCCTGTCCCCTTTTTTCTGTCAGATGTTTTTCCTCTTACTTATGAGTCACCAGTTCAAGACTTGCCCAAGCTTTAAGATGGGGCCATGGGGTTGAATTGGGCTGGGTCCCTGACTTGAGAAGGGGTGAAATTCCATTACTTCTGTCAGGTTTGCCTTCTCACTGGAGACAAAACAGTCTCGTAACATCAGACACCCTTCCTCTGTCTTCTAAATCTTGCCAGACTGGGATTGGGAAAGTTTTTCTCTGAAACTAGATTATGTGTTCCCCTCCCCTCTCTCTAACTTGCTTCAACTGGAGGAGAAGGGCAAGAGGGTCAGGAAGTAACTGTGCCCAGAAAATCAGTTTATTCAGTGGCCTTCAGTCATGCCATTTTGGGGACTGTCTGTCTGGCCCCTACCCCTAATTATCTGCCTAGAATGAGGAAGAAGACTGAAAATCCTTCAGACAAGCCTGCACTGCTACACTCTGCCCTTGACAGCTAACATCATCCTGTGCTTTCCTCTTGGTCTCCGCCCTGTGAGAGGTGAGGGAAAATGAGGCAGAGATTTTGGAAGAAAAAAAAAACATTAAGTGAGAAAGAGACCCATTTGGGAGCCCCCATGAAGGAGGTCAGGTAGAGTTAGGCAGAAGCAAAGACTCTCTGTGGAGGTCCCCAGCCCATTCAGGAGTGGGCCCCTAGGAAATGTCATTCCCAAGATCCTAAAGGGATCCTAAATGCCACACCAAGTTGATTGCTGGTGATTGGATGAGGGAGACTGACATGTTCTCCTGTACTATCTCTGTTCATCTACCTTTAAATCCCTAGTTCAGATCAAACTCTATCCACAGCCCCTGCTGGAAGTATAGGTCAATGGTAGAACACTTGCCCTAGCGCACAGGACACCCAGAGTTCCATTCCTGGCAAAAAACAGACCAAAGGAGAGGACCATCCCCCAAGTATGACCTCATCTATCCCCCCTGCAAAGGGGAATGTGAGTGCTCTGGAGAATAGGAAAGGAGAGTCCTGTAGAAAAGTAGGTCCTGTGTTATGGGAGCTTAGTCTGGACCCTGCAGATGCAGAACTTTCTTGCTTCCTTGCTAGAAAAGGAAACTCTTGGCTCTTGACTTGGTTGTAGTCTACCTTCCTCCTGCTCTCGCAGGCCTTGCTGCTCTCACCCATGGGAACAGCTCTAGAGCCACCCCCCCCCCCATTCTGCCTTCTCTCTGTGTCTGAAACTCCTCCTGGGGTTCCCTTCTTTGGGAGGGTATTGTCACTTCCTCCTAGTAGACACAATCGAGTGTCCTTACAGCCAGGAAGGTTAGAAATGTGGGATGGAGAATCAGAAGGATCCTGAAGGCCCTCTGGAGATGAAGGACATTTATGGCGAAGGGAGCTCCCCTGACATCCCAGCTCAGGGGAGAAGGCTGACTTCTCCCTCTCTCCCTAGCCCTCTACACTTCCCTTTGAGCTGGTGTTTTATTAGTTACCAGGAAAGATAGACAGTTGAAGTGAGTTATGAGGCTGGAGTGTTAGCTTCCTGGCTCCCTGAGAGAAGGTTCCAGACTCCATTCTCCCTGCTCAGACCCAAATCCTAAACATCTCTCCTTAGCGTCCTCTTTCAAACTAAGGGATATGTAGAAATTCGCTGGGGGGATTGTTGTGGTGTTTGGGGCAGCTTCACGGGACTTCTTTCTTCTAGTGCCCTTCATGGTTTTTGTTTGTTTTATTACTATCACTTCTCCACTTTCCAACAGTGTCACCCAGGGCCTTGCCCAGAGTCAAATCCTTTCCAAAACTACCTCTCTTCCAAACCCCTTCCCGGGTTTGGGTATAGCTCAGTGGCACAGCACATGCTTAGCATGCTTAAGGTCCTGGGCTCAGTCTCTAGCACCAACAAAACCAAAACCAACCAAACTAATCAGCCCTTATTTACCTTCCAAAAGCCTTTCTGTATGTGAGTTTTACTTTTTCTCCTGCTACAGAGAAAGGAACTCCAACCCCAGGGCTTATTCCCCCTTGGATTCTCTTCTCAGGGTCTTCCCCATCCCTTGGATTCTTTGCCCTGCCTATGATCCAGCCCTGAGTAGGAGGCTAACTGTCCTTACGGAAACTGGGGCTGTTGAGTGAGCCTATGCAAGGGTCCCTGAGTTGGTGGTGCCTTGTGCCAGGGAACCTGGTCCCGCCCCCTGTGTGCTGTCCCAGATTTCAGCCTGGTTAGCAGGATCCTGCATTGTTTGAAGAAGGAAGCAGTTGGCTCTGGAGTGTTTCCGGTGCCATAGCCTCAAGCATCCCAGGAGGTGAGGGGTAGGGGAAAGAGGAGGTTGTCCATCACCCATGAGATTAGAGTCCCCTGAGCCTGACTTCCCTGGCTACAGAGCTCAGCTTCCTTACCCACCCCCACCCTCCCACTCTGTGGGAGGCAGCAGCCTCTAATCTGGTTTCCCTTGGGTCTGAGTTGTTGGTATGGGACTCTATCTCCCTAAGCCAGAATTTGTGCTGCACCCTCCTCTGTGTCTCAGTGGGATAGTTAGTAGTCATTCTCTGAGTTCAACCCGGGACAGCTGGGCCACCTTCTTGGCAACCTGCGCACTGAGCCCCCTTCCTGCCTTTTTTGGCTGCCTGCTTTGCTTGATTGCTGCCTGTCTGTCCTGTCTGCAGTTGGTCTTCCTGCCTCTCTTGTCTCTGTCCCTCTTGGTTTATTTTTTTATTTGCCTATCCTTCGTATCATTTTCAGCCCTGACCTCCGTCCTCAGTCACTGTCTCCTATATCTTTACTTCCAGGCAGGGCCCCTGGTGCGCTGAAAGCCATCTGGTAGTGGCCTCTCTCCTGGGCTTTCCTTCTTGCCCCCTCACCCTACCTCACAATTGATTCTGGAGTTATTCGTCCCCACCCTGGCCAGACCCCAGACTGTCCCTTTCGGTTGTGACAATTCCCCCTTCTTCTTTCCTCCATATTCCTCTCTCTTCCCCCTTCACTAATCTTGGGGATGAGTTTTAGAGAAAATATTTCTGGAACAAAAAACTTGGTATCATTTGTGCTCTAAAAGCGGGAAAAGGAGGTACTTCCCTCCGAAAGGAGAGAGAAATTAGACTTCTGGCAGAACTTCTTCCTAATAGGAGTCAGAGAAAGATGTGGGGAGCAGGTCAGAAGCTGAGGGCTTTTACTTCTGTGAGCACAGGCCATGTGGGGCATGGGGAAGACTAATAACCGCCTCAGCCTTGCAAGAGAGATGCTGACCTCTATAGGCATTCAAGGGAATCTTGGTTTTATTTGTGGGGAAAGGAAAAAATGGGTCGTGGGTCAAGCTAATGTCCTGCTGAGTCAATATTGACTCAGGATGGAAGGAGAGACCCTTCTCCTCCCCTGGAGGTCCAAGCCACTCTGTCTGTCCATCTGTCCAGGCCGCAAAGCAGAGGCCCAGACTCAGGAATGACAAAAATGTGTCTGAACCTCATTGAGCTGCGGGAAGGAGCCTCCAGGGTAACACCCAAAATGCATAAAATTTGGAGAAAGCTCTCAGTTGGGACTGAGAGGCCCTTGCTGTCCCACCCCCATTTTTGAAAGTTCCTGTAGGCTCTGTCCCTCTGCAGGCTCTCTGCCCCCCTACCCCAGCCCTGGACATTCTGGCTCCTTTTTTGCCTTACACTGACTTTGTGGTTTACCTTACAGAACATCCCTCTACCTATCAGAGGAAACCTAGCTCTCCCTCTGCAGGGTCAGTTTTGAAAAGGGCCCCAGGGTAGCTTTCTTGCTTTTCCTGCCTCCAGTTTCCTTGGTCTTTAGGAAGAATGCCCGAGGCCCCCAGAGGGTGTCAAAGAACAGGTCCCCCTTCTCTGAGGAAGACTCTTTCCAGGCCTGGGTCCTCTTCTCTCCCTTTACCCTAGCCAGGCATACTGGCCTCCTGTCCCCACCCACCTCAAGGTCCCAGAGTGGGACAGAGGACGACAGCCAAGGCTTGAGCCAGGCAGTGGGGTCTATGTTGTGTCTGGAAGCACACCCAACCCCACACCTCCTGCCCTGGCTCCAGTTTGGTGGCCCTGGGGGCCATGCCTGGGCTGGGTGCCTGAGTTGGGGAGGGGCAGGGTGTTGGCCAAGTTAGCATGGCGGTCACATTCATCTCCAGGCAAAGCTGAGAACAGACAGCCCCTGTGTCCTGGTGTTCCTCCTGCAGCTCGCTGCTCCCTCTCTCCCTCTCTACTCCTCCTCCTTCTCCCTCCTGCCTCAGCCTTCTTCTGACCTATTCTTGCCCCTCTTCTCCACACCTTCTTCCTCAGAGTCCCTGAAGCCCACTCCCTACAATTGCTGACCCCCTCCCACTCCTAGAACTGTGTTTTGCCACTTCCTTCTCAGTGTTCTCATCTGCAAGATGGGATTGCACCAGCAAACATCTCACAGGGCCAGCCTGACAGTTAGTACACAGGGTTCCAACTCTATGTATGCCACTCAGTGACCACGTTAAAGAACGTTCACATCTTTAGGGAGTCCTAGTCAAGAGGTAGGGGGAGGCTCTGAAAGCCAGTAGCTGATTTCTAACCTAAGACAATATTGTTCTCTGTCCAAAGTACAGGCCACAAAGATGGGTTTTCTGAGTGTTGGGTTCAGATGCAGAAAACTCAGCTAAGAGCATCAAGATTGGCTTGGCCTTTAAGCAGATTATAAATTTCCACCCCTACTCTGACCCAAGCTCCCTCTCAGCTTGGAGAAGGTTTCCCTTGGCTGCGGAGACTGCGCCAAAGTAGGGTATGTGTTTTCGTCCCCTCTCCCCTCTTGCCCTTAAGGAAATCGACGACAGCCTTCTCACTCAAGATTCCTGGGGCTTTCTCCAGGATAGCTGACAGGAAGTTTTTTCACTTATCTCTCACCTATCCTTCAACTACCCTGGCCCTCCAGGGAGACAGGCACCCCCCACACATACCTCTCTGCCCCCAGGCTTGAGGAGATGGTACAGAGGGACAGAGGCTGAGCCCTCCTCTTCCTGTCACTTGCCCCATCCCCCACTCCCCTCCCTCCACCAGAGCACATCTGGTTTGTGAATCTCTCTCATTTCAGCTTTCTGAGTTTGCCAGCTGCTGTTTCCTCTGTCGAGTTCAGGCCAAAAATGGGGGTGGGGAACGGTGGGGGAACTATGTGAGGGCCAAAGGAGGGATCTATGTCTGGGACATGGAATAGAGGGGAGGTTAGAGTGACCAGCCAGTGACCTCAGACCCTGGCTGTGAGCTCTACTCTGGGGAAGAATGGGGCATGGACACAGCCCCCAGGTGGGGAAGGGAAGAAATGTCATCAGGCTGCGGGTGGTGGCACAGGGGTCCATTTCTGGGCTCCAAACATCCCATCTGCCTCAGAGTCCCACTGCAGTCCCCCTCTCCCCCGCTCAGGCCGCCAGGCTGGCCAGGGGAAGCAATGGTCTCCGGCATGCTAACTAGGCTGGCCGGCTGTTTCCCCGGGAAGACCTCACAGCTGGCCCAGTGGGGCAATGAACTCAGCATTATCCACCTCCTCAAGGGGCCTTTATTCCCAGCTCAGGGTTGGGGGGAGAGAGGGGGACTCCAAGGAGGCCTGGCCAGGCCATCCTTGATGTGTTTCCTGAACTCAGCTCTGGTTCTGGCCAGGGGCCTGGGTGCAATCCCCTCTGCCAGAGACGGGGGTGCGGGAGAGAGGACATCTCAGTGCGGCCATTGGACTCCCTCCCTCAGAACCCTGATAGACTTCTCTTACCCTGCTATCCCAGCCCTGCATTTGAGTTAGCTCTGTACATCTGCCTTCCCAGGGGACTGTGGCTCCTGAAGAACCCATGGTCTTTGCACCCGTCTTAGTGCCAGTACAGTGCTTTGCACAGAGCAGGCTTCCAGTGTGTGCCAGAGGAACAGAAATGGGATGGGTGGAGAAAAAGGTGATGAAGAACTGGGAGATGAGATCCCTTCCCTGGTGGGGATGAAGAGCCCTTGTGGAGGACATAGTGACAACGGCAGGATGGCCTCCTCTTGAACATTACTCGGGTATGGAAGAGGGGTGTAGACTGTGCTCATTAAGAAGCTAGAGTCAGCTGAACTGGGTTGATTCCCAGCTTTGTCACTTGTCAGGTGTATGGCTGTGGACAAGCCTGGCCCAGTTTCTTCCACTGAAACTATAGTATTCATAGTTCTCTCCTTCATCATCCTGTGGGCAAGACTAGAGAAGATGACACATGGAAAGAACTGGTTCACCACAACTCCCAGCACATGCCGAGCACACAGTTCCCATTAGCTTTTACCATCCTAGTGGCCTTCTTTGGGATGAGGAAAGAGCATGGAATTAGAGGCCAGGGAGGCTGGTGGAAGTGAGATTAGGGTCAGGTGGTCCCTGATGGATGTTGCAATTCCACAGGCTAGAAGGGTCAAAACTAGCTCCTAAAGGGCATGTCAGACAGCGCCCTGCATCTGCTTTACCACTCTGTCATCTGTAATAATCTTTAGGGCCCTCTTATCTAAAGAAGTCCGCTCAAAGCCCCCCTGCCCCCCTGTTGGCATGGTCTAACCAATAAGGGAAGCTGTGTCTTTAGAGAATGAAGGTGGAAGCTGGACTTTCTGCCCTCTCCTGTCTTCCCCACCTGGGCCTGCCCCACTGTCTTCTGCAGATACCACCTCCAAGCCATACTGTGTGCCAGGGGAACCCCCACAGTTCTTAAGTGGGGGTCCAGTGGTAAGGAGTTAGGGGAGGCTTCTGAGATGCCCTCCCCCACCATCTTGATAGCAAGGTTGGGGTTGCTGGTGTCTGAGCATGTTATCAAAAATGGCAAAGGCTTTGGTCCAGAAAGGGGAGGAGAAGCATGTTGGATAGATAGCCTAGAAAACTTGAATGGGGACAATAAGGCCCTCTTTGATTCTTCCTTTTCTCTGTCACGGGTACAATATAGAAGATTGATGCTGGGGATGGAAGAGTTCTAGGACGCTTAAGGACCAACAGTTGGTCCATATGTCCTTGACACACTCCCTTTCTTTTCTTGCCTCCAGCCCCTAAGACTTGCAGCCCTAAGCAGTTTGCCTGCAGAGACCAAATCACCTGTATCTCGAAGGGCTGGCGGTGTGATGGCGAGAGAGACTGCCCAGATGGCTCTGATGAGGCCCCTGAGATCTGTAAGTACCTTTTCTGGGTCCCTTTCCCCAAACCTTGGGTTTACCCCTTTCCTTTGTAGGGTGTTTGGGATAAAAGCAGCCAAGCTCTAGCCTGGCGTGGACCTTGCTCTGATTGTTTTTGCCTATGACACAACTAAAACTGTCCTCACCCGCTTTTTCAAAGCGCCTGTGTGAGTAGCATGGTGTGAGTAGCAGTGGCACCTTGGATTCCTCCTTTGACTGCTACATCCCCAAGTCTATTGGGGACAGTGTCCTCTAGGTTGCATCTTTGCTTGAAGGAAATGACTTTGAAGTTTCCTTGGTCCTTGATAAGTGGCTTTCCTGCCAGGTACCCTTCTGTCCTTGGTCTCTCAGGCTTAGAGGGCACTGCTGTTGCTCAGCCTCTGTACCCAAAGCCCCACCCCTGAGCACTTCCCGCAACCCCCCTCCCCTGCCCCCAATAAGTGGTGTAATCAGAGGCAGCTGTTTAAACTGGGCAAAAGGTCCCCGCCCAGCCTTCACCCTGCCAATGGGGTTGGGGGGTGGAAGACTTGCTGGCAGGACCTCAGAGTCCTGGGCAGCTGGCAGAGTCCTAGGGTCTCCACCTTCAGCATCTCCCTTGCTTGGCCAATCCTGGCTAAGGTCTAGGCAACCTGTTTTTCATCCTACTCCAGTCCTGTCTTATGTCCTCCCCCCACACCTCCAAACCAAAATTATCAAGGATATTTTTTAGGGCAGAAAGAGGGCCACCAATTCTCTCTGCCTCACCCCTGCGCCCTGCCCTGGAGGAGTAGGAACCAAGATATTGGGCCTGGAGCCTCTTCTTGGCTGACACCACTTTACGCTCCATGTTTCTGACCCTGTATATTGGAAAGAAAGAAAGCCACACAGAGGGACTAGACCTCTCTCTTCAGTTTGGTGCAGACTACATCTTCTATAGTTCCCACACACTTCATGTGCATGCATTCTCTTAGACCCATAACAGTCACATACAGACCCACCTGGCACCAATACCCACCAAAGGCCGGGTCGAGCATGTACAGCTCATGTTGATGCTCCCAAAGTGGCTGTAGAAACACAAGCTGCACTAAGATAGATCCTCAGACACATGCACTGGCAGAGGTGCACACAAACCCAGATGGGCACACCAAGAACACTCCATGCATGTGGTACCTGCAGGGTTCCTGTGGTCAGCACCAGCACAGGCACACTTTCTCACACTCTACCCACTGTGACCATTGGCAGTGGTCTCACCATCTCACCCCTCTTTCTGGCAACTGTGGAAGTTAAGAGGGATGTTAGCAGCAGGCCACAACTTTTGACCCTTCTCAGATCCTTCCATTAGACTACTGTTCTGTGTTAGAAGTCTAGAAAATCTATTGACTAATAGAAATATATTGTAATTTGGGGCTGGAGAGGTAGCTCAATGGTTAAGAGCACTGGCTGCTCTTGCAGAGGACCCAGGTTTGAGTCCCAACATCCACATGGCGGTTGACAACTGTCTGTAACTCCAGGGGAAGCTGACGCCCTCTTCTGACCTCTGTGGGCATTGCATGACACAGGCGTACTTACATACATGCAGACAATGCACTCGTACACATAAAAATATTTTTTTAAAGAAATCTATTGTAAGTTACACATGCAATTTTGAAATTTTCTAGTAGTTACATTAAAAAAGAAACAGCCAAAATTAATTTGAACAATTTATTTTATCTAATGTACCTAAAATATTATTTTACTATATTAATATTACCTGAATAAAATTATTAGAGACCTTTGCCATTTTTGTTTTCTTTGTATTGTCTTCAAAGCTGCTCTATATTTTATATGTAGTTTTATTTTTATTTATTTATTTTTAAATATTTTTTATTTTATGGGTATACATGTATTGCCTGCGTGTAGATTAAGTACACCCGTGTCATGCAATGCCTGCGGAGGTCAGAAGAGGCTGTCGGATCCCTGGAACTGACGTTATGGACAGTTGTTAGCTGCCATGTGGGTGCTGGATTCGAACCCGGGTCTTCTGCAAGAACAATCAGTGTTCTTAACCACTGAGCCATCTCTCCAGCCCCTTATATGTAGTTTTAACTTGGCACACTTCAGTGCTTGATAGCCACATATGGCTGGTGTGTGTTACTAGTGGGTTCACATTTAGACTTGACACCTCTCTTCTTACCCAGCTTTGTGCTCTGGGAGCCACAGATAGTTGGATTTTATCATTTGAATTTCTCTTTGCCAGTTAATGTGTTTTCCTAAGCTCATCAAAACTTTTCTGGCTCTTACCTGTCTCCTGAGTGTAGAAGGTCAAGGCTTTAGGATCCATAAGCATGGAGCATTTGGGAGTGGGCCATAGCTTTCCCCATCACATGGATGTCCACACATGTGCAGCTACTGTTGGGAGAGGGTTTAACCAGCCCCTAAGACCTCTTGAGATCTAAAAAATGCAGATATTTGAAACGCCAACCTTGGCTCATTCTCCCCCTCCCACCCAGGCAGAGGTGGCCAGACAGCCACCTCAGGCAGTTTGGTCATGCCAGCCCTTCTGTTTGCTCCCAGGTCCACAGAGTAAAGCCCAGAGATGCCAACCAAATGAGCACAATTGCCTGGGTACTGAGCTGTGTGTTCCCATGTCTCGCCTCTGCAATGGGGTCCAAGATTGTGTGGACGGCTCAGATGAGGGTGCCCACTGCCGAGGTAAGCCTTCCTCCTACTCTCCTGTCCCAGGTGGATACATGATCTCTCAGCTCAGCATCTGATGATGGTGGGAGGCCCACCATTCAAGGACCATCCTTGTGCTTTAGGATATGATGCCTTGTTCTGCTCCCATGCCCAAACTTACTGTCAGACAGCAGGTGAAATTGGTGGGACCCTTGGGCTTGGAGCGTGATCAGACAGCCCTTTGGGCTTCAACTGTGGGCACTTCCTTCTGGCTCTCTGGGCTTGGACAAGTCACTCCCTTTCTTCAAGCCACTTTCTCATCTATTAAATGAGGAGTCAGTGTTTTTGTACTCTTGTTTTTAATAGTGGAATCCTTTCTTCAGAAGCTTTCCTCCATGATTCCTGAATGTGCACACAGAGGAACAGAGATGCTATGATCATAGCTAGAGTTAGGGACCTAAGGTTTGGTTCACTGCCACTGCCAGAGCTCTGGAACACATCCCTCAGGAACTGCAAATCTTGGAGGGATCTAAAAGCTGCTTTAGTCGCTCCTTTCCTGAGAGCCCATACAGTCTCAGAGCTGGTTGACAGGAGTGATATGTCATACCTCTTAACTGTAGCTTAGGTGGCTTTTTACCTGTGGCTTAGGTTACCAGCTCTGCAGTCTTCCCCTGAAGACCCTGTGAGACAAGGACAGTCTGGGTCACTGGGATCAATCTGGGAGGAATCCATGATTTGAGAGTGGCAAAGCTTTAGGCCCAGTTGTCAGGGAAATAGTGGCCTTTCTCTTCTGTCCTGGGGTTTGGGCCTGGAGTAGGCAGCCTTTGAGAGGCCTTGAGCAAGGCCCTAGGGGAGGGGCAGTCATGGGAGTGGGGGTTCAGACAGTGTCTTATGCCATACACATGTCAAAAAACATGTGCCTATGGGAGGAGACACATCTGGATCCTTTCACTTGAGCAGGGAATGTGGAGCAAGGGAGTTAGTGGAAGATTTTCCTCTTCTTTTGGCTGATTTCATCTGAAACTCTTGGGATGGGATGCAGAAAGTAGGTTTAGGGTGTCTTACCTATCTTATCTAATCATTTGTGTCCAGATTTGCTTCCTTTTGAATACCTTTTTAGCTTCAGAAACAACAAAAATCCTCAAATCTTATGCTTTCAACCTCCTCTGAAATTAGAGAAGTTGGACTTCACCTCCTACCCCCCCCCCGAAGAGAATTCTAGGTTTTTCACAACAGGTGATGTTTTCTTGGGAGAAGACTGGACAGGCAGTACATTAGGGCTGTCTAGTCAAACTGGGAGCAGAAAGAATAACTGAGGCCTGGTCCCCCATTCCAGCTCTTCCTGGCAGACTTAGTACCTTAAATACCTTAACATCTCAGTGACTCTCTCCTAGGTGGGGCTGGTGGGGTCTGGGGTGTGAGACAAAGGGGTCTTTGTGGCCTAGTTGCCTGACCCCAGCAAGCCCTTAATTGGGTCTCTGGCCTTGGGGTGGGGGGCCTGTTCTCCCACCTCTTTCCCCCTCCTGTCTCACTCCTCTCTCTCCCCTGTGGAAGTGGGTCAGTGGCAGAAGAAAGATTAGACAAGGATCCTGAGGGAACTAGTTTTGTTCCTCCTCTTCATCCTCCACCTGGACGTTGGGCCTTTTCTCTGGGGCCCCTGGGGCTCAAGGGACAAGTTAAGAGGGATACTTCTAGGCTAGCACTGGGAACAGATGCAGTTGCCTGCCACTCTTCACCCTCAGCTGAAGTTGACACTGTAACCCCCTTCAAGTATAAACAAGAGGCACATGGCAAAGATAAGATCACTGCCCTACTCTTTTTGACCCCAACAAAATACCAGAACCCATCTTAGCGGGGACACAGGGGTTCCTGAATGATAGCAGCAGAGAGAAGTGGGTGCCAAGTCACAGGTAGCTGTGTGATCTTGAGCTGCTTAGGCACTGTCTGGGCATTAGTTTCCTCACTTGCAAAATATGGTACTTGATTCCTAAGGCCCCTTCCATCTTGGAACTTCTAAAGGGTGAATGGAGATGGAAGGAGGTTGCTGTGTAGGGGTGACTGTGTGTCTGGAGGTCTGAGTATGTATCTCCTCTGCTCGTGTGCAGAGCTCCGAGTCAACTGCTCTCGGATGGGCTGCCAGCACCACTGTGTTCCCACACCCAACGGGCCCACCTGCTACTGCAACAGCAGCTTTCAGCTGCAGGCTGACGGCAAGACCTGCAAAGGTATGTGAACATGAATGTCTGTGTAGGATGTGTGTGTATGACAGGGGCCATGGGGTGGGTTGGAGCAGGGCTCGGCTGGGGGAGGAAAAAACATGAAGGGAGGTGGTAGGGGCCCTGTAAGCATGGCATGGTTATGAGCCTTAACCATTGCTTTCACCAGACCTTTAAAAATTCATCCCAAACTGGACATGGAGGCCCATGCCTTTAATCCCAGCACCTGGGAGGCAAAGGCAGGCAGAGCTCTATGAGTTCAAAGCCAGCCTGGCCCACATATCAAGTTCTAGGCCAGCCAATGTTGCATACAGAGACCCTGTTTCAAACTCCTCCCCACCAAAAAAAAAATTGTCATCTAAAATTGTAAATCACATATGAATCTTGTTGTTAAAAAAGTTGAAACATGGGGCTGGAGAGATGGCTCAGTGGTTAAGAGCACTGACTGCTTTTGCAGAGGACCCGGGTTCAATTCCCAGCACCCACATGGCAGCTACAAACCGTCCTTAACTCCAGTTCCAGGGGAATCCGAA
>NW_008347519.1:873768-876862 GCF_000622305.1 Nannospalax galili | reverse complement strand
GACCGCAGCATTGCACAACACAGGTGCACTCACATACATGCAGGCAATACACTCATACACATAAAATTAAAAAAATAAAAATAAATAAAAAATAAAATAAAATTCAGAAAAATTTGAAACATTAGCCAGATGTTCTGGCTCACATCTGTAATTACAGTTCTTAAAAGGCTGAGGCAGGTGGGGGATTGCTGTGAGTTCTAGGACATCCCTGGCTACAGAGTGAGAACCTGTCTCAAAAATTAAAGTTAAAATGTTAGAGATAAAAGCAAAGTTTTCCTTGATAAAATCTCTTCAATTCTGGTCCTGTTCCCATCACTTTGGAGGTCAAGTCTGCTATCAGTGTGCCCTGTCTCTTTGACGGCTTTGTGCTTTTGTGTGTGGGTACTCAACCTAACTGGAAGTGTTGTTTTTATGTGTGTGCTTTTTTTGTAAGTAGTACCATACTGTAGGTATCACTTAACAGTGTTTTTAACTCCTCAGTATGTTCTAGGGATTTTTTCCCCCTGTGATAATGTATAAAGATGTACCTCATTCTTTTGAAAACCACTGTGACGTGTAACTATTACCGCAGTTTACTTGGCTATCTCCCTATTGATGAGTAAGATGTTCCCAATTTTTCTCTGTCACAAATAGTGTAAACTTTTCTGTCTTAAATTTGCCTCCCTCAAGTCTTTGTGCAAATGTCACCTTCTCAGTGAAACTGTCCCTGACTGCTCTAAAATCATACTCCCACCATCTGCATTTTTTATAGGCTTTTTCTGCCTTTCTTTTTTTTGGTCTTTTTGAAGCAGGGTCTCCCTATAGCCCCAGCTATCCTGGAATTCACTCTGTAGACCAGGCTGGCCTTGAACTCACAGAGATCTGCCTGCCTCTGCCTCCCATGGGACTACAGGCATGCACCACCACATCCGGCTATCTGCCTTTCATTTTTAATGCAGTGCTGGGGATCAAACCCAGAGCCCTGTACATGCCAGATAAGTACTCAACCACCGACATTCACCTCAGCTTCTCTCTAATTTTTTTTCAATAGCAGTAGTCATTTTCCATTAAAATACCACCTCTAACCTATACTTTCCCTTCTATCTCCTTTTTTATATATCAGTAGCATTTCATTTATCAGAATATAAGTTTTATGAGGACAGTGGTGTAGTTCTTTTTTTACTTTCGTGATGTTATCTTCCATACCCGATATATAGCAGGTAGTCAAGAAATATTTTCTAAATGAGTAAATGTCAAGTGCACATGATCAGTAGAGTAATTTCCAAGACTGTACTTGCTGGGCAATAAACTTGCACATTCCATATGTAATAGACTCTGCTAAGCTGTTCTTTTTTTTTAAACTATTTTATTTATTATTTTTATTTTATGTGTATGTGTGTATTGCCTGCATGTAGGTAAGTGTACCCGTGTCATGCAATGCCTGCAGAGGACAGAAGAGGCTGTCAGATCCCCTGGAACTGAAGTTACAGACAGTTGTTAGATGCCACGGGTCTTCTGCAAGAACAGTCAGTGTTCTTAACCACTGAGCCATCTTTCCAGCCCCTGTTAAGCTGTTCTTTAGCTGGTGGTATCTCAGGACACCCACATTCTTGCCCTCGATACACTTGAAATGACCACACTTTTTTTCCTCCTGGCAGATTTTGATGAGTGTTCGGTGTATGGCACCTGCAGCCAACTTTGTACCAACACAGATGGCTCCTTCACATGTGGCTGTGTTGAAGGGTACCTGCTACAACCAGACAACCGCTCATGCAAGGCCAAGAATGGTGGGTGGAGCTGCCTGTGGCCACAGAGCCAGGCGCCTGCAATGCAGTTCCCTATGGGTAGTAGCTTGAAAAGTAGGAAGGCCTCAAACTGTACTGACCTTTCTCTGTCTCATCCCCAGAGCCAGTAGATCGGCCCCCTGTGCTGCTGATTGCCAACTCCCAGAACATTCTGGCTACGTATCTGAGTGGGGCCCAGGTGTCTACCATCACACCCACCAGCACCCGACAGACCACAGCCATGGACTTCAGCTATGCCAATGAGACCGTATGCTGGGTGCATGTTGGAGACAGTGCTGCCCAGACACAACTTAAGTGTGCCCGAATGCCTGGCCTGAAGGGCTTTGTGGATGAGCATACCATCAACATCTCCCTCAGTCTGCACCGTGAGTTACCCACTCCGAGGGCAGGGGAGAACAGGGTTCAACAGGATAAGCCCTACCTGGGGTAGGAGCCTGTCAAGATGCCTCTTTGGAGCAGGAACAGGAGCCATTGCTCTGCTCGTGTTATACTCTGAGCTGTCTCAAGATGGCTCTTGTATTTCTGGCCCAAGGCTGAGGGAGGCCTCAGTGGAGAAGTGAAGGCTGAGAGGGCAATGAATGGGTCTCTTTCCTGAGAATAGGGACTGTCCCTTCTCTGGGTGAGGAGTGTTGATTAGATCATGGAGGGGCTTTCCCATACAGCACAAGCGAGGACTAGGGAAAGACTAGGGAAAGGATCTATAGTCTGTGGGGCTGATGCAGGCTGTTAAGTAGCCAAGGGTGGAGGAACCTAAGCCTGGCATGCTTTGGACCTTCATGTTCTATCCTTTCCCACAGGGGTATGGCCAGAAAGGACTTCCTACTGTTGGGTGGGTGCCAAGGCCCTGAGCCTATTTCTTTGACAGTCAGTGAGAATATGGGAGGAGCCATGAGCCACTTGAGCATTTAGGATATGCCGGCCATTCCCATTCAAGCTTCCTAGGCAGTGCTTTACTGTCCTAGGAGTGGGTGTCACGGGGATTGGCACATGTGAGGTTGGGTGCAGATCCACTGCCTGGAGCAGCCACATTCCTCTCAGATGCTGTTACACAAACAAACAAAATCAACCTCAGAGTCAACATCTGGTAGTACCATATTCCCAGAATCTGCACAGGACTGAGGGGAATGATCTGGCCTATGGTTTGATTAGTCCCCACCCCAGGATAACTGGCTTTCTGACCCCGAGTAAACCAGAATTCTCTGCCTTGCCTTGGTTTCCTAATCTGCATAATGGATTAGTGCTAGTCTGTTCAGATCTGATAAAATGAAGTGAAATTCTAGTGGCAAATAAAGTACCACTCAATTGTGAAC
>NW_008347519.1:871591-873623 GCF_000622305.1 Nannospalax galili | reverse complement strand
CCAGGGGCCCGTTTTACACATAGTAAACATTCGTTTTTTTTTTTTTTTTTTTTTTGGTCTTTCTGAGACAGGGTCTCCCCATACCCCCAGCTGTCCTCCTGGAACTCACTATGTAAACCAGGCTGGCCTTGAACTCACAGAGATCCGCCTGCCTCTGCCTCCCAAGTGCTGGGATTAAAGGCATGTGCCAACACACCCAGCTGCATGTGTTCTATAGCTGAGCTATCCCTAGCCCTTCTAGTAGGTCTAGTAGATTCCTTTCTTCAGTGCCTGTGAAGATTCTACAGACAGCAAAGGTCTCAGAAGGTTATGAAGGATTCATTCTGGGTGACAGGGTCCTTTCTGAGATGATAGAGAACATAAGAGCCCTCACTCTGTGGTCTCATAATAGGACTCACACCTTAGCCTAGAGATATTGTGTCCAAGGCTCACCTGTAATCGGATGTGCTTCCTGGGCGCTGGGCTGAGGGCTGCCATGCATGTGAGGAGTGGACAACTCAGCCATATCTAGAGGGACTGGAGCAAGACCCTATGAGACAAACCTCCCTGTCTCAGTTCTTAATCACCCACCCACTCAACAGGTCTGCTCTGGCAAAGAGGTGTGGTAGCCTCTTCTCCAGCTGTGCCTCAGGGCCAGACAGTGTTACATTAGCTAGGTGGCTATGAGGTGCTTTATGGGAACCTTCTCAACTTCTGCTCTGCCCTGACCTACCCCTGACTTCCTCCCCAGAGAAGCAGGAAGTAACCTTGGGCAGATACCTCTCCCTTGGCAAACAGATTTGCTTTGCGTACCAGGCTTCTGTACTTTACTGGACCTCTGGGGCAGAGTCCAGAAATCTGGAAGAGACCAGGATTCTGAGGGGAAATGCCCAAGGGGTGAAAGAGTGGGTTCCATTTGCCCCAGCTTCTGTCCCTCCCTCTCTGCCCTGTTCCCACCCCATACCCCTGACGCCAGAATGTCTGGCTGTCACCCTGAGGATGGTTGTTTTGCTCTCATCCCACAAACTAATTATGGGTCCTGGTGGGAAGTGTCTCTCTCCAGCACCCTCCCCCACCCCTAGTTCATCCCCCTCCTCAGTAAGAGGCCCACCCTGGGGCTGGGGAGCCCAGGGGCCCAGGTACTCACCTGCACAGGGGGCTGTTGGCCTGTAATTAGCACCCTGGAGAAAAATGCTACTGCTTTCTGCCTTCTCAGCCCTCCAGGGGTAGCTCTTTCGGCAGTCATCCATCCTTGCCTGTGACCTCTGTGGGACCCCTTGGGGCCATTCCCTAAGCTGGACAGTGCTGGGAGGGGGTAGGGTGGGAATGTATATCTTATGATTGAGAGGTGCTGGAGCCAGTGAGGACAGCCTACTGTTGATGAGGTGGGGGCTCCTGCCCCAGGGAGACCGCTGGAAACAGAAATAGAATAGAAAGGAGGAAGGAGGTAGGGAAGTGAGCCTGGTTCACATGGGTCCTGAGGCACGGGGACCAGATCTGCTATGAGTCCTGAGAGCCTTCTAAGGGCCCCTCCAAGGCCCAGTACTCTTCCCTCAGATGAGCCAGGCTGCTAAATCCATATCCCCCAGCTTTACGATGGCAGTGGCTTAGATTGGGGTGGATCATCTCCTGTCCCACCTAGGATACAGCTCAGGAGTGAACTAGGAGGCCTGAAGCTCCAGGTCCGTGATTGGTGAGACCAGAAGAGATGAGAAGAGGGCTGAGTGGAGCTCAGGGACAGGCCCTGGATTTGATGCCCAGTGCTAGGAAGAAAAAAAAAAAAAAAACTAGAGGGGTTGAAGTTGAGGACAAAGGAAAATACTTGAGCCTATATTTGATACCAGCCTGGGAATTACAGGGAAATACAGCAAGATCCCCATTTCAAATAGTAATAAAATAAATAACTTTGATTTTTTTTTTTTCCAAGAGAAGACAAGACCGTTACCAAGCACTAGTGTTCAGTCATACCTTTTCCAAAGTGGCTGAGCCTTAACTTCAGCATGGACAAGTTTGTTTTTTTCCTGTTAAAGTTTTTAATTTTTCTTTTTACATC
>NW_008347519.1:849276-871545 GCF_000622305.1 Nannospalax galili | reverse complement strand
TGTGTGTGTGTGTGTGTGAGAGAGAGAGAGAGAGAGAGAGAGAACATACTGGCCATGGTGTGCATGTAGAGGTTAGAGGACAACTTGTGAGAGTCAGCTCTCTTCTTCACCATGTGCATCTTAGAGATCAAACTCGGGTCATGAGGCTTGGCAGCCAGTGATTTCACCCACTGAGCCATCTCAACAACCCTATTAACAGGTTTTCTTTTGTTTTTATTTATTTATTTATTTATTTTTTGTCTTTTTGAGACAGGGTCTCCCTGTAGCCCCAGCTGTCCTGGAACTCACTATGTAGACCAGGCTGGCCTTGAACTCACAGAGATCCGCCTGCCTCTGCCTCCCAAGTGCTGGGATTAAAGGTGTGGGCCACCACGCCTGGTTTTATTTTTATTTTTTAAATTTAATTTTCCAGCATGGCTGCTCAAGTCCTCTGCAAAAGCAGTATGTGTTGTTAACTGCTGAACTATCCCTCCAACCCTTTCTTTCTTTCTTTCTTTCTTTCTTTCTTTCTTTCTTTCTTTCTTTCTTTCTTTCCTTCCTTCCTTCCTTCCTTCCTTCTTTCTTTCTTTCCTTCCTTCCTTCTTTCTTTCTTTCCTTTTCTGTTGGGTTTTTTTTTTTTTTTTTGAGACAAGGTCTCACTTTGTAGCCCTGGCTGGCCTGGAACTCAATATATACACCAGGCTAACCTTGACCTCACATGAGTGCTGAGATTAAAGGCATGCACCACCACACTTGGCTTGTTTTGTTTTTATTTGGTATTATTATTGGAAAATTTATATAACTAGCATGTCAAATCTATAATTTTATTATCAATTTTTGGTGCATATATATGTGTGTGTATTTTTTGTATGTGTATACACATGTATACACATGCATGTGAAGGCCAGGGGTCGATATCAGGTGTCTTCCTCAATAGTTTTCTACCTTAATTTTTGAGGTAGGGTCTCTCAGTGAATCTGGAGGCTGGCCAGCAAGCCCCAGGAGCCCTCCTGTTTCTTCCCTAACAACATAAGGATTGCACGTGCATCTTCCCAAGCTCAGCTTGCTTGCTTGCTTTTTGCTTTCCTTCTTTTTCTCCTTTGAGGTAGGGTCTCACTGTATAGCCCTGTCTGTTGTAGAATTTGCTGGCTTCGAATTCACAGAGATCTGCCTGGCTCTGCCTCCCAAGTACTGGAATTAAAGGCATACACCACTGTGCTCAGCAACTCCCAGCTTTTAAAAAAAATATTTTATTTATGGAGCTGGAGAGATGGCTCAGCAGGTAAGAGCTCTGACTGCTTTTTCAGAGGACTCGGATTTGATTCCCAGCACCCACATGGCGGCTGCGAACCGTCCTTAACTCCAGTTCCAGGGGAATCTGAAGCCCTCTTCTGGCCTCTGCGGCATTGTACGACATGGGTGTGCTCACACACATGCAGGCAATACACTCGTACACATAAAATAAAAATAATAAAATATTAAAAAAAGAATTCTGTGTTGTATTTGCTAGTTTAAAAAATATTTTATTTATTATTTTACGTGTATGAGTATATTGTCTGCATGTGTGTAAGTACACCCATGTTGTGTCGTGCAGTGCCCGTGGAGGTCAGAAGAAGGCTTCAGATCCCCTGGAACTGGAGTTACAGATAGTTGTTAGCTGCCATGTGGGGCTTTCTAGGCCCAACTCCCAGCTTTTTAAGTGGGTGCTGGGGATGGAACTCAGATCCTCATGAAAAGGTAGCATGCACTTTGTTGACTGAGCCATCTCTTCATTCCTAATTGGTTAATTTTTGAGACAGGATTTCACCCTGTAGCTCAAGCTGGCCTCAAACTTGAAATCCTCTTGCATCAGCCATCCAAGTGCTGGGATTACAGGTATGAACCACCATGTCTAACTCTAAATCTATGATTTTATAGATTTCTTAGGATGCAGCAAAATAAGAAAAGTGGATTGATTTCAAGAAATAGTAAGTAGCTAGGCATTTTGGCTCACGTAATCCTAGCACTTGGGAGGCTAAGGCAGAAGGATCATAAGTTCCAGGTGAGCCTGGACCATATAAGGAAACTCTGTTTCCAAAAAATAAAAAATAAAAAGAATAATTGGTAAATAGTAGTACAAGCTATATATACATATATATACATACTCATGGCAAATATTTTGAAAGTGATACACAAAAGACTAAAATTCTAGAAACTAAGGCCCCCAGGAGTCAACAGGCCTGGTATTTCCAGAGCCCAGACCTAGCCTGTCCATCATACCTCCTTCAGGGCCTTGGGTAGGACCACCAGTCTACTGACCCCACCTGCCACTCCTGGCCTGAATTTCCTCAGCTGAAGGGCTCTGGCTTGTCCTTTCATTCCTGAGGGTGTCTCCAATGGAGGAAAGATAAGGCTTTGGGAAACTGAGGTGTGGTAAGGCTACAAATAGAGACCTGGAAAGACCTAGGGTTTGATGAAGCCCCTTAGTGCTGGTAGTGTTGTGACAGGGTAGTCTGGAGGGTCTTTCGTGCCCTGTGTTTTTTCCCCTGGATATGCTGCATGGGGTGAGAGGAGGCCCAGAGAAAGGCCCCTTATGCTACAGGCAGCAAGGTTGCGAAATGGGTCCCCAAGTCCAGCTGGCCAACTTCACTTTTCTCTCCCTCCACCCTTCCTTTCCACCTTCTTTTTTTTTTGTTTTGTTTTGTTTTTGTTTTTGTAGGTGTGTGTTTAAAATCACAACAGGAAATGGAGTAGTGATTTTTCTAGAGGGAGCACAAATACACAGACAACAACCCCTGTAAGGCTGTGATGAGCTGAAAGGGCCATGGTCTCCCTACTGCACTGTGTGCCCCAACCTCTCTCAGCCCCCATTCTGTGTTTACAGAGCTTTCAGAAGCTGAGAATCCTGGTTTATGCCTGTAATCCCAACACTTGGGAGGCAGAGGTAGGAAGATTACTAGTGTATTCCAGGCCAGCCTGGGCTACAGAGTGAGACCCGATCTCAAAAACACAAACACAAACCGAACATTTCCAGAGTTCACATGTGAAAGGCACTCCCTTCCTTGGCCTTTCTGACACCAAGAGGGTATCATAATACTGGGGGAGGTCTTGCCACCCTATTCTCTGGCCCAGGGCCCCTCACATTCTGGCACTTTGGCTTCTCATTCCCCTAGTCACTAACAGCCCTTTCTTGTGCCTCCTCTCTAGGCCAGCCCTATGTCTCTGGGCCCAGATCCAGGCTGTTGTCTCCTCCCCCGCTGTCTCCTTGAAGTTGCCTCCCCACCCATCCTACCCCCAGCACTGTCCTCTGTATTTTCAAGCCAAAGGAAGTAACTTAAGCAAGGCAGACATCTTTCTGAGTCCAGTGAGAATTTCTCAATCATGCAGCAAAGATCCTAGGACAGGCAGAGCAGAATCTAGGCATCTTGCCCATCCATGGAATTTTGACTGGATGTACAAGCAGGGGCAGGAAGGGTGCTCAGGGAAAAGAGGTAACACATTGTGGATAAGTTCTGGACTTGCTGGTGGAACAAACAACAGCTGAGGTCAGGGCTTGGTGGCAAACAGGAACATGAAGCCATGTCACTTAGCAAAGCTTCTACCAAGCCTGCCTCATAGGCCAAATCCCTGAGTGAGATTACAGACTGTCCTTTGCCAATGTCCTGAGTGTCCTAAGACCAGAGACGGAGGATTTTGGTGACAGATGGGAAAGGAAAGGCTGTCCTGGCTCTAGGACAACAGAGTAAGGATTCAGTATTCAGCAAATATTTGTTAAACCAATCAATACATGTGTGTCTGGCGCCAGGGGCAGAAGTAAAGGACAGTGCCTGCCATCCCAGTATCAGCAGTCAGGTGAACAAGTCATGATGAAAGAAGCTCCTGAGGTCATTGGAGCCCCTAACAGGGAAAAAGCTCCTTCCAGTACAGAAAGCGTTCTTTGTGTGGGAAAGCTCCTTCCTGTAGGGAAAGTTCCTTTCTGTAGAGAAAGCTTCTTTCCAATTGGGATAGCTCCTTCCATCAGAATAGCTCCTTTCAGTGGGAAAAGCTTCCTCTTGGAACTGAGCTGGTGTAAGAACAGTACTTGTTGCCCCCCACACACACACACACTGTTGTCCCTCGAGGGTACACCTTTGTTCACGAGGCTAACAAGTCTCTGACTAGGAGCACAGATGGTAACTTGATGGAGAAGGTGAGAAAAGTTGGGGTCAGGGAGGATGGTGGCATGAACAAAAGTCATGCTTGGGATGTGCTAAGTGCCGTGAATGTACCATTCCATTTTACTGATGAGAAAACAGAGACTTTGAGTGACTTGCCTGTAGTTCTAGTTGGAAGGTAACAACCTGAATTTAGACCAGGCTGCTAGTGTTTGGAGCCCATCGGGACCCAGGGCAAAGCAGAGCAATGGAAGTAGAGTGGGATGGATTAGAATAAGGGCCAGAGTCTAGTGTGTCCCTTAAGGATATGGGTAAAGTGGAAACTGGGTTCTCCATCCCTATCAAAGGACTCACAGCATGTTCTATAATCTTTGGGTGTGTAGATGTGTTAGAGGACATTTTCTCGGGGTATAAAGACCCCTTCCCCCCTTTCCCTTATTTTAGAGAAAGTGACCAGAATCATGTAACTGAAGCTAGGGTCTTGGGAGTCTGCTGGGGACTATGTTTCTGGGAAAGCAGCCACTACTTAGGAAATGCTTCTTGAACAATGTGGATGATGGAGAAGTTGAGAAAAACTGGAGCTATATGTGGGGGTGTGGCTTGCTGAGCATTGGGGCTAGGGCTGCAAGGAGGGTTCAGCACTTGCAAGCACACATCCCAGGTCTATTCTGGGGCCTGGAACTGAAAGTCCTTTGCAACATAGTCTCTCCTCTGACTCATATATCCCTCTTAACTCCTAACCTCCCATTTTGTGCTGGAACTCCCACCTCTCCTTCACTAGACCACCACCAAACTCGTACCTCAACACAGGGTACCACTTTCCCCTAGGATTTATTTGAGATGCTTCTGTCCTAAGGTTGAAGCCTTTGGTCAGAATTCCTCTGAAGGGTAGGAGAATATTCTGGGTCAGGTAATCCTTGTGAAGGCACAAGGGAACAGCTACTCTCTAGGGTTTTTTGTTTTGTTTTGTTTTTGTTTGGTTGGTTGAGTTTTGTTTGTTTGTTTTGAGACAGTCTCATGTAGAAAGGCCAACCTTGAACTCACTGTATAGCCAGTGTTGGCCTTAAACTCTTGACCCTCCTTCTTCCACCTTCTAAGTGCTAAGATTACACACACATGTGCATCACCATGCCCAGCTATCACTCTCTAGGTTTATGGGGCAGAAATATGCAGGTTCTGTAGACGAAAGCTCAAGGCTCCACCTGAACCCCAAGCCATAGAACTGAGGCTGGTGGCCCAGGGAATGCTCATGGGAAAGTCCTAGAGGAATGGTACCCTCCCCCAATTTGACCTCATCTCTCTGTACAACTTTGGAGTGGCAGCCTATGGCTGGAGGATGGAGGGGCAGATAAATCTAAACTTTAGGAAAGAGGAAAATAATGTGGTAGAGGGGGTTGGATAACAAAAGATTTTTGCTTGCGACTAATAGTCTCCAGCTGCAAAAATACCAAAAGGGAGACCATGCAGGCTGGGGACTCCAGTTCTTGCCAATGCCTTACCGGACTGCTGAATGGGGCCCTGCCTGGCCTTTGGGGAGGTGAGAGGAGCCCAGCCAAGAGTAAATAACTGAGAGCAGGGACCATCTCTACCCTCCTCTCCCGGAAGTGGGAGGGAATGCAGGCCAGGAGAAAGGTGCTCAGATCACCCCATCCTGAGGCTTGGAATAAGTCTGGAGCTGCACCTGGGAGCAGAGCATCAGTTCTCTGTAGGCTTCTTCCTCCTCCCCTCTTGCCAAGGGAAGGGTGGATGGGAGAGCAGGGCCAGGGTGTTGCCAGCTCTAGGGCTGGGCAGTGACTCAGGGAAGCCTGAGGAAGTTGGAGAGAAGGCCATTTGTGCCAGCTGGTGCTGGGAAAACAAATTTGACTGATGAATTTCGCATACCTGCCAGCAGCCCCCAAACCCCTGCCGTGTCCACCAAGTAAAAGGCACACAGCCCTGTTTGACTCTTAGCCGCCCTGCTGGCTGCTTGGGCCACAGGCAGTCCCTGCTTTGGGACTTAAGTTTCCTTTGGAGGCGGCCCAGCGGCTTCATTTTAATCTGGTTTCTCTGTGGTAACAGTGTGTGCAGCAGCTTGGTCGCCTTAACTCTTGCACTGGATTTCCTTCCTCTGTGGCCTGTGCCTCTCCATGTTCCTCTGCTCCCTCACCCCAAGATGGGACAGTCCTGGGGGCCCAGAGGACAGAACAGCTGGGCTTGGGGATGTGTCAGCACTTGTAGGGATAATAGCTCTTCCCTGTGACCTCTTTCTCCAGTTGTCTCAGGGTGGGGTTCACCAAAGGGGACCTGAAGAGGAAACTGTTTATGAGAGCCTCCAGTGACTGCTTTCCCTTACTCACCCCCACCCCCCAGTCTCAGTCCTGTGACTGTGAGTCAGTGACTGGGCTAGCCAGCTTCCCTGGGAGCCACGTCTTGTTCTCTTTAACCCCCCCCCATTAGGAAATAGCCCCTGAATCCTTGTGGGGAGGTGGGGGGACTAAGGTGGAGTTGAGCAGAGCCTTTCATTATACCTGTGACTGTAATGCAGAGTAATCCCTACTGGGCTGAGTTTGGATAGTGTGGGAGGACACACTTCAGCCAAAGGCAAGTAGTAAAAAGAGTTCTTTACCTGTTAGGGAAATAGGTGAAAATCCCCACCCTAGGAACTTCCCAATTTGAAGAGGTGTTACCTCTGAGGGTGATGTTTTCACGGGGGCACTGGGGGGCATGGAAGCCAGAGTTGTCTTAGAGAGGAGGCCGGAAGTTGTCCCTGTCCGTTCCCAGGCTTCCAACAGTCCTTGCCCCACCCTCTGTTCCTCGGCCCCTCCGAGCCTCTTCTCCTCTGTGACTTGGAGTAACTGTGGATACCTGATCTCCCTCTTCCCCCGTTTGCATCTTCCTGAAGCTCCTTCTCTTTCTGTGGTATTCCTGGTTTGTTTCCAGGATCCTTTCTTGACCTTCCTCCTAGACTCTCCCTGTCAGTCCTGTATCTTTTGCCCCATTCTCTCTGAGGAAATTGGGCAATAGGAACATGGAAGAAAAGGGGATGTGAAGGCCAGTAAATGAAGCTTGACCCATTTTACTGTGTCATGCTGTATGGATTTCATATTTTGAAATATTTTTCTCCCAAGTTGAATTTATTTATGTATTTTCTGCTTTCTGCATAAAAAAAATTATGCAACGCACTGCTTTCGGTCAGTACTAGTGTAAGATTATTAATTGCTATGTGAAATGGATGTAAGTCCAGCCCAAAACAAAGATATCTGCTGTTTTAGTTACCCAGGATGCTCTTATCTCAAGTAGAAGCAGATTAAAAAGAAAATATGGGGATGAGCTAGTAGCCCTTTCCTCCCTCCTTTTGGTACCTCCAGATAGTTCCTTCCTGTTGAAGGCTAGATTAGAGTTGGAATAGCCTGTCAGTCAACCAGTCAGCTAATGTTTACCCAGTCACTCCTATTTATGACAACCCTGAGCCCAGGGTGGGGATAGGGGAGCAGTTTGTGTGTGGTGGGGTGGGGATGTTGAGTATGCTTGGAGACTTCTATTTGGAGAGACCAGATATGTGAAAACATGGCAACCACTATCAGACAAAGTGTGACACTGCCAGTCACACCCACAAGAGCTCAGGGAAAGATGGCAGCAGCTGGGTGGGGGAGGATCACAGGTGGGCTCACAGATGTGGGCTATGCACCAACACAGGAGGGATGGGTGCCTGTGGGAGGACCAACCTCTCTTGACTTTCTCATTTACTCTGCAGATGTGGAACAGATGGCTATCGACTGGCTAACGGGAAACTTCTACTTTGTGGATGACATTGATGATAGGATCTTTGTCTGCAACCGAAATGGGGATACATGTGTCACTTTGCTAGACCTAGAACTCTACAATCCCAAAGGCATCGCTCTGGACCCTGCCATGGGGTGAGAACTGGCAGGCAGAGATTCTGGCTCTGGAAAGGGGAGGCAGACACTAGTAAGAAAGCATCCCCAGAGTCTAGATCTATCTAACATGTGTGCTTCCACAGGAAAGTGTTCTTCACAGACTATGGGCAGATCCCAAAAGTAGAACGCTGTGACATGGATGGACAGAACCGCACCAAACTGGTTGATAGCAAGATTGTATTTCCTCATGGCATCACGCTGGACCTTGTCAGCCGCCTTGTCTACTGGGCTGATGCCTACCTAGATTACATTGAAGTGGTAGACTATGAGGGCAAGGGCCGGCAGACCATCATCCAAGGCATCCTGGTGAGTAGCATTTTATCTGATGCTGTTCTGGGGGAAACATTAGCCAGAGTCTTCTACTGAAGGGAAACCTTTGCAGGGGAACTGGTCTCTAGGTAGGATTCCTAGTAAGTTTGGATAGTATGGAAACATAGTCAACCCAGGTCCTCTGATGGGAGTGTTGCAAGCAGGAATGTGTCAGAAAGGGAAGGAGATGGCTTCTACTCTCCTGGGAACAGTCATTTAAAGGCACCTTTTACTTCCTTTTTCTTGTTTGATCCTTAAAATAACCCCAGGAAACAAGCAGGCAGTTGCCAAAAGCAGAGTTCAAAGATGGTTGGTTCTTTGCCAGAGGTTACGGGACTGGGTAATAACACTTGAACCCAGGACTGCCCAGAGATGGTACATCCATTGTGGAGTAACTATGATGAACAACCATCCCTGGGACCTTACCTGGGACTGTTCTGGTTTTAACCTTGAAAATTTCATAAACCAGCAAACCTCTGGTCTTGGGCAAATTGGAGCAGTTAGACACTGTCAGCAGGTTTTCTTGGGACAAGACTGTCCACTCAATCCTTCCAAAGCTAGGGGCTGGAGTCAGGCTGAGTATTCTCTGAGGACATAGGTTAGGGCCTGACAGGAACTCAGTTGAAAGTCATTAAAGCATCTACAGGGTCCTTAATTCTGTGAGGGGCATTTTTCATGCCCTTAGTGAGTAGAGTGGTCCACTGATCCACTCACCAGATGCTGGGTAGCGGTATCACCATAGAGACAAGCTGTAGAAGGAAATAATATCTCTTAGAAAGTTCCTGAAGTTCATTAAAGAGGTACTCTATGAAGAATAAGTGGGATCTTGACAAACATAAATGTCTAGAACAGTGTAGTCCAACCAGAGGAAACAGGAATAAAGCACTGAGTTAAATAAAACTAGAGGGTGAACTTGGGAAAGCAGATGATGGAATTTGGGTGGAAGCCACGGGGCTTCAAGCGTGAAGATGTCCCTCTCTCATCTCATGCTGTCCAACCCTCCCTGCGGTTTTAGATTGAACACCTATATGGCCTGACTGTGTTTGAGAATTATCTCTACGCCACCAACTCAGACAATGCCAATGCCCAGCAGAAGACGAGTGTGATCCGTGTGAACCGCTTTAACAGCACCGAGTACCAGGTTGTCACCCGTGTGGACAAGGGTGGTGCCTTACACATCTACCACCAGCGGCGACAGCCCCGAGGTAAGCAGGCTCCACAGCCCCTCCAAAGTTGACTTCACCCTAGCAGGACTCTAAACTCACAGCTCCTCTTGGGAATCCATGAGGACCCTGTATTCTTTCATATCAAGAGTGCTTCTCCTATGCATCTACCCTAACCCACCAAGCCTGGCTTTTCCTGTGGACATCCTTGCTCCCATTCTCCCCCCCGACCCCCACCAGTTCCCTTTGGGCCTAAGGCTAGATTGTGGCAAGGCAGAGGAATCCTAGTCCTGTGGCTCCCAAATCCTAAAATGGGATAGAACAAAGACCCTAATAGCAGGAAGCCTTCCGATGGCCTGAGCAGAGTCCTGAGGGTGCTGACAGCTCTCCACCCTGCCCCCAGTGCGGAGCCATGCCTGTGAGAATGACCAGTATGGAAAACCAGGTGGCTGTTCTGACATCTGCCTGCTGGCCAACAGCCACAAAGCACGGACCTGCCGGTGCCGGTCTGGCTTCAGCCTGGGGAGTGATGGGAAGTCCTGCAAGAGTGAGTAGCAGCAAAGGGCAGGTGGGTGGGCCTGCTGGGGATGGAGGGGGCGTCCTTTGATGAATCTCCACAGCCCACTCCCTCTGCTGAGATGCAGAGAAGTGAAGGGCAGAGATGAAATGAATTCACATCCAAGAGCCAGGTTATTCCCATCATCCATTCATTCATTCCCCAAGTATTAAGCGAGCACTTACTGGGTGTTTGACACTGTTCTTCTGGCACTGAAGATCCAGTAGTGAAGAAAATAGATGTTGTCTCTGGCCTAGTTGAGGAGATAGACAAACATTAAATATAACTTTTAGGTGGTGATGATTATATGAAGAAAATAAAGCAGAATAGTTATGATGACAACAAGGGCTTCTCTGAGGATGTGCATTTCTGGCAGAGGGAATGATAGTGCTAAGAATCTGGGGCCATTGTGGGACTTGGTGTGTTGAGAAGGCCAGTGGGGCTGAGTGATGTGAGTAAAGGGAAAATGATGGAAAAGCTGGTTTTATTCTAACTGGGGTGAGATGCTTCTGGCAGCGTGGACAAGAGAGAAGTGACCTGATTGAGCTCACATTGTATAAACTCATGCTGCTTCTGGGTGGAGGCTGGGCAACAGGGAAGAATCCAGGAAGCTATTTCTGTGGCGTGGGCAAGAGTGATGTGGTTTAGGCTAGGATGGTGGCAGAGGAAGCAGTGGAAAGTGACCAGATTCCAACAGATTTTAAAAGTACTTCTTTTAGGCCACGAATTTCACTACCGAGCAGTGAAGACTTAAGTGAAAACATGCCGTCCTTCCCCCACTTCCCACCCTAACATGTCAGACCCTCAGAGCACAGTGGCCCTAGTCCTAGAGTTGAACATGTCATCAGGTGTGATGTTCCCTATGACTGACTCAGAGCCTGGTCTCTTCCATGTCTCCTAACCCAGCACAGCCAAAGTGTTGCAGCCCCTCAGGCCCAGGCATCAAGCCAAGTGGAGGTTGAGTGTGTGTGTGTGTGCGTGTTTGTATATGTGTGATTTTGTGTCATTTGTGCATGTCCTAGAGCCTGAGCATGAGCTGTTCCTCGTGTATGGAAAGGGCCGGCCAGGCATCATCCGGGGCATGGACATGGGGGCCAAGGTCCCAGATGAACACATGATCCCCATTGAGAACCTTATGAACCCACGGGCCCTGGACTTCCATGCTGAGACTGGTTTCATCTACTTTGCCGACACCACCAGCTACCTCATTGGCCGCCAGAAGATTGATGGCACTGAGCGGGAGACCATTCTGAAGGATGGTAAGGGAGTTGGAAGTGGGAGGTATGTAGGTAACACTCTTGAGGGATGTGGCGCCTAGGACAGGAAGCCATCAGAGGCCTAGACATCTCTCCCTCAGTGCCCTCTCAGCATGGAGAGTCCCCTGCTGACAGGCTGGCTGGACTCGTTGGCATGGAGATGAGGGGATAGACATGTTGACCCCTGTATGACCCCCTTCTTGGCAGAGTCGAAAAGAGTCAGGAGGATGGATGGGTTAGGCCGCGTGGGCTGTCTTTGCCAGCCCTTGGGAAAACTCAGGGTCTCTCTGCCATTGGCTCAGAGCCCTGGAGCTGTGTGTAGCACGCAGCCGAGAGAGGCCTGAGGCCCTGAATCAGAACCAGGCCTGCCAGATCAGCGCAGGGTACACCCACACTTGTGTAAATGCACAACGTATGTACAACGAGATCTCATGGCCACCAAAATCTGCACACTTACAGAGTCTGGCAAAACTGTATTCTGTTAAGTCGGCACAGCCCTGACTCCCAAAGTCTCCCCACACATACAGTCTACTTTAGCAGGTCTACCCTGCATAGTGTTCAGATCCAACCCCATGGAGGTTCCTGGGCTCTATGTGTTTTTCCCCAAATCTGCACTTTGGGGCCCCAGAATCTGACTCCCTAACCGGTCAATCTAGCTGATGCCAGTCACTACCCTGTGCCTTGCTCCCCACCCTTCATGCAGCTCAGAGAACCTTAGCAGTCAGCAATCATAAGACTGTGTGGAAATCAAAAGTAACTCCTGGTCAGGAAAAGATTGGGGTTCCCTATACCGGGGAGCTGCTATTTAAAGGGTACTTGAGATGAAGCCTTAGGCTAAGTGAAAAATCACTTCCTAATTTTAATTCATTTTGTGAGTTCAGGGTTTTTGGGCCTGGGACGTGGCGTCACACTTGTGCCAGGAGCCAGTGAGCATTGCCTCAGCTGTCCATCCAAGCACAGGCCCAGACATGCCCTCATGCAAGGGCCCACGTCAGCTGCGTAGTTTCCTGGCTGCCCTGTGCAGTTTTCAGCAACATCTCAATACGGATGTGGCAACCCAAGTGGTCCTCTCCATCCCTCCCTCAGTCTCCCATCCCCATCTGTTCACCATCCAGGGCACCCCGTGCTTTCTGCTCTCCCTGCCTGGCCCATGTTTCTCCCTTCCCTTTAAGGCTCTCCCTCATCACCCTCTCCATCCCCCACAGGTATCCACAACGTGGAGGGCGTAGCTGTGGACTGGATGGGGGACAATCTTTACTGGACGGATGATGGGCCCAAGAAGACCATTAGTGTGGCCAGGCTAGAGAAAGCTGCTCAGACCCGCAAGACTTTAATCGAAGGCAAGATGACACACCCCAGGGCCATTGTGGTGGATCCACTCAATGGGTAAGTCTGCCCATGCAGTCGGGTAGGAGGAGCCAGAGTGTGTGCATCTCAGAGAATTGAGGAGTGGGTGACTGAGGTAGACCATTGAAGTGGAAATGGGAGGCTGAGGGAACAGGTATCCTGTCTTTAGGATTGAGAGTAATGTTGTAGTACCTATCTGGAAGTCTGTTGCTGCCTCTCTTACCACAGAGCCCTCTACTGGCTCCCCTTACCCACATGCCCTTGCTTCGGTACCACCCTACCCTTCAGGTCTGCCTGGTGCTTGCTTGCCCTCATCTGTACCTTGCTTCCTCCAATCAGCAGTTCTGTCCCCATTACATGCTGTCTGGAACTCCCAGATACTAGCAGATACAGTTTTAAATCTCAACTCAAATGCCACCTCCTCAGGGAAACCTTCCTCACCACTCTCCGATGTTCACTTCCACCTGCTGCCTGGCTTCTCTCCACTCTACCACCTTCCACTCTCCTCCTGATTTTATCACTCTCTGATGTGACCTTCGTAACTGACTTGTTTCTTATGGATGTGAGCTACGGAAGAGTGGGGACCTTGGTCTCTGCTGCATCCCTGAATGCCAGAAGTATGCCCAGCTTACAGTAGGCACTCAGCAGGTATTCACTGGATGGAAATCTGAGTGAGTGCAATGTGTGGTTCAGGGACGAACAGAGCAGGGAGACCCTGGAAGAAATTCTGGATACCACCTATGGATATGGATGACAAGGGTGGCTGATGTGGTACTGACTAGTTGTTGCTCACAGGTGGATGTACTGGACAGACTGGGAGGAAGACCCCAAGGATAGCCGGCGAGGGCGTCTAGAGAAAGCTTGGATGGACGGTTCACACCGAGATGTCTTTGTCACCTCCAAGACAGTACTTTGGCCCAATGGGCTAAGCCTGGATATCCCAGCTGGGCGCCTCTACTGGGTGGATGCATTCTATGACCGCATCGAGACCATACTGCTCAATGGCACAGACCGGAAGGTGGGCAGGCATGTGTGCATTACTAGACCCTGTTTATGTACATCAAACTTGATAAATAAGATGGGTATCTGTGTCCAGGACTGTGTGCTTCATGTATGTTTATTTATGGAACTATAGATGTGTACACCTGTATACTTGTATATCTTACGTGTCTATTTGTCTGAGGATGTATATTCATGTCTGCTCATGTTGTCTGCAGACCCAACTGCCGACATGCATACCTGTGTGTGCACCTGTGTGTGTCCATACATATATACAACACACTTTGGTGCTTATCTACACAAAAATGTGAGGTGCCTAGGGACAGTATATTTGTATACTTGTTCACTTGGGTGGTGATGTGCTTCATGCGTGTGTGGGCGTCTAGGTATATGGACCAAACTCTTTCTTGGTATGTAAGGCCCTTCACAGTATAGCCCCATTACCTCTATGATCCCATTTCTCCCACTGCTTCATGAACCTCAACATTCTGTGAACAAGCAACACTAGACAGCTTATAATTATAGTGCCTTCACAGTGCTTCTGCTTCCTAAGCCACTGATACCTGGAAATCCACCCAGCTCCTCTAGCTGTTGTCTCTGGGTCCCTCTTCCCCAGATTACCCACAAATACCCTCCACGAGACATTGGGTGCTCAAGGGCAAGTCTGTGTTGCTGTCACAGCTTGGCCCTTAATAGAGTCTGGTAAATGTTTTATTAGGTGGAGAAATGAATAGATGAAAGCTGGTTGGCTGTATAGGGTGTGGGGAGAGGGGGACATAAATGAATATGAATGACCCTAAAAGAGGATGTTATGGACAATGTCCTTGCTGGGTCACCTTGTAGGAGTCAAGGTCTAGAATTTCAGGGAGCTCCTAGGCGTCCCTCAGGCATCTCCATTTGTCTCCCAACTCCTCAGAAACATCCCCTCCATTCCTAGATTGTGTATGAGGGTCCTGAACTGAATCATGCTTTTGGACTGTGTCACCATGGCAACTACCTCTTTTGGACCGAGTATCGGAGTGGCAGTGTCTACCGCTTGGAGCGAGGTGCAGGAGGCACACCACCCACCGTGACCCTTCTGCGAAGCGAGCGTCCCCCTATCTTTGAGATCCGCATGTATGATGCCCAGCAACAGCAAGGTACTCCCTTTGACTTAGACTGGGGACAGTGGGATAGCAGGATGGAATCCCAGGCTCTGGTATCTGTGGCTTCTGAGAAGTCCTCCAACTCAGTTTAAGTCTGTTCCGCATTTCCCTTCTTGTTCCATGCCTGTGGTCTCTCTTTCAATACGCCCTTCTTCCTCTCCATACTTACTCTTCTATCCCATTTTATGTGTTTCCTCCCTCTCCCCTTCCTTCCCCACTCTGGCCTTCCCTAACCCTGCTGCCCTATCCTTGTCCTGCCCTCTCCTGCAGTGGGTACCAACAAATGCCGGGTAAACAATGGTGGCTGCAGCAGCTTGTGCCTAGCCACCCCTGGGAGCCGCCAGTGTGCCTGTGCTGAGGACCAAGTGTTGGACAGAGATGGAGTCACTTGCTTGGGTATGAGGGGCCTAGCTGGGGCAAGGATGGGAAACCAACCCCAAAAGGAGAATGCTATGGAGAGGGCTGGAGAACAGCATCAAAGGGAGATTGAAGAGGCAAAGAGGGGTCCTGTGGAACCAACAGGAGGTATAGAATGAGGTTCAGAGATGCCTCAGGGGCTTAAGGAGAACTGGGAGTAGAGGGACTTGAAAGGGCTTGAGGAATGAGACAGCCATAGGAAGAAATATTCTCAACTTGTTTAACTTTAATTCACCATTATTAGAGTAAAATAGCAGTAGTTTTTAAAATACTATAAATTAACCCCAGCACTTAAGAGGCTGAGGCAGGAGGATTGCAAGTTCCAGGCTAGCCTGAGATATGTATGGAGACCCTATCTTAAAAACAGATTTTTTTATTTTGGTCTTTTGAGACAAGATCTCCTGTAGCCCCAGCTGGCCTAGAACTCACTATGTAAACCAGACTGGCTTGATCTGAGAGATCCACCTGCCTTTGTCTCCCAAGTACTGGGATTAAAAGCATACACCACCATGCCTGGTGCTATATATAGAGAGAGATTTTTTTTTTTTTTAATGTGTATGTGTGTATTGCCTACATGTAATTAAGTGCACCTGTGTCATGCAATGCTCGAGGAAGACAGACAGAAGAGGCTATCAGATCCCCTGGAACTGGAGTTACGGACAGTTGTTAGCTGCCATGTGGGTGCTGGGATTCGAACCCTTGTCTTCTGCAAGAACAGTCCGTGTTCTTAACCGCTGAGCCATCTCTTCAACCCATACAGAGATTTTTTTAAAAAAAGGAAATTAGGAAGAAAAAAAGTACAAATCCAACCAATGAACACCCCTATATTGTTGTGGCAAATTGCACACCTTTCTTTCTTTCTTAGGGGTGGTGCTGTTTCATGCATAGCTATTGTACTATGTATGCATTTTTCTGACTCTTTTGGCACGTATGTGTCACAGCATTTTCCAGTTTATTCATTCATTCATTCATTCTGAGGGCTGGGGATCAAATCCAGGGACTTATGCATGCTAGGCTATCACTCTACCACTGGGCTACAACCCCAACTTCTTAAGTGTATGATTTTTTTATTTTGAGACAGGGTCTCACTGTACAGCCCTGAATGGCCTAGAACTCACAATGTAGACTATGCTGGCCTCAAACTCAAAGAGGTCTGCCTTCTTCTGTGTCCCAAGTCCTGGGACTAAAGGCATATACCACCATACCTGGCCTCAAGTGCATAATTTTAAATATCCTTGCTTTTCTGAGTAAAAGCAGAGTCTGGGGATCTTGATCAGTAGATAGGGCCTTAGGTCCAATCTTCTGCATCACACACAGAAAATTAAGATTGAAATAAGAATGGGTCATGCTCATTGTAAATATAAACAGTATAGAAATATATAAAGGAGAAAGTACAAATCACCCCCAATTCTGCCACCTCTAGATAAGTGCTGTTCCCATTCTGGGGAGCACACCCCAAGCATCTCTGCGTTACTTCTTCATAAACGGAATCATGCTGTTCTGTTTCCTGCTCCTGTCACTTGGCAGTGTATCATGAATACATGAGCAGCATTTTTAATGGCCAGTATATATGCACACACCATTTAGTAAATGGCCTGTCATTCACTCAACTATGACTCTACTGTTGTATGTTTAGGTTGTTTTTGGTTTTTTGTTCTAATCACAGCAACATTCACGGAACATAGACTGTGTGCTATTTTTAACATTTCCCATGTAGTAACTTATTTAAAGCATCTCTGTGGGGAAGGCATTGTTATTATCCTTATTTACAAGTAAAGAATTAAAGAAACTGAGGCCCAAAATTAAAGCAGGGGTTCAAACCTAAAAAGTCTGACCTCAGAGCCCATTTCTTTTATTATTATTATTTATCTTATTGTATTCATTTATTTTTTAAACAGAGTCCCCTGTAGCCCCAGCCACCTAGAACTTACTGTATAGACCAGGCTGGCCTTGACCTCACAGAGATCCACCTTCCTCTCTCCTGAGTGCTGGGATTAAAGGTTCCACCATGCCCAGCATTATTTCTATTATTTTTTATTTTATTTTATGTGTATGAGTGTATTGCCTACATGTATGTAAGTGCACCCATGTCATGCAAGGCCCACGGAGGTCAGAAGAGGGTATCAAATCCCCTGGAACTGGAGTTACAGATGCTTGTTAGCTGCCAAGTGGGTGCTGGGAACCAAACCTGGTCTTCTGCAAGAGCAGCCAGTGCTCTTAACTACTGAGCCATCTCTCTACGCCTCCCCCCCAGAGCCCATTTCTTAAATACCCTTCTGCCATCTGTCATGCATTCATCCTTTGCCATATTTGGCGTATTTTTCTTATGACAGTCCCAGGAGTGAAAAGGGGTCAGTGGAGATTAGTGTCTAGCTAAGAGCAAGTAGCTGCAGTCAGTGAAGCTTGAGCACATTGGCAGAGGATGTTAAGAAACTGAAAGGGGCCAGGGTAACAGAATCATTTGTGTGCACATTGAAGTCATCAGGAATAGAGCCAGGAGTGATTGTAGAGAAAGTGACACTGGGCCAAGAGCCGAACACCCTTAAGGATGATAGGGAGTAGCCTGGAAGGCCTGTAAAAGTAGTTATGTGAAAGTCAACACTGATTTTTAGGAAAGAACTGAAAGAGTGGACAGAAAATAGCATCACGGATTAAGGAACACACATACCAACCTCTAGGCCCAGTGATCCATGAAGTAGATGAAAGAAAATTAGCCACCCCATGGGACCCTAGAAAGACTGAGTGAGAAAGGGAATGCAAAGATGCAGGGTCTGGCAGGGGTCTGACACTGGAGTCTGGGTTTAAGGTACCCATGGTAGCACAGGCAAAGGACTACTTAAGTGCTAAGGCAGACGGTGATGGTGAGGTGTCCCTGTTGGAGAAAGAGGTACAGCCTGCAGAATTCTGGGACCTGTCCTCACTCCTGCAGTGAGGCCAGTGCATCTATAAAAGAAAAAAACCCAGAAACCAGGGTAGGGCCCTGCGGGCGGGGGGGGACATCCCTGAGATGACTCCCAGGGGCAGTTCAGGAAAGCATCAGGCAGTAGACCACACAGACCTCTGAATGGTAGTGACTGAAATATGGAAACTATTTTCTTCTCAGGCTACAGGAAGATAGAGAAATTGTCAGTGGATTATAATGCCTGAGAAAGAGTTGCTGCTTCTATCCAAATAATTTGCTCATGGGGAATAATGTACTAGGGAAAATTTCCATGTATATTATTAAAACTCAACAAATCCAGAAAGTACAGGGTTTTTTTTTTTAGCACCTGTCCCATGGCCTGGGTCTGACCTTACCCCTCACTCTCCTGTGGTGCCCACAGCAAACCCATCCTACGTGCCTCCACCCCAGTGCCAGCCAGGCGAGTTTGCCTGTGCCAACAGCCGCTGCATCCAGGAGCGTTGGAAGTGTGATGGAGACAACGACTGCCTGGACAACAGTGATGAGGCCCCAGCGCTGTGCCGTGAGTCACCCTCCCTACCCTTGGATAGCCAATCCTGCCAGGCAGAAGGACTCTGAAATGGCCTGTTCCTAACCTGGTAGGCAGAGAACTGGGTGCTCCACCCTCTTACTGACCCCTGACACATTCCCTCCCCAGATCAACACACTTGCCCCTCGGACCGATTCAAATGTGAGAACAACCGGTGCATCCCTAACCGCTGGCTCTGTGATGGTGACAATGACTGTGGGAACAGTGAAGATGAGTCCAATGCCACTTGTTCAGGTGTGGAGCAGGGACAGGGTAGATGGGGTACCAGGACTGGGAGGACAGAGGGGCCTCAGGGAAGGAAAGAACAGATCACATGTACCCAGAGCAGAGCAGATGGGGCCCTGGGCAAGAGGTTGGGTCTGCTATTTCCTGCAGGGCTGGGTTCACCAGGAAAAGGGAACTGCCCTACATGGAGATGAGTAATGTGAATGGATCCTTTCCCCGAAGACCCCAGAGACTCTTTGAGAGATAGGGTCAAGCACCAGTGTGATTTGGGACCCTGGTGAATAAAGTCAGAATAGGCAACCAGGCAGAGGGTAATTCAGGAGGAGAGGACTTTAAGAGAGGGTCTGGATGATGAGCACTCACACCCGACCCATCCCCTAGCTCGCACCTGCCCACCCAACCAGTTCTCCTGTGCCAGTGGCCGCTGCATCCCCATCTCTTGGACCTGTGATCTGGATGATGACTGTGGAGACCGGTCTGATGAGTCAGCCTCGTGTGGTAAGAGGGACAGCAGGAAAGCCAAGCTTGGCTGAGGGGAGGGGTAGCCCATGGGTGGGGGCTGGAGAAACCCTGTATATAGTACCTGGTAGCCTTGAGCAAGTTATCTTATCTCTGGCCTTGGTGACTTTTGTCTGTAACAGGGGTCTAATAATAGCACCACCATCACAGCATTGATTTCAGGGGCGCAGGGAGCCTGTGTTGGTGCCTAGCAGAGGTGAATGAACAGATTCATGCTGAGCAGGGACCTGGCCTTTTCCTTGTCCATCTGACTCTGCTAAGGGCTCCTGCTTCTGGACGGGCACCCTGTGCCATCTGTGCAGTGCAAGAATAGATGTGACCTTGAGGGCCTTACTCAGCTGCTCTTTTTCCCTGACAGCCTATCCCACCTGCTTCCCCCTGACTCAGTTTACCTGCAACAATGGCAGATGTATCAACATCAACTGGCGATGTGACAATGGTAAGAGCTCACCTTCTCCTTGAGCAATTCCTAGGAAGGCTAGAAGCCACAGCCAGGCCCCACATAGAGAAGAAAGAAGTTTTAGAATCAAGCTGGGGCTCTCTGCAGTACACTGAAGCCATGATGGGTTGTCTAGGAGAAAAGAGGAGGACCCCAGAATACCACAGGGGAGGCAAGGTGGGCTGAAGGGAGACCCTGCCGTTGTACCATTCCTACCGAGGCAGGGAAGAGCTGCCTGATCCTTTAGCAAGACTGGGGGTGGGGAGCTGGGGAAGAATGAGTAAGAAGGACCAGAGGGGCAAAGCAAGGAGATTAGGGCCCACCCCCTTCTCCCTGTACCTTCCATCTCCTGAAGTCCTTGCTGCATGCCCCAGGCTCCGGGCTCCAGGTTTGGGAGCCCACCTGGAGGTCAGCCACTATCAGGTGATGTCAGCCCTGAGCCACAGGGGTGGGGAAGTGATTGTTGTATGTGCTGTCTTGGGCTCTGTCCTGTCTGACGTGATGTTGCATTGTGTTGTGTTGTGTGTGCCCCAGTGGCTCCAGCCCTGGCTCACCTGTGAGGATGGGTTGGATCAGTGCCACGTTGCCCTCCTCCTTGCTATGTCTCAAGTGCCAATGGTCGCCCTGGCGGTTTCTGTGTTTCAGAGAAGGATTGTGGGGACGGCTCTGACGAAAAGACCTGTCCTGAGCCTGCCGGTCAGTGCATAGAAGCACATGCACCATCACCCCAGAACCCCAGCTGATCTTGGCTGCCCAGGTCCCCTAGGCTCCCTGCCCCAGAGCTACCAGGACATAGAACAAGCAGCAGAGAGGCGAGAGTGGAACATACAGGGAAGAAGAAGCAGAGGACAGAGGGGACTGTTCAGAGGAGAGCAGATGACAGAGGTGGTGCCAAGAGAGCCAAGACCTGGGGGAGGAGACAGTTGGAAAAGCAAATCCCATTGCAAAGGGGACAGGAACACACACCCCAAGGGGAATGGCTGAACCTCCATCTTTCTCTGAATCCTGTAGATGTTGAGGGAAGTCCAGCAGCAACTACCTAGGGATTAGAAGGCAGGATGTCACTTAGTCAGCTTCAGCCACCTTCTCCAGAGGAGGCCCCCAATCTTCTCAGCTACAGGCAAGCCCCTGTGAGCCTGAGCCAGCACACAGTGCCAGTGCCCAGCAATGCCCAGGCTCAGGATGTGGGTGGATAAAAACCGTTTTCAGTCAGCAGAGACTCTCACCTATACTCTACCTAACCTTGTCTCTCTCAAATCAGAGAAACCCCTACCTATCCCCAAGTAAGCAGACCCTGTCCTCACACCCTACTGCAAAGAGTACCCCTATCCCTAGCTTTCTGGGACCCAGGGAAGGGCCTCCTGGAGCCCACCCACTGCTGCCCCACCCCATGGGCCATGGTGCATGCTGCAGTCTATGCAGTTTCTGTGTCTTTTCTGTTTGTTTTTTTCTCAGTGGGGGGGCGGGGTTGTGAGTGGGAATGAGGAGGTGGAGGGGGCCAAGCCGGGATCACAGAGAAGGCTGTTTTACTAACCTCATCCTCTCCCCTTCTTCCCTTCCCCCAGACAATGACTGTGGGGACAACAGTGATGAAGCTGGCTGTAGCCACTCCTGCTCTAGCACACAGTTCAAGTGCAACAGCGGCCGCTGCATCCCTGAGCACTGGACCTGTGATGGGGACAATGATTGTGGAGACTATAGCGATGAGACACATGCTAACTGTACCAACCAGGGTGAGTACCCTGGACCAGCAGGATAGGGATGAGACTGTGTCCACTGCATCAGCTGCAGCCCATCCATCCATCCACTTGCCCCACTGTGTGTCAGTCACACCCTGGGAATCCCGAGATAGCTGAGGCTCAGCTCCTGTCCTTGAAGAGGTTTAACTGCCACAGAGAGGGAAATTGCTGGCTAATCATTGCCACATACTGCTAAGATCACAGGCCTGTAGTTGGGTGGCCTTGGGTTTAGCTCCAGCTCTGCAATTTGTTATCTGAGTGGCCTTGGGCAAGTTACTTAATCTCTGTAGGCCTCTGAGTTTCCTTTGCAAAATGGTAAGAATAGCACTGGCAACATAGCACTGAAAGGGAGGTTAGTGAGGTGTGCTCAAAAAGTGCTCAGCACAGGGGTACAGCTGGCAAATAGCTTGACCCAAGGGTCTAGCCAGACATACTGGTTCATACTTGTAATCCCAGCACTCAGGAAGCTGAGGCAGAGATTGCTGAGAGTAAAGGTCAGCCTCTACTATAGAGTGAGTTCCTGACTCAAAAAAAAAAGTCAATGCAAGGGATCTGAAGGTGAGAGGAACTGGTCCAGGAGGCTTTCAGGGCCCAGATTACAGCCCCCCCCCCCCCGCCCGGGGGCCTCCGCTTCC
>NW_008347519.1:844020-849097 GCF_000622305.1 Nannospalax galili | reverse complement strand
CCCCCCCCCCCCCCCGCCAGGGAGGCTCAGTTTCCTAGGGTACAGGCCTCCCTAGGGATGTTGGTTTCTTAGCTCTGGCCCATTGCTACCATGAACTGTTGACCCAAGGTTGCCCTGACCTTAAGAAAAGTCAGCAATGCAATTTTTTTATGTGAAATCTAAGCATATTCATTTCCTAAGGCTACTGTAGCAAAGGACCACATGCTGAGTGACCTAAACAACAGAGTGCACTTCTCACAGTTCTGAAGGTTAGAAAGAAGTCCAAGAGCAAACTGTCCTCAGGCAGTTCATCTCCAGGCTGTGAAGAAAAACCTGTCCCTTGCCTTTCCTGAAACCTTTGGCCTTCCTTTGTGCACAGATGCTCTGTTCTTATCTCTGCCTTCCTCATCACATAGTCTCTTCTCTGAGTGTGTCTATCCCTGGGTCCAAATTTTTCTTTATATAGAGACACCAGTCCTATTAATTAAGCCCTACCCAGATGACTTCATTTGAAGTTGGTCATCTGCAAAGACACTGTTACCAGATAAGACTACATTCATAGGTATGATGGGTTCATCGTCTTTTTTAAGGTTCACAATTCAACCTGTAACAACTGCCAACTGACCTACAGGTCAAAAAATCTTTCTTTAGGCTTTACCTGGTCTATGGACCACTAGTTTATAGCCTCTGCCTTAGAGAATTGGAATACATTAAGAGGCTCAGGAAATAGTACCTGAGTCTCCAGGGTCGTCTCTGAGAAGGGCCAAGGGACAGAACAGGTATCTGTGCGAAGCAGTCAGAAGAGTTCCCTGGACCTGCTCAGTACACCAGGCAAAACTGGATAAGTGGATTCCTCCTCCAGGCAATGAGAGGAGATGCATGAGGCCTGGCATGTGAGATCATGCCTGGTTGGTAGTGATGGTTACCTGTGATTCTGAGCTGGTATGGCCTGGGACTGACAATTCAGGAGGAGGTGGGTCTGAATGGAACCCTGATGATTAGACTGTGGGTAGAGAGAGAGTGGGGGTTGGAGGTGGCATAGAGAAACCTGAAGATAAAAGACTGAAGGGGAGACTGAACACTCCTGGAGGTGATGGTTGGGGCCAGGCAGATGGAGAAGCCACATGCAAGGCCAAGGGAATGTGGCTATCTCTGAAGCAGGCAGATTTCAATCACAGATAAGAGTTAGGCAGAAGCTGTAGGGAGCTTTGGAAGGCAGTATGACACAGGAAGTACTTCCGGAAGACAACCTTGGAAGGGGATTAGATTGCACAGAAGTTCAGGCGCCCTAAGAAAGGGAAGTCAGCTCAGAGGCTGCTGCTGAGAGTCAAGGCACAAGAAGAGAGTGCCAGCCCTGTCATGGCAGGGAGGATGGAGAAGCAGGCACACCGTGGAGGTGTGAGTATAAGGCCTAGTCCAAACAGCCATCTGTGCTCTCACTTGGGTGGCACTGCCGCTGGCCTATAGGGTCAGATGGGGTACAGCTGGAGCAATCCGCTTATGCCCTAGCCCTGCCCTCAGGCCTACACCAGCTGCCTACACACATGGAAAAACTGTGGAGATCTCTGTAGCCTACAAGGCCCCTCCTCCACCTCTGCTCTGTGCTCCTGCCTTTCCACCCTCTACCCCCTATCCCAGTCTAGCTTTGTTGGCCTTTTCAGCACAGCCCCATCCTTGAGGCTTTGCATTGGCTGGCCCTTTACTGGGAGTGCACTTCCAGGTATCCACATGGCTCACTATGACCTCATCTAGGCCCATGCATGAACACCTCCTGTTCAGAGGCATTTTTGACCGTCTTATCTAAAGTGTCATCCTACCAGGCTGGCATTACCTGACTTGTCTCCACAGCATGTATCATTGCCTGCAGTTATATTCTACGTCTGTCCCCCTTCACTAGACCTTAGCTCCATAGGGGCAAGGACTTTGTCTTGGTCCCTGCAACTACCTGGGACAATGCCTTGTATATAACTGGCACTCGGTGAGTGTGAAGTGAATGAAGGAAACAAGACTAGGTGGGGCACATTTGAGCTCTCACCAGGCAAAATGCTTAGCCAGTCAGCATCCTGAGTATATAAAGGGGTCCTTAGGGACTGGAGAGATGGCTCAGCAGTTAAGAGCACTGGCTGCTCTTGCAGAGGGCCCAAGTTCAGTTCCTAGCACCCACATGGGCGTTAATAGCCATCTGTAACTCCAGTTCCATGGGCTCCACTGCCTTCTTCTGACCTCTGTAGGCACTGCATGCACATACTGCACTTACATACATGCAGGCAAGACACAGTTACACATAAAATGAAAATAAGTAAATAGTTCTTGGACAGGACTCCTATATTAATCTACACCCACACAGGGCTCAGGAACCATTTCAGAAGAGAGGGGGAAAGATTTTAAGAGCCAGGGACGAGTTGTATGACCATATGGAAATAAGAGTCCTACAAGCTCCTGGGACCCTGCTCATATGAACCTACAATAATGGCTTCAGCATACACAGGACCCATACAACTCAAAGAGACAAAACCAGGCATAGAACTGGGGAAATGGACAGCAGACCCTGATCTTAGCTGATGAAATATTGGCAACTGATTACTGATGGATGAGGAAGAGCTGATCTTCCTAAAATGAGAGAATCTAGAAAGGCTGACTAGACCTCAGTAGATGAACTTGCACTGAGGGACATCTGGGGACACTGACTTGATACAATAGGCCTTAAGACAAAGGGCAGAATGTATGAATTCCAGTTGGGAGGCTATAGGATGATGCCAGTGGGGAAGGGGGTGTAAAGATGATTAAGATTGATTCAGAGGACAGAAGAGGCTGTTGGATCCCCTGGAACTGGAGTTACGGACAGTTGTTAGCTGCCATGTGGGTGCTGGGATTCGAACCTGGGTCTTCTGCAAGAACAGCCAGTGTTCTTAACCGCTGAGCCATCTCTCCAGCCCCTCAATAAATAAATTTTTAAAAAGAAGCAAATAACGTGGAAGGCAGAGACAAATGGATCTCTATGAGATTGAGGCTAGCCGGGCCTACATAGTGAGTTCCAGGCCAGCTGGGGTTACAGGGAGATCCTGTCTCAGTAAACAAAGTAAATTTCTAAAAAATCTTAAAAGGGAACATTAGATGAGATGATCACTGGGGTCGCTGAAGGTGGGACGTCTGACTCTACTGCTGAGTTAGTGCTTCTGGGGTGTCAGCAGGCTCATGTGATCTTTCAGACCTCATCCAGGCTAGGCAAAAGGGGAAGTGTGTCTGACCTGAAGTGTCCCTCCTTCCTCATGTCCTTCCTGTACTCCTGAAGCCACAAGACCCCCGGGTGGCTGCCATACTGATGAGTTCCAGTGCCGGCTGGATGGACTGTGTATCCCCCTGCGGTGGCGCTGTGATGGAGACACTGACTGCATGGACTCTAGTGATGAGAAAAGCTGTGAGGGGGTGACCCATGTCTGTGATCCGAATGTCAAGTTTGGCTGCAAAGATTCAGGTGAAAAGAGGGCTGGAGGGTCTGAGGGAGCATGCGCAGGAGAACAGCACAATGGCAAGGGGATGGCATGATGGAGGGGTGGCGAGTAAGAAGGGGCCAGAGCACGAGGACCCTGAGAACCCAAACCCTGGCCAGAATTGAGCATTAGCACCTTCTATACATTCCTACTTTCTTATTGCCTATGTGGATTTGACAGAAAACCCTTAAGGGTTCATAGTGGGCCCCAAAGCACTGCAGTCACAACCCTATTAGATAAGTCCTCTGGGTCTTAGTAGAAGGGCATAGAGAGTCCCAGTCACCAGGCCCAGTCCCTCATTCTGCACCCATCCCTCAGCTCGGTGCATCAGCAAAGCGTGGGTGTGTGATGGTGACAGCGACTGTGAAGACAACTCAGATGAGGAGAACTGTGAGTCCCTGGCCTGCAGGCCACCCTCGCACCCCTGTGCCAACAATACCTCAGTCTGTCTGCCCCCTGACAAGCTGTGTGATGGCAACGACGACTGTGGAGACGGCTCAGATGAGGGCGAACTCTGTGGTGAGGCCCGGGGCAGGTACTGGGGACATCAGTGTAGAGAGGAATCTGGGCCAGGGCAGGTCTGTGTAGGAAGAGGTCTGGATAAAAGCAGACAGTACCCAAAGTGTCTGCATTGATTTAGAGCTTGCCTTGGCCCTGTGTGAAGCATCTCATTCTGCAAAGTGGCCCAGTGAGTCAGTGACATTATGTCTCTAGATGAGGAAAAGGAGGCACAGAGCCCTTAAATTAGCTGGTCAAGGGTCACACCGATCAGAAAGCACGACAGGGAGGGAGCTGGTAGGACTCCTGATCTGGAAGAGACTTCCTCAGTGAGAGTGCTGAGCAGGGAGGCCAGGCTAGAGGTGTATGTAGCTCAGGGTTGAGATATTATAGTTGGAGCAGAATTCCTGAGGAGGGGAATTTAACTGGGCCCCCAGACATGGACAAAATGTCCAGAGAGAAGGTGCAGGGAAGAAGATGGGGTTAGGGTTCAGCAAAGTTATATGGTATGATTTGGGAATCTGAGCAGAACAGCCTCACTGTCCCAGAGCAGGCAGAGCACCCAGTTTCTGGGAAGGAGAGGAGTGAAAGATAAGGCTGTCTGGGACTGACCCAGAAATTGCTGACATGTTGGCAGTAAGGCCACAAGTTCCAGGGCATATCAGAGGACCCATGGTCAGGGCATTCCCCTTTGTACCCTGCCCCCAAATCACACCCGAGTCAGAAGAGATCAGGGAAACCAGGGAGGAGGCAAAATGTCCAGGTCCCCACCATGATCCCAAGAGGGGCAGAGACATAGAGACCAGAAAGAGATGTGGAGAAGGGGAGGGGAGGGTGGTTCTAGGTGTCAGGTGCTGGGATATCAACCCTAGTCCTGAGAAGCCTGGGAAGTAGGGCAGAGACTTTACAGCAAAGAAGGAAGGGCTGTGGGTAGAACTCCAGGGCTTAGCCTGGGCTGCACAGGACTATGTCCAGCCTCCTCTCAGATCTTGACCTTGGGCTGTCCCCTGCCCCCCCCCCCCCCGATCCGTTTTTTCTGAAAAACGGGGGCTGTCGCCACAACTGCTCAGTGGCACCCCGGGACGGCATTTGGTGCTCCTGTCCTTTGT
>NW_008347519.1:796244-843975 GCF_000622305.1 Nannospalax galili | reverse complement strand
CCCCCCGCCCCCCCCCCCCCAGATCAGTGTTCTCTGAATAACGGTGGCTGTAGCCACAACTGCTCAGTGGCACCCGGTGAAGGCATTGTGTGCTCTTGTCCTCTGGGCATGGAGTTGGGGCCCGACAACCACACCTGCCAGATCCAGAGCTACTGTGCCAAGCACCTCAAATGCAGCCAGAAGTGCGACCAGAACAAGTATAGTGTGAAGTGCTCCTGCTACGAGGGCTGGGTCCTAGAACCTGATGGCGAGAGCTGCCGCAGCCTAGGTAAGACACAGAGGAAAGTGGCTGAGCCAGCCAAGCAGGCCTGTTCAGGTCTCTGAGCTGCAACGGGCTGGGCTTGGGTGGCCAAACACCAAAAACTGAGTTTTCCATCTTGGCTCAAGGCCAAGGCCAACAGACCCTGTATACAACTAGACAGGGTAGCACAGAGGCAGCAAGCAAGAATTTACTGAGTCCTTCACATCTCTCCCACCCCAGACCCCTTCAAGCCATTCATCATCTTTTCCAACCGCCATGAGATCCGGCGCATTGACCTTCACAAGGGGGACTACAGCGTCTTAGTGCCTGGCCTGCGGAATACCATTGCCCTGGACTTCCATCTCAGCCAGAGTGCCCTCTACTGGACTGACGTGGTAGAGGACAAGATCTATCGCGGGAAACTGCTGGACAACGGAGGTGACTACTGCCTGCCTGGCCTGGGACTGGTGCCAGGGTTGTACACAGATGGCACTTGGGCACTCAAGGTTAAGACCTAGATCCAGGTGGCTCCAAAGCAGAGGCCTTGGCTCCCCATCCACCACTTCCTTGTTAATTGGATTAGATTTTGCTGTGGGTCTCAGAGCCTGATGCCCCGTAATTATCATCAGCAAAGCTCCTAGCCTGATAATTAACAAAATGATCAGCCTTTCTTTGGAGCAGCCTGAAGCCTGGCTCCCCAATCCTGGAATTTCAGGCTTGGAAGGAAAATGCCAGGTAGGGATGGAGTACCTGAACATTGGAAGCCTGAACTACAGCAGGCTCAGTTGAGCACCTGCTGTATATGAGGCAATGCACATAGCGGTGATTAAAATAGGCAGTTTTAAATTATGAGTTAAGGTGTGTCCCTGAACAGACTTGAAAGAGGCATGTTTTACTAGAGCTTGTATTGTTTGTTATAAAGAAACTTAAAAACATCTTAAATGTCCATCAATAGGGAAATAGCTAAGTAAACATATATTCATAACATGTAAGAGTTTCTAAAGTAACAGGGCACATGGTTATATTTGCATAGGCTATCTTCAGGAAATTCTGTGGGGTGACTTCTAGAAAGTTCCAATATTCTCATACTGAGTCCCAGATATGTCCCTGAAATCTTCCACTCTCTGCTCTGACCTCCTCCCCCAGGTTACCCCATCAGAGCACTGCATGCAGAAATTGGCTTGCTTCATGCTCTCCTCATCCAGGCTTCTTTCCACTTACCTCCTGGTGGGGAGGAGGCCTGTGTAAGGAGAAAAGGGGTGTTAAAAATGCCACCTGTGGGATCTGGACCCATCAGAGCTTGGCAGAAGCGTCAGGGTGAGGGTGGATTGCTGAGGGATCCTAGGATCCATCACATACCCATCCTGCTCCCACCCCCGCCCCCAGGAGACTAACCTCCTGCAATTCTCTCTTCTTAGCCCTGACCAGCTTTGAGGTAGTGATTCAGTATGGCCTGGCCACGCCAGAGGGCCTGGCTGTAGACTGGATTGCAGGCAATATCTACTGGGTGGAGAGCAACTTGGACCAGATTGAGGTGGCCAAGCTGGATGGGACCCTCCGAACCACTCTTCTGGCTGGTGACATTGAGCACCCAAGGGCAATTGCACTGGATCCTAGGGATGGGTGAGGACTCTACACTTTCTAGCCCTGTGGTCTCCCGAAGTTCCATTCAACCTGACCAGGGACACCTGTCTCCTTGGTGCTTTTTGATCCCTCCCGCAAGTTTTACCCGTGATCCTATCACCCTCCCCCCAACTTTGGCCCCCTGGACCCTCTCCCCAGGATTCTGTTTTGGACAGACTGGGACGCCAGCCTGCCCCGAATTGAGGCAGCCTCCATGAGTGGGGCTGGTCGCCGTACCATCCATCGGGAGACAGGCTCTGGGGGTTGGCCCAATGGGCTCACAGTGGACTACCTGGAGAAGCGCATCCTCTGGATTGATGCCAGGTTAGTATCCTCTACCCAATGGGGAGACCTGAAGCAGCACCCCAACAGATGGGGGGGCAGGACCAGCAGGAATCAGGTTGGGAAAACAGGTACCCAAAAACCCAGAACTGTGAGGACTGGAGGTGAGAGAGAGGCTAGGGCAGAGGAGTGTGGGATTGGTGGTTCTGAACAGAAGGAGGGACATAACCTGCGGTCTGCCCAGAGAAGGTCGTCTTCCCAGTGTGCCATCAATAGCCCTGGGGAAGAACTCCAGAAGACTCCCTTGGAGGTCCTAAACTCAAGGGCACTGACCTTTTGGATCCCCCTCTCCATAATCTTGCCTGCCTTCTTTGTCCAACTGGCAGGGCTTAAGAAAAGGAGTACTTGGTGTACTCAGTTGAGAGGGCTGTGGGCAGGGCACAGGAAGGTGGGCACCTGGGCACAGTGCCCTGCTGAGACACCAGCTGGCAACCTCACTCTGCCCTGACTACACTCCCAGGTCAGATGCCATTTACTCAGCCCGTTACGATGGCTCCGGCCACATGGAGGTGCTCCGGGGACACGAGTTCCTGTCACACCCGTTTGCAGTGACGCTGTATGGGGGCGAGGTGTACTGGACTGACTGGCGAACAAACACACTGGCCAAGGCCAACAAGTGGACCGGCCACAATGTCACCGTGGTACAAAGGACCAACACCCAGCCCTTTGACCTGCAGGTGTATCACCCCTCCCGGCAGCCCATGGGTAAGGACCTGGGCCTCAAAGGCAGCTGAAAAGGAGCAGCAGCCACTTTGATGTGGAGGGCACTGAGAGAACAGGAGGGGCCTGTGCTGGCATAAGCAAGGATGGGCTGGTCTGTCATAGGAGTGCTGGAGCAGAGAGAATAAGAGCTAGAGGGGCAGGGGTGCTTCCTGGTAGGGACCAGGAAGTTACAGGATGTTCTTGCTGTCCTCTTTTCTCCTGGCCAGCTCCCAATCCATGTGAAGCCAATGGGGGTCGGGGTCCCTGTTCCCATCTGTGCCTCATTAACTACAACCGCACGGTCTCCTGTGCCTGTCCCCACCTCATGAAGCTCCACAAGGACAACACCACCTGCTACGGTAGGGAGCCCCCCTCAACAGCTAGGTGCAAACTGAAGCTGAGGGGGAGGTTTGGGTTCCCTAGTATTAAGTAAAGGCTGAGTCCTAGTCACTCCTGACTGGAAGGAGTGACTCCAAAGACTAGCGCTGTAGGAAGAAGCTACAGCTGTCAGGACCTGACATAGATGGGGCTGCCTCCTCATAGCTGAAAGCCAACAGCAAGCAGAGGGAACTCAGAGGAGGGACTCTAACCTGGGCAGCAAGTCTGAAGACAAGGGACTGCCTCAGTAACTGGCTCCTTGCCCCATAGAGTTTAAGAAGTTCCTGCTGTATGCACGTCAAATGGAGATCCGGGGTGTTGACTTGGATGCCCCCTACTACAATTACATCATCTCTTTCACTGTGCCCGACATCGACAATGTCACAGTGCTGGACTATGATGCCCGAGAGCAGCGTGTTTACTGGTCTGATGTGCGGACACAGGCCATCAAGCGGGCCTTCATCAATGGCACAGGCGTGGAGACAGTTGTCTCTGCAGGTTCTGGCTCTGCTTCCTTCCCCCATGAGCATGGTGCCCCCCTGCCAGGGTTCATGCTGATAATGCTCCTGGAGGTCTTGATGTTCCTTCTCCAAACCCTTACCCTCTTAGTGCTCCCACCCTAGTATCCTGACCCTTGTTCCCCAGAAATCACATTGGCTTTCCCTAACCTATACACTGCCAATGCCAACCACCATTTACCATTTGTGCCCCAGACTTGCCAAATGCCCATGGGCTGGCTGTGGACTGGGTGTCCCGAAATCTGTTCTGGACAAGTTATGACACCAACAAGAAGCAGATCAACGTGGCCCGACTGGATGGCTCCTTCAAGAATGCAGTGGTGCAGGGTCTGGAACAGCCCCATGGCCTGGTCGTCCACCCCCTTCGTGGGTCAGTCTGGGGCCCAGGGCTGGGGAGCACCACTGTGAGACTGGTAAGAAGAGGACTCTGATCCTCCCGATACTTCCCCCAGGAAGATCTACTGGACCGATGGTGACAACATCAGCATGGCCAACATGGATGGTAGCAACCATACTCTGCTCTTCAGTGGCCAGAAGGGCCCTGTGGGTACGAGCTTGCCCTGCCTGTGCCTGCAGGCCTCTAATCCTCCACTAATGTCCCTCTGGATGCCCCTGGGCCTCTCCAAACCCCCAGCTTTGTATGGTCAGTCCACCTTGTCCCAGAGCCACATATCCTTAACACATACCCTGTTTCCAGCCCTGAATCTGGCCACAGTGCCAGGCTCTGTGGCTCTGCCACCTGCCACCTGCCCCTCTTCTAGGCCTAGCTATTGACTTCCCTGAAAGCAAACTCTACTGGATCAGCTCTGGGAACCACACCATCAACCGCTGCAACTTGGATGGGAGTGGGCTGGAGATCATCGACACCATGCGGAGCCAGCTGGGCAAGGCTACTGCCTTGGCCATCATGGGTGAGGGTCCAGGTGGGAGGAGGGATGGAAACAGAGCAGACCAGGCCCAACTGGCTAGGTGGTGAGGATTGGCCTGTGGGCTGCCTCCTCCTCACAGGCCTAATGACTTATGCAGGAGGGCTGTGTAGAGGGCCTTCCCAAGGTTCTTATCCCTTCCTGCCACCCCAGGGGACAAGCTGTGGTGGGCTGATCAGGTGTCAGAGAAGATGGGCACTTGCAACAAGGCTGATGGCTCAGGGTCCGTGGTCCTACGGAACAGCACTACACTGGTGATGCATATGAAGGTGTATGATGAAAGCATCCAGCTAGGTAGGCAATGGGTAAGGGACAGGGCATCCAGAGATTCTACAACATGGGCATGGGGGGTTGGAGAGGAGCTTCAGAGCTGCCCCCAGCAGCAGCCTGCGAAACAGTAGGGCAAGAGAGTGAAGAGGGGGTTAGGCTCCATGCACCACCCACAGGGACTCCTTTTCCTCAGTCCCACTAGGGTGAATGCCTTACCAACAAGGTCCAGGGGCTTAGGAGGACAGAAGACCAGAGAGTTGGGTTGGGTGGGACCCTGTAAACTCCAAGGTGAAGCCAGTGATCAGCCTATCCCCTAGCAACTCAAGCCCAACCCTAAGTCTCCCAGGAAGGCCACCTAATCCTTTCTCTCTGCCCACTGCCCCTCCCCAGAGCATGAAGGCACCAACCCCTGCAGTGTCAACAATGGAGACTGCTCCCAGCTCTGTCTGCCAACGTCAGAGTCAACTCGCTCCTGTATGTGTACAGCCGGCTATAGCCTCCGGAGTGGACAGCAGGCCTGTGAGGGTCAGTGCCTGCGTCTCCCAGCTTAACCCTGACCTCTCCTACCCTATTGCTGCATCATCGTCTTCCTGTCTTGGGGACAAAGCAGTGTTCATCTAGTATTACCAGCAGTCTTCTGAGTTAGATGCTTATAAGCCCTGCTGTGCTGAGTGCTATGGGCAGAAGTCCTAGGCCATCACTTTCTGGCCTGAGCCGGAAAATGGGGTCAACATGTCAGGAAGCTGGACCCCAAAGTTACTGTAACTGTCCAGTGCCCACAATAGGTTTTGGTTGAGTAGACACCAGCAGACAGAGGCAGGCCAGCTTGGCAGAAGAGGGATGCTATGCTCTAGATTTATAGATGGGTAGAATTTGATGCTTGGGACAGTGAAGTGACAGGCTGGTGGTATAACCCAGTGGTAGAGTATGCTTGTTAGGGTTCAGATAGCCCTACCCCCTCACCAAGAGGGCCTCCCGGTTCCACATGCCCCTGAGAAAAGCACCTTGGTCTTTGAAGTCAAAAGCAGACTTTTCTCCACTGTTTGGCCAACACAGCAGGCTTCCCCTTTGATCTCCCAAGGGGGCAGGTTTTAACAGTCCCGATCTCCCTGCTTTCCCACCTCTCCCCTCTCCCGCTTCCCACTGCCTAACCTTTAAAATATATATCTTCCTGCCTTCTGCACCTCCCAGAAGCCTCCCCCTATGAAAGACCCTAGCTCGCAACCTACCCAGAAGGGAATCTGTCCCATGTGTTCCTTTGCTAATAATCTCTATTCCACTGGAGTTTTATCTGTGTCCTGGTGCTTTCTCCTGATCAACCCGATTCATCCATCAGCTACTTTACCTATCAATGCTTAGCATGCACCAGGCCCTCGATTTAATCCCAAGCACCTGCATGCATACACACACACACACACACACACACACACACACACACACACACACATATACTACACAAGACGCGGGGTGTATTAGCAGAGCACACGCTCCTGCCGAGGCATCAAGGCAGGGATGCTCTGAACACACACACACACACACACACACACACACACACACACACATATCATACAAGAGGCAGGATGTATTAGCTAAGCAGTCAAGTTCCAGGGGCTCTGAACCCAGTAGTGGGCAGGGTGTGGGAAGTCTGTGATAAGACTATGAGGTAGGGTGGGGCTCCTATGGGTTCTCAGCCAGAAGTGCCTGGAAAGTGGTGTTTGTAGGAGATTAACCTGGCGGCAGAAAGCTTGCAAAATGGGGGAGGGAGAAACTGAGGCAGTTAGACCAGTTAGGAGACTATTAGGAGTATTGCTTGTGAGGAGACAGGATCTAGGCTGTGCTGAGCAGCTGGGTTGAAGAGAAGGGATGAGACTCAGAGACCATTTCACAAGAACTTGCTAATTTACAAGCTTGCCCCAGGACAGCACTTTTCCCCAAAGTCCTCAGCCAGAAACCCTCTTTGATGTAGGTAGATGTTACAGAAAGGAAAGCTGGGCTGAGCAAAGTGGAAACATGGTTTTTTGTTGTTGTTGTTGTTTTTCTTACTACAAAACTTCTCAGTCTTGAATATACCTGTGCAGTGAAATGTTTTCAAGAGAAGACTCTAGAGTCTGGAGTTTCCCAAACTTGATCATCCTTTTTTTTTCCCCAGAGCTTGAGCAACCAGGGCCTGTTGGGGAATTCACTTGGGGGCACGTTGAATCAATAAGGAAGATTCTGGGATGCATGGATAGTGGTACTTCCTAAGAAGTAGGAAAATTGGGAATGAGAGTGACTCAGGAGCAAGCAAGGTGCTGGGGAGATTTGAGTTTTAGATGATTGGCAAGGGTTTGGAGTAGAGCAGAGGGAGGACAAAGAGGAATCTAAGGTCAGACTGAACGCCAAGCTGGGAATCTAGATTTTGGAGTCTTGCCACCCTAGATGTCTGTTCTGATCTTCACGCCCTCCCCTGAGGGCTTTGGAGGATACAGTGTTGGATTAAGTGGAGGGCAAGGTGCAGAGAGAGAAATGCAAGTCTCTTCTGTCCTCTAGTGGTGGTGAGTGGTCCTGCAGGTATTTTCCCCAGAGCTGAGACTGAGGCTCTACCAGCAGGTGGGCATCCTCCTGCCCAGGCTCCAAGCCTGGAGCCAGGGTGTGAGTGTATGGAAGTCAGAGAGGTGGCTGGGGAAAGCTGTCAAAGGAGAAGCAGAGAGAAACAAGTTGAGAGTGATAGGAACCATGCTTCAAGGAGTGTGAGCAAAGCCCATGTCTGAAGTGTCTGTTTTTCAGGTGTGGGCTCTTTTCTGTTGTACTCTGTGCACGAGGGGATCAGGGGAATCCCTCTGGATCCCAATGACAAGTCAGATGCCCTGGTTCCAGTGTCAGGAACTTCACTAGCTGTTGGAATCGACTTCCATGCTGGTAAGTTATGTGGCCCTGGGCATGATAGAGATGGCCCAGGAGCTTTGGGGGTAGCACACTCTGAGGTCCTAGAAAAACTGCCTACACTTGGCTGTTGCCCCTGCCCCATCCCCTCCCACTGTCTCCCAAGTAAACACCTGGACCTCTTGCCTTCACTCACTTCTATCCTGAATCCCCCCTTGGTTTGACCCCTTTGCCTTGCCTCTGTCTTGATTGGCATTCACATGTTGACTCATCTACTTCCAGAAAATGACACAATCTATTGGGTGGATATGGGCCTTAGCACCATCAGCCGAGCCAAGAGGGACCAGACCTGGCGTGAGGATGTAGTGACCAATGGCATTGGCCGTGTGGAGGGCATCGCAGTGGACTGGATTGCAGGTGAGTGGTAGGAGGGCTAATGGGGTTTAGGGGCAAGGCAGAGGACTAGGGCACATGGGGTTCCAGAAAGAGAGAAAGAAGGTATAGGCAGGAGCCAAGCAGAGTTTCAAGAGGAATCTGAGGATGGGAGGAGACCCAATACTTGGATCTCCACCAGCCTCCCTGAATCCCACCAACTCCCTCCTTAGGCAACATCTACTGGACAGACCAGGGCTTTGATGTCATTGAGGTGGCCAGGCTCAATGGCTCTTTCCGTTACGTGGTCATCTCTCAGGGTCTAGACAAGCCTCGGGCCATCACTGTCCACCCAGAGAAGGGGTAAGGAGCTAGACAGGCTGGATTGAATCTGGCTTTGTCACTTTAGCCACAATATCCACTGAGGAGACCCGATCTCCTGCATGGTGTAGGCACTGACACCCCCCCAACACTTCTATCTCTACCCCATAGGTACTTGTTCTGGACTGAATGGGGTCATTACCCACGTATTGAGCGATCTCGCCTAGATGGCACAGAGAGAGTGGTACTAGTTAATGTCAGCATCAGCTGGCCCAATGGCATCTCAGTGGACTATCAGGTATGGACGCCTACCCTGGAGCTGATAAGATGGATGGCCCTGGCTCTGTGCTTGCCCCATTAGTTTCTTTGTTAACTCAAATCAGGAGTGAGACATGGACCAGGTATTTTTCTAACCCATCCTTCACCTAGAGTAGTAATCGTCTGCCTTAGGGATGGGGGGGATGTCCCTCAGAAGTAGGAAGTGAGGAAGCTGAGCGTGGTGATACATGTCTATAGCCCCAGCACTCAGGAAGCTGAGACTGGAAGATACCTCAAGTTTGAGGCCAGCTTTGGCTACAATAGTGAGTTTGAACCCAGCCTGGGCTATCTAACAAGACCTTGTCTCAAAAATCTGAAAAGGGGGTGTGGTGGTGCTGGAAAGATGGTTCAGTGATTAAGAGCACTTCCTGCTCTTGCAGGACAGGGATGGGTCACACACCCACTGGCAGCTCACAATCGTCTGTTACTACAGTTCCAGAGAATCTGACACCCAATTCTGGTCGCTGGGGGCACTACATATAGGTGCACACATATACATGTAGACAAAACACTTATAAGAATAAATAAAATTTTTTAAATGTTTTATTCTATTATTTTTATTTTGTGTGTATGCATGTATTGTCTGCATGTAGGTAGTTGCATGTCGTGCAATGCCCGCAGAGGATAGAAGAGGCTGTCAGATCCCCTGGAACTGGAGTTACAGACAGTTGTTAGATGCCATGTGGATGCTGGGATTTGAACCCGGGTCTTCTGCAAGAACAACCAGTGTTCTTAACCACTGAGCCATCTCTCCAGCCCCTAGAATAAACAAAAATTTTAAAGTGAGAAGAGAGGAGCAGAGGCTGTAGCTCAGAGATAGAATGCTTGCCTAGTGTGCTTGGCCCAGGGTTTGGTCCCCAGCCCTGCAAATAAAAGCAATAATAATAAATTAAATAATAAAATTCAACAAGTGAGGAATTGAGGGACACCTGTGTGACAGCACCCTGGCAGATCAGAAGACAGGAGGATTTGAAGGAGGCAGGAGCGGATAGCAAGGCTGAACCACGCCCCATGCAGGCCCACATACTGGCTATTGCCTGGGATGCAGGTGCTAGCTAGGAGTGGGGCCCTGAGGTGAGGTAGATACCTCTGGCCTCCAGGATGGGAAGCTGTACTGGTGTGATGCCCGGATGGACAAGATCGAGCGCATCGACCTGGAGACGGGTGAGAACCGAGAGGTGGTCCTGTCCAGCAACAACATGGACATGTTCTCAGTGTCCGTGTTTGAGGATTTCATTTACTGGAGTGACAGGTGAGGGCTCTGTCCTGCCTTCTCCCATCTGTTCCTCCTTTCTGGAGCACTGACACCCTACTCATGCCTTTCCTTCCCCAGAACTCATGCCAATGGCTCTATCAAGCGTGGGTGTAAAGACAATGCCACGGACTCTGTGCCTCTGAGAACTGGCATCGGTGTTCAGCTTAAAGACATCAAAGTCTTCAACAGGGACCGGCAGAAAGGTGAAGCTAGGCTCTGGGCCAGGGCGGAAAGGTTTAATAAGGACAGCCTGTCTGGGAGGAAGAGGGACCAGGAGAGAAGTTAGAGACTCCAGGGACACTTTCCAATGACTAACAAGACCTTAGGGGTGGGGAGGAAAGATGGAGCCCCAGGATAGATCTGTTTGTTTCATACCATGACAGAGCAGGGCTCAACTGAAATTTCTACCTGAGGCTAGAGGCCAGAGACACCCAAAGATCCTCTCCCACATGGGATCCTGCCCTCTGACGCTCTCTGTCCCCAGGCACCAATGTATGTGCAGTGGCCAATGGTGGGTGCCAGCAGCTGTGCCTATACCGGGGTGGTGGGCAGCGGGCCTGTGCCTGTGCCCACGGCATGCTGGCTGAAGACGGAGCTTCGTGTCGAGAGTATGCTGGCTACCTGCTCTACTCAGAGCGTACCATCCTCAAGAGCATCCACCTGTCAGATGAGCGCAATCTCAATGCACCAGTACAGCCCTTTGAGGACCCTGAGCACATGAAGAACGTCATCGCCCTGGCCTTTGACTACCGAGCAGGCACCTCCCCAGGAACCCCTAACCGCATCTTCTTCAGTGATATCCACTTTGGGAACATCCAGCAGATCAATGATGATGGCTCAGGGAGGACCACCATCGTGGAAAGTGAGCCAGGCCAGAGTCCTCCCAGAAAGTGGGGTTGGGGTTGGGAGTGGTCAGTGTAGACTCACAGGCGTTGGCCAACCTATCCCTGCTTTGAATCCCAGCTGCTTCATGTTTCTAAATGCTGGCCGGATCCCTTGCCATTGTAGTTACCTGCAGGTTTCTCCTTCTTCGGAGCCAGAAGAAGGCCTCTTCTCACACTGTCTTCATTCTGCCCCAGGGTACAGAGCACTGGCCACAGACATGGGCCCAAGAACAACACTAGACACTTAGGATCAGTAACTCCAGCAAGCTTCCCACCCTGACCAAGCCTGCTCTTTCTCCATAGCTTCAGGAGACAGAATCCCAGAGACATGCATGTGAAGGCTTAGCTTGGAAACCAGTGGCTCCTTCAGAGCATCAAGAACCACAAAACTGTCCTCAGAAAGCAGCCTTTCAATGCTTTCGATGCTCCTTTGTCCTCTATTTTCTCAGCTTCAGGCTGGCTACCTTGGGACCTTTGACCTATTTGTTTCTTGTTTCCTTTCTTTCTTTCTTTCTTTCTTTCTTTCTTTCTTTCTTCCTCCTCCTCCTCTTCTTCCTCTTCTTCCTCTTCTTCGTCTTTCTCTCTCTCTCTCTCTCTCTCTCTCTCTCTGAGATAGAGTCTTAGTAGCCCATGTTAAGTTTGAACTTTGCAGCCACAAATGATTTTGAACTTCTGATCCTCCTACCTCTACCCCGACCCCCACACACTGAAATTGTAGGTATATACCACCATGCCTAGTTTTATGTGGTGCTGGGTCTTGAACCCAGAGCCCCATGCATGCTAGCCAAGCACTCTATCACCTGAGTTTCATTCCCAGCTTCCATTTGTTCCTTTCGTCATTCAGCAGGTCCCTATAGACGAGCCAGGCACTGAACTAGGTGCTATGTAGTACAGCAGAGGGAAAACAGACTTGTCCTTTCAGACTCCTGGAATATATTCTCCACAAAGTCCTGTTCATATCTAAAGGGAGTGTCCAAGGTTTGGGGGTGAAGCTCAGCACTAGAGTCCATGCTCAGCATGTGTACGGCCTTGTGTTGCATCCCCAGAAGCTAAATTGGATATAGTAATCTCAGCTTGATCAGGAGAGACTGGAAGCCTGCCCCTCCCTCAGACTGTTCATACTACAGTGTAGCTGAGACTTTTGACGGCCATATTGACAGTCCCTGGTGGCCACTGAACACCACACACACACACACACACACACACACAGAGGCTGTGCTTACATCACTTTTCAGCTCTGTCTCTGCTTATGTTGTTAGTTCTTTAACGGGAACTTAAAATGTCTACTTTATAAAACAGTCTGGTTCAACTGTGCATAGGCCAAATGGGGAGATGGGGGAGGGCAAGGAAGGTGGGTTATGGATCATGGGGCAAGAGGTATGATAAAGTGGTGTGGGAGGAACCCTTTCCCAGGGTTGGGACCATGGAAAGTCAGACCAAAGAGCCCTCTCAGCTTCATAGCCCCAACTCCCACACCCAACATGTTCCCTTCCTGCCAGTGGAATGGGGCCCTTAAGCACCTATCAGGCTGTCCCTCTACCTCTGTACTTTGGCCCCTCCCAGCACACAGCTGTTCCTGTTTCTTCACAGATGTGGGTTCTGTGGAAGGCCTGGCCTACCACCGTGGCTGGGACACACTGTACTGGACAAGCTATACGACATCCACCATCACCCGCCACACCGTCGACCAGACTCGCCCAGGGGCCTTCGAGCGGGAGACAGTCATCACGATGTCTGGAGATGACCACCCGAGGGCCTTTGTGCTAGATGAGTGCCAGAAGTGAGCCGCTGGGTCAGGGGTGGGCACTGGCAGAGGGGGACAGCAGGAACTGCCCCAGCAGCCCCAGGAGGGAGTACAGGGGTAGGAGAATGAAGCTCTAACCCAGGCTCCACCTTTCTTGCTCTATGACCTCCATGAGATGCATAACCTCTCTGAGCTTCTGTTTCTTCAACTATGTTAATACAAGGATAATATTTCAAGTGTCAGAATCAAGGGTAGGTTGGGGGCTGTGGAAGATGTTTCTAGATTTGTGATTGACATTCATCACACACCCACATTCAAGGCATAAGTAGATCCCCTGTGGCTCTAGGACTCCAAGCCTTAGTCAAAACAAAGAATGGTCACTGAACCCAGGCATATGGAAGCCCTGGGCTGGGCCTGTTTAATCCCCCTAGCTGAGCAGAGGTCTTATACATGGGGCATGTATATATAGTGACCAAGTGGCATCATGGAGGCGGTGGGTAGCATAAGGCCTCAAAGTGGAAAAGACAACAAAAGGGAAACAGAAGCAGAAGGCTCAGCAAGGGGCCCTTCCCCTGCCTCTAGCCATAGGCAGGCCTGAGCAAGTCAGGGAAGCTGGAGTTGGGCTGCAAAGAACTCCAGAGCACAGCCAGGAAAAGAACATGCCATGTTGGGGGCTCCAGGTCCTGGGGTCCACCTGCCTCCCTCGCCTGCCCTGTCTCCCCTCAGGGGCAACCCTTACCTCACTTCCTGGGCCTCTATTAAGGCATGCCTTCCCCACAGCAGTCTGGCTCACATAGGAGCCACCCCACCCTCCCATTCATCTGTAGTTGGAATGTTTTCAAACAGCTTTACTAGGAAACTAAGGGACAAACAAAACCCAGAAGCAGCTACATAGAAATGGTGAGAGTACTGACCCTCATTCCTCACCCTGGCATGACTCTAGCCAGGCAGCCCAGGCAGCCCAGCACAAGGGCCCTCTGTTCCCTCCAGCCTTAGCTTGCCTAGCATGTGGGAACATGAAGATCCTGGCTGCCCTGCCTTGACCTTTAGTGACCTCACCTGTCTGGGCTAGGCTCAGGACCTGTCCTTCTGAGCCTGAAGCCTCCTGGGAGGGGCTGTCATGCTAAGCACTCTGCCTGTATCCTATCCCTACCCTAGACAAAACCCCTCATGGTTGCCTGTTAAGTTCCTCTCATCTGAGCCCAGAGGAATGACCTCCCCAGAACCCAGAGCCAGTAGCACTGACTGAGCCAGTGACTTCTGAGAACCAAGATATACTAAGAATCCACTAGGTAATGAGAATGCTGAGGCCCTGTCCTGGGCCTGAGTCTACTCATGTTGTGGATAGAGAATTTCATGATTGTGCCAAAGACCTGCCTTGGCTACAAGTCTGAGAGCATGTCCTCAGGGAGGCAGCACAGGGCTGTCTGAGAAATGACTGGAGGCACTAACACCAGGCTATGTATGGCACAGGGCACCTCAGGAGAGGAGTGAGACGATCAGGACCTCTCTCAGCTAAAAGGAGAGGAGCTCGGGGGACCTAAAATGAGCTAGTGTGTTGGGACAGAGGCTCAGATGGCCATGTTCTTCCCAAGCACCACTGGAGCATTAGTGGCCCTGGAAAGCTTATAGTAAGTTGGACTGGTAGAAAGTCCACCACGTTCCTGGCTGCCAACTGCCTGCCCCAGGAAAAGCTCCCCTTCCCCATCACACCTTCCATCAAGGCAGCTTTGTCAAACTTAACCCACAAAGCACACATATAAGCCACTTTCATGCCTTACTGTGAGTGTGATCTGGGCCAGACCTGAGGGTGTGGAAGTCCCCGTAAGTCCAGTCTTCACAAGTCAAGAAAGAGCACCCATGCAAGGCGCAGTGGTGCATGCCTGCAATCCCAGCACTTGGAGGTAAAGGCAGGAGTAATGGAAATTCAAGATCATCCTCAGCTATATAGCCAGTTGGAGGCTAGCCTGGGATACATAAGACCCTATCTGAGGAATTGAGGGAGAAAGGAAGAAAGACAGGAAAGGAGGGTATCGTAGCTACTGTCCCAGGACAGCCATTTTCTTTTGGGGAAGATTGTTTTCATTTAATGTTCATGAGTGTTTTGCCTACATATATAAGTGCACCCATGTCATGTACTGCCCAAGGAGGCCAGAAGAGGACATTGGATCCCCCTGGAACTGGAGTTACAGATGGTTGTTAGCTGTGTGGGTGCTGGGAACCAAACTGGAGTCCTCTGCAAAAGCAGCTAGTGCTCTTTTTTTTTTTCTTTCTTTTTTTTTAACTTTTACAAAAACTTCATTGAGAATTTCATACATGCATATAGGGTGTTTTGATCAAATCCACGCCCACTCCCTTCCCTCCAACACCTATATCTCCCCTTCACTTTTTTCTCTTTTTTTTCCTTCTTTCATTTATTTATTTTTATGGGGCTTTTTGCTACTCTAACATTACCCCCCTCTGAAGAGGTAACCCTAAAATCTTTTAGGGTTAGATAAGAACTCCCAAATACTTTTGGCATTTTTGGCCTTTGGAACAGAGTATGTTGCTAAGAGGCCCAAGGACATTTTGACTTTTAGCTAAGAAACTGGCTGCTTTTCTTTGGGATCTTTTTACCCTAACTGCCTAGACAATTCCTACATCCTATTCTTATCACGCCATCCTCTGAAGAGGTTACCCAAATTGCCAATAGGGGATACGGACACCAACCTCTCTGGCTTCTTCCATGAACAGGGACACAGGTGAGGCAATTGGAGTATCCTTCAGTGGGTCTATCTAAAAGACTCCCAAATTGCATAACTCTTATCTCTAAGTGGAAAAGAAAGTCCTTGAATCCTTTTACCTTAAGGTCATGCCTGTCAGTAAAGGCAAGAGTACTTAGCATTACAAGTTCTAGACAGGGAACTAGAAAGAAGTCAGAACAGGGCGATTTTCAAATGTTTATATGAGAGTCCATTGGATTTTCTTGACAAGGGCTTCCAAAAGCATCCCTCTATAGGGTTCCTCCTCATTTTTCTTTTGTCTTCCAAGGCTGGACTCTAGAGTGATGGATTCAGGATTTGCTTTCAGGTATTTTGATAGCTGTTGGAGTGGTTAGAATCAGTGTCAGTTCCCTCTCAAAGGCTTCCAAATAGGGGGAGAAAACAAATTTATCCATTATTTTAGAACAATAGCTTGTTGTCTCCCTTAGCTACAGGTGGGCGCTACAGTATTGGAGACCAAGATTTGAAGTCCTACTTCTTACTTCAAGATTTGAAGCACTTTCTGGTTAGGAACAAAATCATCAATGAGAAATAATTGTCTAAATAACTTTTTATATGGACTTAAGCCTAATGTCTGGGAAGTGTAATCCCTTAAACTGATGACTTTACTGATGACTTTACTCTTTGGTTATACTTTCCTTTTGGGTGCTTAAGACGATACAGTTGGCCCAAATAAATCAATTTATTTTTACACTTAAGGTAATTTTAGGATCTGTTCCTCAGGGGTCACATGGGCTTGGGAGGAGCTCCTGGCTCCTTTCTTTTACCAGTTCCGTCTATGTGAAGGTAAGTCAAAGGTCCTCTTAGACCATGGCTGGCAGCCAGTGCTCTTAACCACTGAACCATCTCTCCAGCCCCAAGCCATTTCTAATGTGTAGGCTGAAGTGGGTGCCACATCTATCTATCAAGAGTCCTTTCCCTGAGGAACAGACCCTAAAAGGGTCCTACAGGCCCTCCAAGTAGGAGGCAACAGTTCACCTGTGATGCCAAGATTTGTGGGAAGTAAAGAGAAGATGATTTGGGATGTAGCCCAGTTAATAGACTGCTTGCCTAGCATACGTGCAGCCTGCAGTTTTATTCCCAGCACCACATAAACCTGGTTTGGTGGCACATGCCTGTAATCCCAGCATGTGGAAGGTGAAGGTAGAGGATCAGAAGTTCAAGGTCATCCTTAGCTGTATCAGAAGTTCAAGGCCAGCCTGAGCTAGAGACTCTGTCTAAAGAGGGGTGGGAGAGGAAGAGGAAGAGGAGGAGGCTTGGACAGACAAGTTTAGTGGTGAGGTTAGAGCAGGGAGAGGATTGAGGCATGGGTGGCCAAGGGCAGGTTCCGCTCCGGAACTAGTTTTGTGTACTTTGGTGTGTCTCAAAGGAAGGTATGCCCAAGGGTCCACCACCCTAAGTCCAAGTGAGTGAATCTTAGGAAACAAAGGCCCAGGACTCACCACCCAGTACAAGCTCTCTGGGGACCATGCTGCCACTGAATCATGCTTGATGTCCCCTGAGGTCTTCCCCACTGCCTCAAACCTCACCACCACCCACAAGCAGTAAGGCATGGCTGGAGCTAAGATTCCAAATCACAAAGGCCTTAACATTGTGGTGAAGGAATTTTTGAAAGTAGGATCCACGTGTGCCCAAGACCTGAGATACATTCAACACTCAACAAGGGTTTCCTGGGTGGTTTGATAAAGAGCCAGCTTCACTGCAAAGGAGAGAGCAATTAGCAATAAAATAATGGAAAACTATCATTAAGATGAGTATAAACTTACTTAATTCTCACAGCCCTCTGTGAGAATTATCCCTCACTTCATGGAAGAGGAAACTGAGGCACAGAGTAGGCAAGTAAATTGCCTAAAGGCTCCTATCTGGTAAGTGGTGGAGTTGGGACTTTGCTTAGAGCCTAATTTACTTGGCTGCACAGCCTCTGGGTTCAGCAAATGCAGATGACAGACACTGCAGTGTACACATGTGGGAACATATGGTAAATCAGATCTGGTCATGTAGTGCAGGAACTGTATATGCAGTGGCTGGGCCCTTCCCAGACAGGAGATGGTGTTGGCATTTGTGATTATTAGGTTGTGGTACACTGGAGTCTGGTGTATCCCCTGGTCAACACCTGGAGTCTAGTTGTCTATATGGTTGACCTGCACTCTCCAAGGCAGATCCTTTGACTCCTGATCCCTTTACCTGTCTTCCCCCAGTCTGATGTTCTGGACCAACTGGAACGAACTACACCCGAGCATCATGAGGGCAGCCCTGTCTGGAGCCAATGTCCTGACCCTCATCGAGAAGGACATCCGCACACCCAACGGCCTGGCCATTGACCACCGTGCAGAGAAGCTCTATTTCTCTGACGCCACCCTGGACAAGATTGAGCGGTGCGAGTACGACGGTTCCCACCGCTATGTGAGTCTGTGGGGTCAGGGAGGCATGAGGGGAGGTCAAGTCAGGGGACAGCCAGGCTGCCCAGGTACAGAGCACCAGAAGGGAAGGCCCAAGGTGTGGTGAGAAGAACTCAAAGGATTAAAAAGTCCCACCTGGGTCCTTACTGTAGGGTTCTGACTTCCTCATCAGTTAAAAAAGAGAGATGGCAAGATGTATTCATAGCTCCTTCCCAAGCCCCCTTTCCCCTCTCCCCACTATAATGATAAAGTTGGCGAGAGGCCTGAGCCGCACGGGAACAGTGATGATCCTGTCTTAACAGGTGATCCTAAAGTCAGAGCCTGTCCACCCCTTTGGGTTGGCTGTATATGGAGAACACATCTTCTGGACTGACTGGGTGCGGCGGGCAGTGCAGAGGGCAAACAAGTATGTAGGCAGTGACATGAAGCTACTGCGTGTGGACATCCCTCAGCAGCCCATGGGCATCATTGCTGTGGCCAACGACACCAACAGCTGTGAGTAGGGCCTGCCACCAGCCTTGCTGTCCTGTTCTCTGTGCCTGCATACACATGGACCTTATAGTCTGTCTCTCCTGGAGCCTCTATTGCATAGATACACACCTTCACACACCTCTGGTCCCTAGAAACTCCAAAACTCCAACACTCCCCTACCCTACCTCCTTTAAAACATCTGTATGGATGCAAATATGGACTTGGTACATACCTGGGCCCATCTCATGCAAACTGTGGATACATACTCATATTGCTCGTATCCCAGAGGCTTATCTGCATCCTTAGAGGCCCTATCATATACCCCGGTAATTCCCTCCTCCTAGAGCCACCCCAAACCTGATCTCACATCCACATGCCAAGTGCTGCCTATGTCCACTCTCAGCTTGTACATGCACATACTTAGACCTACACTTGGCCCCCACTGACCTGGTATGTCTTCACCCCTCCCCACAGGTCCTCAGCTTTCCCAAGTCCCTTACCTGCATACCCAGGGCTATCAATATACACGTATGAACCTCTTGGCCTAGAACTGGAGAGATGCCTCAGCTGTTGAAAGCACTGGCTGCTCTTGTAGTGGGCCGGAGTTCAGTTCCCAACACCCATATGTCTGCTAACAAGCATTTCTAATTCCAGTTCCAGGGGATCAATGTCCTCTTCTGGCCTCTTTGGGTATTGCACAACATGGGCACACATACATGCAGGCAAAGCACTCAGACACATAAAATATAAATAAGTAAAGCTTCTTGGTCTAGACTCTCCCTATGATGCACCTCAAAGCCCTCAGTGTCCCACCTACAAGACAATATCTTCTGCTTCACCACCCCAGCACCCTATTCCAGGTCCTCCCCACTCAACGAACCCCTGTGGCTGCTGGGGCCATGCAGAGCTCTTGGAATGCTGGGTGGGCATCTTGGGAGTGTGCAGAGCAGAGAATGCTCTGTAGCCTATAGTCACCCTGTCTCTGCTCAGGTGAACTCTCCCCTTGCCGCATCAACAACGGGGGCTGCCAGGATCTGTGTCTGCTCACCCACCAAGGTCATGTCAACTGCTCCTGTCGAGGGGGCCGGCTTCTCCAGGAGGACCTCACCTGCCGGGGTGAGGAAGCAAGTTGGAACTGGGGCAGGGACTGGAGGGGATCTCAGCAAAACAAGGATCCTTCTCCCAGACTCTCCAGCCCAGGCTTCAAAGCTGGCATTGGCCCCAGCTCCTTCAGAGAGGAGCACTGGACCTGGGTCCTGACTCATGAAGCTCCCCCCCTCCATCCCCAGCTGTGAACTCTTCTTGTCGGGCACAAGATGAGTTTGAATGTGCCAATGGCGAGTGCATCAGCTTCAGCCTCACCTGTGATGGGGTCTCCCACTGCAAGGACAAATCTGATGAGAAGCCATCCTACTGCAGTAAGGAGCCCACTCCAGTCCCTCCTCATCTCCATCCATGGCCTAGGTCCTCCTCTCCCAAGCCCCTGCCCCATGTGACCCAGCTCCACAGCCTGGGGAGTTCTGGAAGTTCATGAAGGGCAGAACCATTAGCCTGAACCAGGACCCTAGGAGGGGATTAACACTCATCAGAGATAGTCAAGCCTGCTCTGACCACACCCCCACTCCATGCAGACTCACGTCGCTGCAAGAAGACTTTCCGCCAGTGCAACAATGGGCGCTGTGTGTCCAACATGCTGTGGTGCAATGGGGTGGATGACTGCGGGGACGGCTCAGATGAGATTCCCTGCAACAGTGAGTGGGATGTTCTAGGCCCAGACCCCGGGCCTCACCCTCTACTTCACCCTCCCTCTAGCTGAGCGTTTGTCCCCATACCCAAGGCAGCTAGTTCAGGGCCCTTTGAAGACAGGCTGGAGCTCTGTCCTGGGCTCTCTTGGCCCCCACAGAGGGACTTTGACCTGACTGTACTGCTGGGCGCTGTTCTAGAGACTGCCTGCGGTGTGGGTGAATTCCGCTGCCGGGATGGGTCTTGCATCGGGAACTCCAGCCGCTGCAACCAGTTTGTGGATTGTGAGGATGCCTCCGATGAGATGAACTGCAGTGAGTGACAGCACTGCCTGTGCCTCTCCTGCCTCAGGCTATTCTGCCCTGTGTCCTCTCAGCCTCCCTGCCCCCAAAAGGCAGCCTCTATCCCTCCTCAGCCTGTCCCTGACCCCCTCCTGCTCCTGGGATCCAGGCGGGTAATCACTGAGTAGACAACAGGCAGCCTGTCTGAGAGCACTCTTGAACTTTCTGAAATATAAAAGCACCCCAGAGTGTGTTTTAGAGGGAACAGGGTGTGACCTCTCACCCACTCTCCCTCTACCAGGTGCCACTGACTGCAGCAGCTACTTCCGCCTGGGTGTGAAAGGTGTGATCTTCCAGCCTTGTGAACGGACTTCCCTCTGCTATGCACCCAGCTGGGTGTGTGATGGTGCCAATGACTGCGGAGACTACAGTGATGAGCGAGATTGCCCAGGTCAGCCAGTGGCAGCTGCAGGGTGGATGGCAGGCCCCAGAGCTAGCAGTGTCCTCACACCTCCTTCATCCCCTAGGTGTGAAGCGTCCCAGATGCCCCCTCAATTACTTTGCCTGCCCCAGTGGTCGTTGCATCCCCATGAGCTGGACATGTGACAAGGAAGACGACTGTGAACATGGCGAGGATGAGACACACTGTAGTGAGTGACCACAGTCCCTGCATGAGGACCCTACCCAGGCCCCGCCTCCTAGTCCTCATAGGAAATGCCCTCCATGCAGAGGGCATCCTGGGTCTTCTGCTATGCCTCACTCAGACTCAGGAACAGGGCCAGTTCTCCAGCTCTGGCTGGGCCTCCCACAAAAGGCTTAGATGTCGCTCCTGTCCTTCCCATGGCATCTGCCTACCCAGGTGAGTGCCCTGTCATCCCTCTTGCTATCTAATTACATCCTCTGACTGTCCCAGACAAGTTCTGCTCAGAGGCTCAGTTCGAGTGCCAGAACCATCGATGCATCTCCAAGCAGTGGCTGTGTGATGGCAATGATGACTGCGGGGACGGCTCAGATGAGGCAGCTCACTGTGGTGAGGAATGGCCCAGATCATATTCTGCAAGGTGCCCCAGGGAGGAACATTCTCTCTACCCCCACAGAGAGCCCACATAGCAACAGGAAACATCACTATCATGTCTGCCCACTCTGCCCTGTCCACTCCTGAGTCCCTCCCTGTCTCTTGCTCTTCATACAGAAGGCAAGACTTGTGGTCCCTCCTCCTTCTCCTGTCCTGGAACCCATGTGTGCGTCCCTGAGCGCTGGCTCTGTGATGGTGACAAGGACTGTACAGATGGAGCGGATGAGAGCCTCGCAGCTGGCTGCTGTGAGTGGCGGGGACCATGAGGAATGGGCAGGCAGCAAGCAGCCACAGCCTTACTTTCCAGATGGGGAAATGAGGTCAAGGGGAAAAAGTGTTGGTAGGAGTCACATGTCATTGGTGGCAGAGCTGTAAATACATCTCCAGTGTCCAGACTCCCCAACCAGTGCTCTGCCCATTCTACCACTCAGATCTTAGGAGACTCGGGGGTGGGGGATGACCACCAGCAGCTGGTGGGACAGAGCAGGCCTGAGGGGCCCTCCACCACTGTCTCCAGTGTACAACAGCACCTGTGACGACCGTGAGTTCATGTGCCAGAACCGCCAATGCATTCCCAAGCATTTTGTGTGTGATCATGACCGTGACTGTGCTGATGGCTCTGACGAGTCCCCTGAGTGTGGTAAGTCCTATGACTGGAGGAGTGGCCCTGCCTTCAGCTGCACTTGTACCATGCTGGGGCCCCAGGCTCATCATCCCCATCTTCCCTAGAGTACCCAACCTGTGGCCCCAACGAGTTCCGCTGTGCCAACGGGCGCTGTCTGAGCTCCCGCCAGTGGGAGTGTGACGGTGAGAATGACTGCCATGATCAGAGTGATGAGGCTCCAAAGAACCCACATTGCACCAGCCCAGGTGGGCCTGATGTGTGGCTCCCTTTCCCCTTTCCCCCTCTTTTCTCCTGTGACCCCACTGACCCATCTCCTTCACCCTCCACAGAGCACAAGTGCAATGCCTCATCACAGTTCCTGTGCAGCAGCGGGCGCTGTGTGGCTGAGGTGTTGCTCTGCAATGGCCAGGACGACTGTGGTGACGGCTCAGATGAGCGTGGCTGCCATGTCAACGAGTGTCTCAGCCGTAAGCTCAGTGGCTGCAGTCAGGACTGTGAGGACCTCAAGATTGGCTTCAAGGTGTGCCTAAATTTGAGGTGATGACTTCCACACCCCAGATTTGACCTAAACACCTTGTTCTACCCCCTTCATTCATTCATTTCCTTATCTATTCATTCATCAAGTGTTTATTGAACACCTACTCTACCAGACAGTATCCCCTAGACTCTGGAGATGCAGCAGGGGGCAGACAGAAGTCTCGGTTAAGTTAAATTCTCCATCTATCTGGAATGTAGACCCAGCAGGGTTTGCCAACAGATGAGATAGGGCTAGGAGAGAAGAGAGTGAGGATGTCAGATAGATTACAGATAACGAGATCTGAAGTTCAAGGGGGAGGCCCAGCTGGAAAGAGTTGTCAGGCACTGGCAGAGGGGTCTGAGGAGGAACACCACTGAGCAGGAGGACAGCCACGTGAGAAGAGCATTTCCAGGGAACATTGTGCACGGGTCTAGCCTATTTTGCTCATAGGACACCTGGCTGGGGAAACCCAGGCATTAACCTCTGGGTGTAGAAACATTCAGTACCATGTGGTTCCCATGGTGAGGGCTGGGCCTCTAGCCACGTGAGTGTGAGCTCACTACCTGTATGCTGCCCTCCTCCCTGTGGCAAGGCAGGGTCCAGAGGGCCTCTGGTCCTGGAGGGGAAGCCCAAAACCCAGAGCCCTGCCATATCCTCAGCCCCAGGCTCCCTATGCCCACAGTGCCGCTGTCGCCCTGGCTTCCGGCTAAAAGATGATGGCAGGACTTGTGCTGATGTGGACGAGTGCAGCACCACCTTCCCTTGCAGCCAACTCTGCATCAACACCCATGGCAGTTACAAGTGTCTGTGTGTGGAGGGCTACGCCCCACGTGGTGGTGATCCCCACAGCTGCAAAGCTGTGACTGGTGAGATGGGTGCTTGGAGGGTGAGAGAATGCTCAAGCATCTGTGGGTGGGGCAGGGAGTGGCAGGGGGAGAAGGCTTGGGACAGCAGAGCCGAAGGTAGTGTGGGGGACCAGGGCTGCTAGAATGTACGCTAGCCAGGAGCTGAGCCAGGACCCTCTGCTTCCAGATGAAGAGCCATTTCTCATCTTCGCCAACCGGTACTACCTTCGCAAGCTCAACCTCGATGGCTCCAACTACACACTGCTTAAGCAGGTGCCAAAACCCAGGCCCTCCTTAACACCTATCAACTGCCAGGACCCAGTACAGTATTCCCAATTCTCCCCACGTGGGCCCATGGTTGTCTCCTACTGCCTCTCCAACTAGCCATCTCCCAATTCCAGACATCCTTCCCCAGGTGCAAATGTGCCCCTGCAGCCAGCTGACTCCCCTATCTCCATTCTCCAAACCCAGGGCCTGAACAATGCTGTTGCCTTGGACTTCGACTACCGAGAACAGATGATTTACTGGACAGACGTGACCACCCAGGGCAGCATGATCAGAAGGATGCACCTTAACGGGAGCAATGTACAGGTGAAGCAGAAGGCCTGCCCCACCTAGCTGATAAGACACATGGGACCCCACAGATGAGCCCCACACAGCTCTCTGTTACAGGATTATCTCTTCCTACCAGCCTACCAAAATCACTTCTTCTCCCCGCTCACTGAACTGTGGAGAGATGCTGCTTGTTCTAGCTTTTCCCAACTCTAAGCCCAGAGTGCAAGGACAAGGAGACCCCTCTTGCCTTTCCCCTTACTGCCATCTGCAGTTCCCCGTTTATCAGGAAGGCCCTCTTAGGTCTGACCTCCCATATATCTGTGTTCTAGGTACTGTGGCCTAGGTGTGGTGGTGCTCCTAGAGACCCTTTATGGGTTCCCCTGCTGATGACTACTTAGTGCCAGGCTTGGGTCACATTCATTGTTTTCCTAACAAGGCCAGGAGAGGGAGCTTCATTTTACAGGAGGGAGAAGCTGGGCCTCAGACTGAGGGTTCCACCCAGGCTCCTCCTTCCTCACTCTGCCTGCAGGTACTGCACCGGACAGGCCTCAGTAACCCAGATGGGCTGGCTGTGGACTGGGTGGGTGGCAACCTCTACTGGTGTGACAAAGGCCGAGACACCATCGAGGTGTCCAAGCTCAATGGGGCCTATCGAACAGTGCTGGTCAGCTCTGGCCTCCGTGAGCCCAGAGCTTTGGTGGTGGATGTACAGAATGGGTAAGTAGACAGAGGGGGTAGGGGAGCCCCTGAAAACACCCAGGCTCAACCTCCCTTCAAGCTTCTAGTGAGATCAGTTTCTAGACTCTTAGGGCTTACTGTCCCCCTAACCTTGCCAGGTACCTGTACTGGACAGACTGGGGTGACCACTCACTGATCGGTCGGATTGGCATGGATGGGTCTGGCCGCAGTGTCATTGTGGACACCAAGATTACATGGCCCAATGGCTTGACACTAGACTACGTCACAGAGCGCATCTACTGGGCCGATGCCCGTGAGGACTACATTGAGTTTGCCAGCCTGGATGGCTCCAATCGTCACGTTGGTCCGTACCAATGAGGCTCCCCAAGGCCAGTAGGCCTGGGTATCTAAAGTGATGGGATAGCATTTAGGGGGCAAGAAGGCATGGTGTATAGAAACCACCAACCAGGGGTACAGGGGTTCCAGGTACCCTGGTGCTTCCCCCAAACTAGCCCAGGTACCAGGCTATTATTGAGCTCCCTTGGGAAGGAGAAAGGGCCCTCTCACATACAGATCAGGATAATAGCCCAAGGGAGGTGGGGACATACAGACTAGCTGAAGAACTACTCCGTACTTCTGAGAGGAGCTATGTGTTACTCTTCTAGAAGAGTAGCTTGGCCCTTGGACAGACTGCCACTCTGCAACCTAGGAAGCTGTCAAACCATCTAGAACTGGAGACAGTTCCCATCTTTTAGGGTTACTATGGGAATGGGAGCTAAGGAGGTCAGGTAGGCAATGAACCCAGTTTGCACTAGGTGCCAATTGTCAGTGTGTCTGTCCCCTACATCTCCAGTGCTGAGCCAAGACATCCCACACATCTTCGCACTGACCCTGTTTGAAGATTATGTCTACTGGACAGACTGGGAGACAAAGTCCATCAACCGAGCCCACAAGACCACAGGTGCCAACAAGACGCTTCTTATTAGCACCCTGCATCGGCCCATGGACCTGCATGTCTTCCATGCCCTGCGCCAGCCAGATGGTAAGCAGGTGAGGGGGTGGGAGCAGCAAAGGGCAAGCTAGCCATGAAGGGTCCCAGAGTGGCACCTCCACAAGGATCAGAACACACAGTCTGAGCAGGAGTTCTTGCTTGTCCCCACTCCAGCATTGAGCACTCCCTGCTGTTCACCAGCAGATTCCAGAGGCTGTGGGCAGAGTATGGTCAGGCTCTCAGGAGCTTCAGCCCAGCTAAAGGAGTTCAACACTGGGCTCTCCTGGCAGCAAGGCTCTGAAGTCACCAGAGAGCCCAGAAAAGGGTGGGTGTGAATGCAGAGCATCAAAGGAGGCTCAAAAGCAGGCAGAGATGGTGAGGGACTTGATGGGGTGAGCTCTGAGCCTGGCCCAATCCTGGGTCTCAAGGGGGTGGTCCTTTCCTGGCTGAGGTTTCGATTCCAATCTGCAAGAGTCGGGATAAAGATCCACCCTGCCTCTGCCCAGGATAGAGTGCCAGGGAGGCTTTAGAAGACCAGAAACTATTCCCAGCAGGACCTGCCCTCACAGTCAGAAGGCAGCAGCCTGTCATATACCAGGCGTAGTCAGCTACCCTTCAACCTCTTTTTCCTTTTCTCTGGCAGTGCCCAACCACCCCTGCAAAGTCGACAACGGTGGCTGCAGCAACCTGTGCCTGCTCTCCCCTGGGGGTGGTCACAAATGTGCCTGCCCTACCAACTTCTACCTGGGTGGTGATGGGCGTACCTGTGTGTCCAACTGCACTGCAAGCCAGGTGAGACGCCCCTCAAGACTCCCACTCTCCAATGCCTCAGTCGCCTCACACTAATGTCCCCAATCCTCTTTGGACCCTAACACCCACTCCTAATACCTACAAGTCTGGCTTTCCCATGCTAACACCCCCACGTTTCTTGCCTACCTCTTGTCTCCCCACAGCAATACTTTTATTCTTGTCATTATACAGACACCTCCACACGCTAATGGTGATCTCACCAGTGCCTCCACCTGACCTTCCCATGTTCTCCCCATAGAGATGCCCCCTCATCTGGCCTTCCTTGCACACATTAATCCCAACTCCCCATCCACCTCTGCCTCCCCACAAAACACCCAGATCACACTCACTGCCTCTTTGAAACACCTCTGCCCCTGGAAAGAAAATCTGAGTTCCCCAGACCCCACCAATTCCTCTTGCCCCACCTGCCCTCCAGTTTGTGTGCAAGAACGACAAGTGTATCCCCTTCTGGTGGAAGTGTGACACCGAGGATGACTGTGGCGACCACTCGGACGAGCCCCCAGACTGTCGTGAGTGTCCAGGGTGTGGGTAACAGAAGGGTCCTTATTGGCCACAACAGACAGAGGCTGCAGGGTCCTGCTCACCCTGTTCTTCTTTTTATTTGTGTGTGTGTCTGTGTATTGTGATGTGTGTTTGTGAGTGTGGGTGTGCACATGTGCCAATGTGTGTGGAGGTCAGAGGACTTTTGGGAGTCAGTTTTCTCCTTCTACCTTGGGTTCTGGGGATAGAACTCAGGTCATTAGGTGGCATGGCAAGTGCTTTTACCTGCTGAGCCATCTACCTGGTCTACCCCCTGCTCTTCTGATGCTGAGCCTACCCTTCCTGGCAGCTGAGTTCAAATGCCGCCCAGGACAGTTCCAGTGCTCAACAGGCATCTGCACCAACCCTGCCTTCATCTGTGATGGAGATAATGACTGCCAAGACAATAGTGATGAAGCCAATTGTGGTAAGGAGCTGCCTAGACACCAGCCACACTCTCTCCCCAGGTCTTGGGGGTTTAAAGAGCAAGGAAACTCCAGCGGGTTCCAGGCTGCTCAGCTCGTAGCCCACATCCCAGTCCTCTGAGGGGGAACAGAAGCCTCTTTCTGACCTGAATCCTCCATCCATCATTAGTTACCTCCCCTTCTCCCATCCCCAGACATTCACGTCTGCTTGCCCAGTCAGTTCAAGTGCACTAACACCAACCGCTGTATTCCTGGCATCTTCCGTTGCAATGGGCAGGACAACTGTGGGGACGGCGAGGATGAGAGGGACTGCCGTAAGTGCCCAAGGCCACAGGAGGTCCAGGTTGGGGGAAGAGGGCATGGAAACCCAGCACACACTATTGCTTCCCACTGTTTCCTCTGGAGGGGCCAGAGTGAACTTTATTAGAGGAGTGACATAAGTCACATTGGATGTATCCTGGTTTGCTCATAAAAAGCATTGTGCGCAGTATGGAAGATTCCAAAAAACACCAAATGAGGATAAACTTATTCCTTCCTCCTGGACTATTGGTCAAGACCAGGGTCAGGGCTTTTGGAAGAGGGAGAAGATGGTGACCTGGAGCTGGCAGGAGGCATAGGAGCCCTCATTCTTTCATCCTCCTTGCAGCCGAGGTGACCTGCGCCCCCAACCAGTTCCAGTGCTCTATCACCAAGCGTTGCATCCCCCGCGTCTGGGTCTGTGACAGAGACAACGATTGTGTGGATGGTAGTGATGAGCCCGCCAACTGCAGTGAGTTGCCCTGTGCCCCTGAAGCCCACCTTCTCCTGCAGGGTCTAAACCTCCATCACCCCAGCAGGCATACCTCACTCTATTCCTACTCAGCTATTCTAGAGGGGGTGGCCTCTCCTCACCCATGCCCATGCCCTTGCAGCCCAGATGACCTGTGGAGTGGATGAGTTCCGCTGCAAGGACTCAGGCCGCTGCATCCCAGCACGCTGGAAGTGTGATGGAGAGGATGACTGCGGGGATGGATCTGACGAGCCCAAGGAAGAGTGTGGTGTGTGGCCCTGTTCTGGGAGGAAGGCAATCTTGGGGTTAAGGCTGGCATGGAGTCTGCTGGCAGACAGAGGGCAGGACTGCCTGCTGGCCAGGTCTCAGTGTGGCCTTAGTGCAGAGTTGTCATGCCCACTAGGACTGACACAAGGAGGCCTCCTCTAGTTCTTTCCTCAGTCCCCTATGCCCACCGCTTCTGAATTCCCTGTTCCTGCCCCAGCCACCCCTCAGCATAGACCCGTGCAGAATTTTCTGTGCCCTTTCTAAAGGATCCATTCACCAGCTCCCCAAATCAGCTCCCACACTTTCGTCTCCTCTGCCCCAAACTTCTTGTAGACCCCACGTGTCAGAGCACTGCCTGGGCCCCAGAGTGGAGCTTCCTCAGACTACAGTGACCACCCACCCACTCCTGACCTGCCCACCCAAGACCCTAACATCTACCTCCACATCTTGCTGCCCCCAGATGAGCGCACCTGTGAGCCATACCAGTTCCGCTGCAAGAATAACCGCTGCGTGCCAGGCCGCTGGCAGTGTGACTATGACAATGACTGTGGGGACAACTCCGATGAGGAGAGCTGCAGTATGTTCTCCGCCTTGCCCTGCCCAGCACACACTCTCCCCTCCACAGCAGCCATGCCCCTCCTGCCACCATGCTGGGCTAGAGCAGGGGGTGGCCTCCCAGGGCAGGGGTCAGGAGCCCCTCTGCTGCACCCCACCTCACTCCCTGTCATATACTTGAGTTCATGCCATTTCATCTCATCTCATGTTTCTCTCCATTTTCATACTGTCCTCTTGGGGTTGCAGAGGTAGGTGTTTCTGATGTACCTGCTCCTGCCACCCTCCACCTCTGCCCCAGAGCCCACCCATCCCTGCGCTGTGCCTCTGCCCATCGTCCTTCACTGGCTTCTCCCCAGACCTGGTGCTTGTCTCAGTGGTCTTGTTCCTCTCTCCCCAACGCTGGCTGTCTTAAGGACATGACCAAGGACCTGTGCCCTCTCCCATGTGTCGTTTCCCAGCAGGGTCAGTGTAAGCGCCCTCTTTGCCCGGCCAGGTCCATGAGGGCAGCTAACTGGCAGAACTGATTGAGTGTCTTGGTCATTACACGAGTCTCCTGTGGCCTTCAGGGACATAGGAATAGGCCTTGGGCTTGGGAATATTTCCGAGGGCTGGAGATGCCCTGAGGGCAGAGGCCCTGTGCCCACCTTGCTGGGACCTGTCTCTCCTCTATCCCACCTTAGCCCCTCGGCCCTGCTCCGAGAGTGAGTTCTCCTGTGCCAACGGCCGCTGCATTGCCGGGCGCTGGAAGTGTGATGGGGATCACGACTGTGCCGATGGCTCTGACGAGGTGGGTAGGGAGACCTCAAGGAAGGAGATGGCCTTGGTAGAATTAAGGCAGGACTCCAGGGGCCTGACCAGGCTGCTGGCTCCCATGCCCACAGAAAGACTGCACCCCCCGCTGTGATATGGACCAGTTCCAGTGCAAGAGTGGCCACTGCATCCCCCTGCGCTGGCGCTGTGATGCAGATGCTGACTGCATGGACGGAAGTGATGAGGAAGCCTGCGGCACTGGGGGTGAGCCCCTTCAGTCTGGCATCTCCACCCCTCCTGCCATCCCCTATCCTCATTATGTGGCCCTGTTCACTCAGTTCTTTATTTCCTGTATTCATTTTTCCTGCAACAAACTTTTACTGAGCATTCTCCATGAGCCAGGCACTGTCCTAGGTGTTGGGAATGTAACAATAGGCAAGACTCACACCTATTCGGTACATCTTTGTGCATATTATACCCTAACCAATGCTACCTTGCCAATGGGGCTAGCTGGGCAGAAATCCAACAAGACCACAGGCTGTGCCATCCATGCCCTATGTACCTTACTCCCAGTGGACTCTGTAAGAGCCAGGTCCTGCTCACCTCCCTTACCTGAGGCAGTAAGCCAGGGCCTGTGACAGCCATACCTGCCTGGGCTCAGCAACCCAAGAGGGCAGTATGACACCCACTAGGAGAGGAGGCTGAGGGTTGGAGCATGGGTCCTCACTAGGAAGGCAGCCTTCCTGGTTCTGCCCTGTAAGCTGAGGATAGGGACCCAAACTCAGGTCTTTAACTGCCACCATTTATCTGTGCCTGCCACAGTCTGCGCTGCTCTGCCTTGTCTCCCCAAGAAGAGCATCCTGAAATCCTATGGACACTTGTCTCCAAGTGGCTTCTCCTCCCCTTAATACCAGAGAATGCACTTTTGCCTCTCTGCCCACTCAGCAGAAAATTAAAAGACCCAAGTCTGACTATACTATTGTTTCCTTGGTGACCTCTGGGCTTCAGCCCCGCCTGTGGAGGCAGTGATGGGGCAAGATCCTGTGGCCACAGCCTGCTGCTCACACTCCTAACCCCCTTTGTTCACTCTGGTAACCAGTGAGGACCTGCCCCTTGGACGAGTTTCAGTGCAACAACACCTTGTGTAAACCACTGGCCTGGAAGTGTGATGGCGAGGATGACTGTGGGGACAACTCTGATGAGAACCCTGAGGAATGCGGTGAGGTTTAGGGTACAGCAAGGCCAGGTTGGGGGCTGTTCCAGGCCAAGAACAGAGCTCTAGGTGGTCAACCTGACCCCCTTACCCCTCACCCCCAAGACTGACTCTGTCTCCTGACCTCTACAGCCCGGTTCACATGCCCTCCCAACCGACCCTTCCGTTGCAAGAATGGCCGCGTCTGTCTGTGGATTGGACGCCAGTGTGACGGCACTGACAACTGCGGTGATGGGACTGATGAAGAGGACTGTGGTAAGCCAAGGGGCAGTTGGGAGAACCTGAGGGAGTGAACCTACCTCACTGCTGCAAGGCTGAGGACAGAGACCTAAATCTGGAGAGAGACAAGCCCCTGGGAAAGCTACTGCAGCCCTCCTGGGGGCCATGGGTTTGCAGTGAGCCCACCCCTGTTCCCACCCTGATGGGTAGCCAGGCTTGGACCCAACTGTATACTCAAGGTCCCTATGGGAGGACGGACAATGTGGTCAGTACCCAGGGCCTAAAGTCCCCACCCTCCCCAGAGCCCCCCACGGCCCAAACCGCTCACTGTAAAGACAAGAAGGAGTTCCTGTGCCGGAACCAGCGCTGTCTGTCATCTTCACTGCGCTGTAACATGTTTGACGACTGTGGGGATGGCTCTGACGAGGAGGACTGCAGCATCGGTAGGAATAGGTCTGAGTGCAGAGGGGCGGGTGCCAGGGAGGAGGGGCCCAGGGGAGGGAATCTATTGTTTGTCATTCACAGACCCCAAGCTGACCAGCTGCGCCACCAATGCCAGCATCTGTGGGGATGAAGCACGCTGTGTGCGTACTGAGAATGCTGCCTACTGCGCCTGCCGCTCAGGCTTCCACACTGTGCCAGGCCAGCCTGGCTGCCAAGGTAGGAAAACTGGACAGGAGATGGGGCAGAAACCCCAGCTCCTAGACTCCCCATGACCCTCGGTGTAACCCCCAGATATCAACGAGTGCCTGCGCTTTGGAACATGCTCGCAGCTCTGCAACAACACCAAGGGTAGCCACCTCTGCAGCTGTGCCCGGAACTTCATGAAGACACACAACACCTGCAAGGCTGAAGGTGCCAGAGTCATGAAAGGGCAGAAAGTGTGGGTGGGGCCAGTTCACATCAGGATATAAAATGCAGCTGACCTGGAATGGAACATTCCCGATCACACTCCCTTGCCCCAGCATGGACCTCTAGACCCAAGGTGCAACATCCCAAACAGAGCACGGCACAAGCAGAGGGTGTGGCCTGGCTCTCTGAAGATCTGTGGGGACAGCACTCCCGTGTGGCACACAAGCCTCATCCCATACCACCCCTAGGTCGAGAGCAGTTAAACTCACAGTTACATGTGCCCACCTGCATATCCCTCATGCTCTCTCTCTCTCTCTCTCTCTCTCTCTCTCTCTCTCTCTCTCACACACACACACACACACACACACACACCACTGCACCTTGCATTTGTGTAAGTGCAGACACCTCCACACACCTGTACACTCACATACCATGCATGCACGTGGGTGTTTATATACACATACTCAAAAGGGCTCTCATTCCATACACATACACCCCCACATCAGTGTGCCCCCTCAGCATTTCTAAGGTGGTATGTAGCAGACTGTGGTGATGCTGTCCAGAGCCCACGGGGAGGCAGAAGTGCTAGGACTAGAGGGGCAGAGACAACTTTCTGAAGCATCTGGTCATAGAAGATCAGTTTGTGATGTTTGTGGCATAGGCTGGAGCCCTCAGGCCTGACATTGGGGGCACAAGCACCAGGATCACCCCATTCTAGCAAGAACAGATGGTCTGCTTAGATCAGAGGCTACTGTATGGTAACGGGCTGGGATGGACAGCATTGTTCTCCAGCACCTGGCCCCTAGACCTGGGTTCCTAACTCCACCTTTCAGGCCCACCTGACATGTAGCCCCTTGCCCCTACAGGCTCCGAGTACCAGGTCCTGTACATTGCTGATGACAATGAGATCCGAAGCCTGTTTCCTGGGCACCCTCACTCAGCCTACGAGCAGGCCTTCCAGGGTGATGAGAGTGTCCGCATTGATGCAATGGATGTCCACGTCAAGGCAGGCCGTGTCTATTGGACTAACTGGCACACAGGCACCATCTCCTATAGGAGCCTGCCACCTGCTGCACCTCCTACCACTTCTAATCGCCACCGGAGACAGATCGACCGGGGTGTCACCCACCTCAATGTAAGTGCCCAGCCTGATACATCTGGTAGAAGAGCTGTGGAACAGACTGAGCTGAGCAGTACTTGAAAAGGGCATTGACAGAGCATAGGACTGGAAGACAGGAGCAGTCAGGATTGACTTCTGAGGCACAGACGACAGACAGGTAGACAGAGCAATAAGAAGTGTCTTGTAGGGCTGGAGAGATGGCTCAGCAGTTAAGAACACTCATTGTTCTTTCAGAAGACCCGGGTTTGAATCCCAACACCCACATGGCAGCTAACACCCATCCGTAACTCTGGTCCCAGGGGATCCGACAGCCTCCTCTGACCTCCGCGGGCATTGCACAGCATGGGTGCACTTACCTACATGCAGGCAATACACACACACACACACATAAAAACAATAAAGTATAATTTTTTTAACTAGAGTTGAGGTGCTGGGCATGGTGGCGCATGCCTTTAATCCCAGCACTTGGGAGGCAGAGGCAGGCAGATCTCTGAGTTCAACACCAGCCTGGTTTACATAGGGAATTCCAGGACAGCTGGGGCTACAGGGAGACCCTGTCTCAAAAAGACCAAAAAAAAAAAAAGAAGTGTCTTGTAGTTGGCCCTACCACATGACAGCCTGGGGCACCAGGGCAGAATGACACTCAGCCTCAGAACCAACTTTGATTCCTGGTTATCACTGCCACTGTCATGTCAGTCTTGGCCAACATATCACTGCTACCACCATGTCAATCTTGGCCAACTTGCTTAACTTCTTTGGGCCTCATTTTATCAATAAAATGAGATAAGCTGGGCATGATGACATATGCCTCTAATCCCAGCACTCAGGAGACAAGCAATCTCTGAGATCAAGGCCAGCCTGGTCTACATAGCAAATTTCAGGCCAGCCTGGGCTATAGGGAGCCATGTATCAAAAAGAATAAAATAAAAATGAGAAAATACCTACCCTAGGCAAAATATTCATACACATAAAATAAAAATAAATAAATAAAAATTTTAGAAAGACCTGACCTTCTTATAGGCTTTTTTAGTTAGTTGGTTGATTGGTTTTGCAGTGCTATGATTGAACTGAGGCCTCCCATTTGCTAAGGAAGTGCTTTACCAATGAACTACACCCCCAGATTCATAGGCTTTTTCTTTTTTTAAATATTTTATTTATTATTTTTATTTTATGTGTATGAGTCTATTGCCTGCATATATGTGAATGCACCCGTGTCATGCAATGCCACGGAGGTCAGAAGAGGTTTCAGATTCCCCTGGAACTGGAGTTAAGGATGGTTTGTAGCCGCCATGTGGGTGCTAGGATTCAAACCAAGGTCTTCTGCAAGAATAGCCAGTGTTCTTAACCGCTGAGCCATCTCTCCAGCCCTTTTTCTTTTTAAAAATATTTTATTATTTTTATTTTATGTGTATGAGTGTTTCCCTGCATGTATGTAAGTACACTGTGGGTATGCCTGGTACCATCAGAGGCCAGAAGAAGGCATCAGATGCCCCTGGAACTGGAATTACAGACAGTTGGGAGCTGCCATGTGGATGCTGGGAATGGAAACTGTGTCCTCTGCAAGAGTAGCAAGTGCTCTTAATTGCTGAACCATCTCTTTAGCCCACAGCCTTTAAAAAAAAAATTTTTTTTTAGATAGGGCCCTACCATGTAGTTGGTAGTCCTAGAACTCACTATGTAGACCAGGCTGGCCTCAAACTCATGGAGATCTGCCTGTCTCTGTCTCCTTAGGGCTGGGACTAAAGGCACACACCTCCAAGCCCAGCTACATTGATTTTTTTTTTAGTATGTTTGTGCATGGTCATACATGCATGCCATGATGCACATGTGGCTGTCAGAGGACAACCTGAGGGAGTTGGTTTTCTCCTCCCACCCTATGGGCCCCAGGGATCAAACTCAGGCCTTGGTAGCAAGTGCCTTGTCCACTGAACCCTCACCCCATAATTTTTTTTTTTTTTTTTTTTTTTTTTTTTTTTTTTTTTTTTTTTGTCTTTTTGAGACAGGGTCTCCCTGTAGCCCCAGCTGTCCTGGAATTCGCTATGTATTTTTTTTTTTTTTTTTTTTTTTTTAAGTGAGGATTAACTAGCAAAGTTTAAAAATATGCTAAGCATGGTGGTTCATGCCTATAACCCTAGGTATGTGGGTGGCAGAGGAAGGAAGATCAAAAGATAGAGGTCAGCCTGGGCTACATAGAGAGTCCCAGGTGAGCCTGAACTATGATAGTAAGACCTGATCTTTAAAAAAAAAAGCCCAGAAACTGGTTATAGTTATGTCGATCTGGGATCTGGGGTGACAGTTTCACAAGGACAGGCTGACAGACTCAGGTAATGGGGATGATGAGCAGGAAGACAAAAGGTGGCGGTCCCTGAACCTGTGACCCACTTAGATTTCAGGGCTGAAGATGCCGAGGGGCATTGCCATCGACTGGGTGGCCGGCAATGTGTACTGGACCGACTCTGGCCGAGATGTGATTGAAGTGGCGCAAATGAAGGGCGAGAACCGCAAAACACTCATCTCTGGCATGATTGATGAGCCCCATGCCATCGTGGTGGACCCACTGAGGGGGTGGGCAAGGATCCTGGAGGGAGGAGGCATATGGGCTGGTGTCAGGAAGGCCCTAGGACAGGAGGTGGGCCCAGCATCCACTGGACTGTCCCTAGACTAGCCTGAGGGCAGAGCCCTGTCCTAGGCCCTCAGGCTTCCAGCCCCAATCCTGACGCTCCTCAAGTCTTTGCTGAGAACTCCCAGCCAGGAGCCTGACCTCTCCTTGTCTGGCTGTCTTGCGCAGCCAAAATCTGGGTCTCCCTCTGCTCCAAGGGGCAGCTCTACCCACTTAAATGCTGCTGACTTAGCACATTGAGTAGCACATTAAAGTAGATGAATGTTAACCTGGTGAGAAGCTGCCTCCCCTGGGTCTCCGTGGGAAGACAGCACATCCTCCTCCCAATACCCAGTAGCTCCTGGGCCAGGCCAGGTGCCCACTCTTCTACCTTGGTCCACCTCCTTGGCCCTGGAGCCCAACCCACTCTCACAACTTCTCCCTCCCCAGAACCATGTACTGGTCAGACTGGGGGAACCACCCCAAGATTGAGACAGCAGCGATGGATGGGACCCTTCGGGAGACTCTCGTGCAAGACAACATTCAGTGGCCCACAGGTCCCTGGGGCAGGGAATGTTGTGGGAGGGACAAGCTCTGAGCACAGCTTTAGAAATCACCCAAAAATGAGGGCAGGGAGGGGTTTCAGTGGATAGAGCTATGGGCTATGGGAGCTTTTCCCAGATGGATAATTAGGAGTGCTCACATGAGCAGAGTGGCACTCCCCTGGACAACAGACAGTCCATTCTATTCTCTGCACCCAACCTGGCATGGCAGAGGCTGAGCCTTCACAGTGTCCTCTTCCCCTCCCTAGGCCTGGCTGTGGATTATCACAATGAACGACTGTACTGGGCAGATGCCAAACTTTCAGTCATCGGCAGCATCCGGCTCAATGGCACTGACCCCATTGTGGCTGCTGACAGCAAACGAGGTTAGAGGGCAGCAGCAGTCTCTGTCCCCAGTCCTGCCTGCAAGCCTCCCACCCTCTCACTGAGCCCAAAGGCTTTACTCCAGTGCTGTCATTCTTCAATAACCTGGCCTCTTGGATAGGCTGGCCTCAGCCACCCTGCAGCCTGGTCCTACCTGTCCATTTATTCATCCTACCAATGAGTGTCAGGTTATGTGGAGGCAACAGGGGTGGCTGAAATTGACAAATATGGGGAGAAAGAGCTGGTCTCCTGTGGCCCCAGAAGTCTTAGAGTGATGGGACTTTTGCCGTTAGTGGCCACAGGAGAGGAACAGATGGGGACAGGAATAGTTTGGTTTGTATGTATTGAGTTTGAGGTGCCTAGCCTGCAGGGCTAAGGATCTTGGAGAGTGGGACCAGAGCCCGGGTACCCCTCTTGATTTCACCTCCTCCCCCAGGCCTAAGTCACCCCTTCAGCATTGATGTGTTTGAGGACTATATCTATGGTGTCACCTACATCAATAATCGTGTCTTCAAGATCCATAAGTTTGGACACAGCCCCTTGATCAACCTGACTGGGGGCCTGAGCCATGCCTCTGACGTGGTCCTGTACCATCAGCACAAGCAGCCAGAAGGTGGGGCAAAATGCGAGCCAGGGTGTGGAAGGGAAGGCCAGTAAGTGGGGGAGTGTTCTGGGTCCACAGGGCTCAGGAGAGACCCTACACAGCATCTACCCCTTCCACACACCTGCAGTGACCAACCCCTGTGACCGCAAGAAGTGTGAGTGGCTCTGCCTTCTGAGCCCCAGTGGGCCCGTCTGCACCTGTCCTAACGGGAAGCGACTGGACAATGGCACTTGTGTACCTGTGCCCTCTCCAACACCCCCTCCAGATGGTATGCTCACCTCTTTCCCCAGGGTCCCAGGACCCTCCTCTCTGTAGCCTCTGACTTCCCTGGCTCTTGTTGCCGCTTCTCTGCTCTGATTGGTCTTCTTGCAGCTCCCCGGCCCGGAACCTGCACCCTGCAGTGCTTCAATGGTGGCAGCTGCTTCCTCAACGCACGGAGACAGCCTAAGTGCCGCTGCCAACCCCGTTACACAGGCGACAAGTGTGAGCTGGACCAGTGCTGGGAGTACTGTCGCAATGGGGGCACCTGTGCTGCCTCCCCCTCTGGTATGCCCCCAACCAGAACTGTTCTCTGCCCCTCATCCCAGCTCCCAGCCCTCAAGCAGAAACCTCACTTTGCCTCATCCCTCTTTGACCAGCATCTACCCCCTCTGGTTGTTGCTTCCCTGAGGTCCTCCCAGCTCTGCTATAGAGCCAGGTGGTCCCCAGGGCAACAGTCCCACTCTCACATCCTCTCCCACCAGGCATGCCCACCTGCCGGTGCCCTACGGGCTTCACAGGCCCCAAATGCACCCAGCAGGTGTGTGCGGGCTATTGTGCCAACAACAGCACCTGCACCGTCAACCAGGGCAACCAACCCCAGTGCCGATGCCTACCTGGCTTCCTGGGTGACCGTTGCCAATACCGTGAGTGAGCCACCCCACCCCCAGGAAAGGGAGAAGGAAGCAGGGCATAGGGGCAGATTCAGAAGAGGGAAGCCATATGCAGCTGAACCAGGCCTAGGCTGTGGGTGCTACCCACTATGTTGGCACACCTCTCTGGGGGGTAGTGAGCCTCCTGGCATCAGGATTATTCAAAAAAAGCAGAGTCCTGTCTAGATGCTTAGGAACATCCATGTGGCCTGTGGTCTGTGACACTAGAGCAGCAGGGGGCTCCTTGGGAGGAAGTAAGAGTCGTCCACAAGACCTGGGGGTCCCCTCAATTGTCCCCACATGGAGGACCCTTATGGGCTTGAGGCACTTCCTTTCCACTTCCAACCACAGGGCAGTGCTCTGGCTACTGTGAGAACTCTGGCACCTGTCAGATGGCTGCTGATGGCTCCCGACAATGTCGCTGCACTGTCTACTTTGAGGGAACAAGGTGTGAGGTGAACAAATGCAGCCGCTGTCTTCAAGGAGCCTGTGTGGTCAACAAGCAGACTGGAGATGTCACTTGCAAGTGAGTGGGACCTTGCTTCCACATTCTGCCCCTTTCCTGACACTCAGCCCTATTTTTGCACCCCATCCCTGCCCTGTCCCTTCCTTAGCATCACAGACACCCTTCTGCCAGCCCCAGCCCCAGCTTCTAACTCCTTCCCACAGCTGCACTGATGGCCGGGTAGCCCCCAGTTGTTTGACCTGTGTCAACCACTGCAGCAATGGCGGTTCCTGTACCATGAATAGCAAGATGATGCCTGAGTGCCAGTGAGTTGGGCCTGAGCCTCAGCCAGGAATGGGTTGTCTCTCTTTTCCCCAAATCTGAGCATCAAGCCCCTGAACCTCTGCCCAGTTCCTGCCCCTTCAACTCTGCTTTCCTGCCTGCAGGTGCCCACCCTATATGACAGGACCCCGTTGTGAGGAGCAGATCATCAGCCAACAACAGCCTGGACGTAAGTGGTGGGATGGGACAGGCAGGACTGGCAAGACTGACTGCCTAGAGAAAGGCCTTTGTGCCTGCTTCCCTGAGCCTTCAGAGGCGGTTTTCCAACTTCTCTCCAGATATGGCCTCCATCCTAATCCCTCTGCTGTTGCTGCTGATGCTGCTTCTGGTGGCTGGAGCAGTATTCTGGTATAAGCGGCGAGTCCGAGGGTGAGCCCACTGGGAGTCTGGAAAGTTCTGACTGTTATTTTATAACCCAATACCCTGCCCCCACAAACATCTGGGTCCTCTGACTCCTGCCTCTCCTCAGAGCTAAAGGCTTCCAGCACCAGCGGATGACCAATGGGGCCATGAATGTGGAGATTGGGAACCCTACCTACAAGATGTATGAGGGGGGAGAGCCTGATGATGTTGGGGGTCTGCTGGATGCCGACTTTGCCCTGGACCCTGACAAGGTAGGCTGGAGGAAGACATTAGAGGGGCTTCCAGAGCAGGGTCCAGAGGCTGTGGGTGGGCAACCAAGGGTGTTAGATTGGATGATGGCACAGAGGTGGGGGCTAGGGTACCCTGGGCCACCATCTGAACCCTCTTTTGTTTTGCAGCCTACCAACTTCACCAACCCTGTGTATGCCACACTCTATATGGGGGGGCATGGCAGCCGCCACTCCCTGGCCAGCACCGATGAGAAGCGAGAACTCCTGGGCCGGGGCCCTGAGGATGAGATAGGGGACCCCTTGGCATAGGGCCCTGCCCTAATGGACTTCCCCCAGAGAGCCCCTGCCAGAGAAATCCTTCAATGAGCCCCCTTCCCAGCCAGCCCTTCGCTGGCTCTGCCGGATGTATAAATGTAAAAATGAAGGAATTACTTTTTATATGTGAGTGAGCAAGCGAGCACAGTATTATCTTCTTCCATTCTCCTTCCTGCCTGCTCCTCAGCATCCCCCCCATGCTGTCTTTGAGGGGGAAGGGAAGGCTCTGGGACCCCTGTGGCTCAACAATATGAGGGAGCCCACCTCCTACATTCCCACCAAAATGCAATCCCTGAGAGTTGGTGGTATAGCCTTCACCCTGTGCAAGACACTTTGCCAAGGCTCCTGCCCCAGCTTTCCCCTCCTCAGCTCCCCAGGCGCTGCTTCTGGAGAGGAGCATTCTCTGTTCCCTCTCTCTGGAAGATCTGGCTCTGGCTGAGGTAGGAAGGAAAGAATGGAGTTTTTTAGTTCTTAGGGGAAGGCATCCCAAGCCCCAGTTCCCCTACTCTAGGGGGCATCTCTGAGATGGCTACTATCAACATCCCTCCCAGACAGGCCCTCTCCTCTCCAGTGCCCCCAGTGTGGCTCCCAGGGCTGGACACTCTCTTTGGTAACTGTCCCCCAGCCTCCCCTGGGGACCAGGAAGAGTTGGGGCACATCACAAGGAAGGGCAAGTGGGCAGCCCCATTTTGGGGATATGAACGTTTTAATAATTTTTGCTGAATTCCTTTACAACTAAATAACACAGATATTGTTATAAATAAAATTGTAAAAGAAAAAAAAAAGAAAAAAAAAGAAAAGAAAGAAGCCACTGTGTCTGCCTATGAGACTTCGGGAGATGGGACTGTGCTTGCTGTTTCAGCCACCAGAGAGAGCCCTGCACCATCCTGGAGGCAAACCTGAGCTTTCCCTGGTCCACTCCAACCCCAGTCTTGCTATAGCAGGGGAGACCTGCTTTTCTTCGCTGTGTGACCTTGAGCCTATGACTCACCGTTGTTGGACCTCGTGTCCCTCTGGCTCTAACCTGGAGCTCTGTTTCACTACGTTATCCTGTCCTCTGAATCCCACTTTCTCTGCCCTTCATTGTCCCTCGCAGTGAGATACCACAGCACAAAAATGAGTGTATTGGGTCATGAAGGTTTTCCAGCCCTTCGGGGTGCTCTCCTACAACTCTTTGACCCTGGTTGCTCTTGAAACATTGACATCTCACTTTATGATGCTCTGAGTAGAACCCTGTATGAAGGGCAAGCAAGAGGGCTCAGTAGAGTGCTTGCTGAGCAAGCCTGATGACCTGTGTTCGATCCCCAGAACCCATGTAGAAATGGGTAAGAATCAACTACACAGACACATGTGCCCACACACATCTCACAAAGAAAAATAAATAAATAAATCCTGGATGAGGGGAGGAGGTGGTAGAGTGAAGGACAGTGGGAAGACCCAGTTTGCCAGACTTACATCGGAGTCCAACAGCCCCATCCTGCCAAACACTGCAAACATTCCAGGTGGTGACCAGGAAAACACACCACGTAAGTTGTTCCAGGTCTCCTTTAATCTCTGCCCAAAGGGCAATGACCCTCTTGCAGAAGTTACACAGCTTTACTGACTGAGGCAGGCTTAGAACCCCACTCTCCACATGGTAGCAAACATAATGCCTGAAGATGTCCTGTAAAATTCCCAAGGAAGCAGCCCTGCTTTTCATCCCAGCCTCTCACTGGTTCAGCTTCCCCAGGATATTTCTCTCTGGCTTCCTCCCTGTCCCTTGGGGAAGCTTAGGAACTAGACAGAAACAAGAGCCTTTCTCTTCCCACATCCAAATCTCATATCCAACCTTATCCTCCAAGCCAATTCTGAGATCCTCCTGGCTTCCCAAGACCCCTTGGCATGAGCAACCCTGCTGGGAAAACGGTGTCCTTGTTGATGGGTTAGCTTGTGTCTCTATCTGGCCACCAGGTGGCATCTACACTCCGGTAGCAACTGCTTATCCAGAAGCTCAACATAGCCCCCTCAACACACACTAATTATGCACCTGTCACAGACCCCAGGCCAACCTCTCACTTCCTTCCCTAGGGCTATTTTGCACTGACCCCTCCACTCTCTGCCAGCTAGTTTCCCTCCCTCCACCCTCTGCCAGCAAGCTACCTTCCCTCCCCCAGTGCCTGCCTGCCCCCCCACCAACAGCAGTCCCATCATCTCAGGCCCCTCCCTATGCCAGTGTGCATCTGGAGCCCCCCGGGAGCCACTGATTCTCTGCCTGTCGCCTCAAGACAGCCCCCAGCTGCAGCTTAGAAAGCAGGCGCACCCTTCCATCAGCATCCTCCCTCTGATGGCCAGGACCAGGAGGGAAAGTCCATCCAACAATCCACCCAGCCAAGTAGGAGGATGTCTCAAAGACCAAAAAAGAGACCGAGCAAACAGAAACAGGATGATGCAGACCAAATGAAAGAGATTCAGAGATGATACAGGAACAGAGGCAAAGACCTAGAGATAAGTGGTGTGCACATGTGCGTGCTCACACGAATGCATGTATAATTGTGGAGAAAACTGGATGACCTGAGATTAGCAAAAGCAATGATGAAAGGATCAGGCCCCATAGAGATGGAGGACTTTGGTCATGGGCTTCTGTCCTGGGAACCTTAGGCCTGGGAGTGCTCTCTGCTGTGCTTGGGACCAGTCCTGAATTCTGTTTGGGGCCATTTGGCCTTGGTTCCAACACTTCTGTCTTTCTTCTTTCTGCCCTGACTGCACCCAAGCCTCTGTTTCCTGTTTTTTCCTCTCTTTGAGTGTCACCATGTCTTCCTCATCCCTTCAGCATCCCTGTCCTTTCTCTGACCCTTTGTGCGTCTGTCTGTCTGTCACATCCCATGTGTCTGTTTATTTGCATATGTATGGGCTTGTCTTTTGGACTGTCAGTGCGGGTGTGCATGTGTGTGTGTGTGTGTGTGTGTGTGTGTGTTTCTGTCCCCGTTTGCTTTTCTATTGCTATGATAAAACACTCCAATATGTATGGGCTTGTCTTTTGGACTGTGAGTGCGGGTGTGCATGTGTGTGTGTGTGTGTGTGTGTGTGTGTGTTCCTGTCCCCAGCTCTATGGGCATTTGCCTCTACCAAGGCAAGGTGAGAGTGCTTTGCACACCTAGCTGGTTGTGCTTATTATCTCTTGGTGCAAGCATGCATGTCACTGTATGTTCCTGCTTGTACGAATCACGTGTGCCCATCTGTGTGTATTTGTGTGCTTCTACATGTACATCTGTGAGTGTTGGTATGTATATGAATATATTGTGCTCTCTGTGTATGCATGCTCACCTGTACAGTGTAGCAGGGTACTGTGAATGTGAGGCATGCCTGGATGCATATGTTCATCTTGAGGTGTGGGCCTGTCTCTCCCCTTTGCTTGTCCCTATCTCTTGCTGTCTAGATGTTGGTCATATCACCACCTCAGCTTCAGCCTCAGTGCATAGCAACAGCTGACAGCTGAAGACTCCCCAGGCAGGGAAGAGAGAGACCAGTGGGAGGAGGAAACTGATGAAGGAACAGAGACAGTGCTGGAGCTAGGGACAGAGACAAGGACAGAGACAGACAGGGAAGGGGACAGGATGAAAAGAGCGGTAGTGAAAGATGGGACTGTAGGAGGGAAAGGACAGAGAGTGCACCAAGAGGCTGGGCAGGCGGCACTGGGAGTTTCCTGCACAGCCCCCATGCAGGGGTGCTTTGAACCGGTCAAGGGTCTGCAATGGGGGTCGAGGGGCAAAGGTAAAAGAGCCAGTCTAGCCGAGGGGTCCTGAGATCGCAGAGGTGCCGTGGGGCGGGGGTGGGGCGGCGGGCGCCGTTTGTCAGCCCTATTGACAGACGTGATGGGGTTTCCGTCCGTGATCAATGATTCTCATCTCCGGGCCGAATGAGCCGCGGGGCGCCCATCCATCCCCGTCAGCGCCGCGCGCAGCAGCAGTCGCCCGAGGCCCCGCCTGCCCTCACCTCGGCCCCTGCCCGGATCCTTTCCCCGGGACCCACCTCAGCCTGGAGCATCACAGGGGCCCCGGGCTTCAGGAGACCCTGGTTCTGCCGCGCCGCCGAGCCTGGCGGGGCTCCTTCCCGCGCTCAGTCCGAGAGCCGGGAGCCCCACGCCCTGCCTCAGAGCACCGACCTGGCCTCTTTGGGGCGCCGCCCCCCTTCCCCCCGCCCCTCAGTCCCTTTCCACTTCACACCTGAGCCAGGGGCGTGTCCCGGGTGTGTCAGGGTGAAAGTCACCTTCCGTGCCCCCAGCTGGGCGGGAGGGGGCGCGCGGGGCGCGGCCGGGATTGGAGCACCGCGGAGCCCCGCCCCCCCGGCCGCCAGAGTCAGACCCAACTTTCTCCCCCGCCCGAGCCCCGCCCCCAGCGCCGCGCTCCGCTTCTGGCGCTCAGTCCGCGGGCCGCACCGCTGTCGCTGCCGCCGCCGTCCAGCCACCCCGAGCCCCGCGCTCCGCGCTCCGCGTCCGGTCCAGCCCAACCCGGGACCCGCCCTGAGCGCCCGGCTCGGCCGCCCGGGAAGATGCGGCTGCTCCCGGAATGGCTCCTCCTGCTCTTTGGCCCGTGGCTCCTTAGGAAGGTAAGGGTGCAGGACTGGGAGCGAGCTCGGGGGTCCCGGGTGCGAAGACCCCAGAGTGCCAGGGGCTCGGGGCGCCCGCCCCGCCCCCAGCACCGAGCGTCCCAACTTTGTGCGTCTTTGGGGCTGCGGACAGACAGACTGCCCGCTTTAGGACTGGCACTCACCCAGCGCAAGTTGGCTGAGGGTGATGAGCTGGTGCCGGGTGGAGGCCCGGCTAGGATCCGCTTCGGGCGCGACGGGGGAGGGGACGAAGCGCGACCCGCGAGTGCGCCAGACGGAGAGGGAGTGCGAGACAGACAGACAAGCCAGCGGGGTGTTAGCCCTGACGTTTTCCCCGCTCCAACCCCGCTTGCCTTCCTCCCTCGGTCTGTCCTTCCACCCCTCACCCTCCACCTTCCCATTTCTCTTCTCCGCACTTGTCACAAAGCCAGGTAGGCTCTGCGTTCTGAGCAGACACGGCCCAGGCACACGGGATCACACGGACCCACACCGACCGGACTGAACGTGGCTACAATCTCCCAACACATTTCCCAACCTCACAGACACACCCCCCTCTAGCACCGGGTTGACCAGGGTTGTTGTCTGGAAGAGGAGTCTCCCCTTCCACCTCCTCCCTGCCCCCACCCTTCTTTGCTGCCTCTTTTCCTAGGGTTTTTTTTTGCGAGAACCCAGAGGCCAAGAGCCCAGACTTGATCCTGCCCACCACCTCCTGACTTCCCAGATGAGGCTCCTGAGCACCCTATGCTCATATGTGCTGATGTGGAGTATGTGGGTTGACACCAGCACCTGTGTGCTAGCATGTGTCCAGGGAAGCCAGGCTTGATATTTAGCACTGGGGCCCAGGGTGAGTGTCTATGCCGGTGTGCCATGGAGATGTCAGCTTTGCATGGGTGAGTGTGTCTGCTCCACAGTGCAGTCATCCATTTGTGCCCTGGTATGTGTTCCACAATGAGGGGTCTAGGCTTTGGCCCTCAACTCCTTCTCTCAGCCTCTCTTGCCCAATCATAACTGTAACCTACCTAGTTTAGGGCCAAGCAGGTGGCTCCACAAGCTTTCACTCTTGGACCCCAATCCCCAACCCCTGAGATATTTCAGAAGGGGTAATTCTCCAAATCACTTGGATCCCCTCGGCCCAGCCCAGTTATCCTCTGAAACTACAGGAGCTATCCTGCCTCCACCAGCTAGTGATAGATAAAGCTTCCTGATTCTTCCAGACCTGCCTGGTGACCTTGAGTGGCTGGAAGCTGAGCTGAGAAGCCCCCTGTATAAAACTGTCTCTGGCAGGAGCTTCACTTGGACTTGCTGTCTGGTTTTATACTGAGAGGACTGAGAGGGCCAGGCCCCAAGCCATGGTGTGTCAAGGCCTGGGGTCAAAAGGAGGGAAGGCTGCTGCCATTGCCCTGGTCCTCCTTCCCACTTCCTCCTCCCTCTCTTCTCCACTCTTCCCTACCACATAAACTCCCCTGTGGACAGATCTGGTTTAATTTCTTTTGCCCCCTGAAGGGGAATGAAACATCTGGCAGAGACTTGAGGGAGTGTAAGCATGAGGATATGAGTGATGGGATCATCTGAATGTGTGAGAGAGCTGCAGCTGTGGGGCATCCTGTTGGAATCAGCAGGGAAGTGCGTATCTGCCATTTGGTCCAGCCTGTGTTTATATGTAGTATGCGTGTACACTGTGGGTGTGCAAATATATAACTGTGCGTGGGGAATTGTGTGACGGGAAGTATTTGTCCAAATACCCATCTATATGTTCTTGTATGCATTTCTGAGTCAAACGTGCACATGTATAGGTTCCAGGGTCTCCAGTATATTTGTATGCTGAGGCACATGTGTTTTCTACATAAGAGTCTGGGGTTATGAGTGTGCACATATGTGCTCATAGTTTGGAGTGCAGTTGAGTGTGGGCATGGGGTTGTGATCCTGGCGATGTGTCCATATATCTGAATGTCTGTGGGTGTGAGTGGGTGTGTGTCTTTAGGGATATCTTGGTGCCAGTGTTGGGAGTGGTCAAAAGATGAGACTGACACTGGGGTCAGAGACAGGTAGAGAGACAGTTTACAGCACAGCTCTTTGGGAAATCTTGACCATCAAATGCTGCCAGCCTTGTGTACTCCCAGGAGTTCGCTGCCTCCTTCTTCCTGGTTCCAGGCTCCTGGTATTGCTCTCAGGGCCTGGTCTCATAAATTCCACTGTTCCTGGGGCTCTGGCCTCCTGACTGGCCTGGCTGCTTCAAGATCTCCCAATACAGTCCCCAACTCCTTTCCCTATCTGTGTCTACCTTCCCCACCACTGGCCAAAGCAGCTGCCTACTGGGAGAAACAGCAGGCGATCAATAGTCACTAATCACTGATCACTAATTACTAATTAGCTGGGGGAGGGCAGGGGTGGAGGCCCTCTGGGACCTATCAGCTCTAGTCTGCCTTAGGGAAGGATTAGGCCCAAGCAAGTCTCTCAGCCACAACCCCTGTTCCAGCCAATGCCTCCCACCTCCTTACCCTCCTCAAGCCCCCCAGCTAATCTCTGGCTGGGCCACTTAGGCACGAACAGCCTGGGCTAGGGCCCAGAGTTTCTGGAGGGATTTGGGGGTAATCAGGGGCCGCAGCTGGGCCAGGAACACAGGGGAGGGGTCTATAGTGACAGTTCCCTTGGGCCAGAGCTTGCAGCCAAGCCCCACATCCTGAATGGGAGGGGCGATGTTGGAAAGGAGAATATTCAGAGGGTCATGGTTGGGGTGGGTGAGGCGCTAGATAGAGATCTTGGGGGACAACTGGTGAAGAGGTTGGATAATGAGACCAGAAGCAAGACAAAGATGGGTCACTGGGGTCAGGGACCAGTAATTAGGAAGGGGAGACATAATCCAGCAGGTAAATGGGAGGGGTCCTCACAGGTGTCAGCGAGTAGCTAGGGAACTTTGGACAGAACCCCTGTACCTCAAAGTAGGTGTGGGCAAGGGGGACAGGGTAACAGAGAGGGGGGCCAGGTCATGATGGTTCCAGCTTAAGGGGACAGGGAGCAGGGAGTGCGGCCTTGAGCGCTGGAAATTGGCGAGTCTCCAGTTCTCCCCCGCCTGCCCCTCCTCCACCTCCACCCCGCCCACTCCCCCTCCGGCTCCGGCTATGGGAAATTACATCCCGGCTCCGCGGCTCCCCCCCCAACCCCAGCCCCACCGCGCCCTGGAGCCCGCGCCTTTATAGGCACATTTATTGCAATAA
>NW_008347519.1:793237-796066 GCF_000622305.1 Nannospalax galili | reverse complement strand
TTCCCCCCCCCCCGCCCCCCCCTCCCCCTCCCCCCCGCCCACTCCCCCTCCGGCTCCGGCTATGGGAAATTACATCCCGGCTCCGCGGCTCCCCCCCCAACCCCAGCCCCACCGCGCCCTGGAGCCCGCGCCTTTATAGGCACATTTATTGCAATAATAAAGTGAGGCGCGGGGCGGGGGGTGGGAGTGGGGGGGCTGCCGTTCCCGGGGGGACTGCGCCGGCTCTAGGAAGCAGGGAAATAAAATAAAATAAAATCAAAATTCAGATAACGGTGAGCCTTGCGCAGGCTGCGGGCAGGCGGGGCTGCCGGGGAGAGGGCGCCTGGCCCAAGGACAGAGCCCACCTCACCAGCAGGCCCAAGCCCCCTGCACTGTAGTATGGTCTGGAAGAGGTACCTTTGCCTTCTCTTGCCTGGACTCCCAATCTCATCCTGCTGCTGGCCTTCGGCCTTTTCCTGAGTCTTGTCACCTGTCCTTCCCTCTATCCACATCTCCTATCACTTTCCTGGTCCCCTATGTCCAATCTAGGCCCTACTGGCTTTCCACCCCCATCTCCTATGTCTCAGCATCCATCAGCATCCTGTTTCTGCCTTCTAACATTTCTTTCTTCCTCCTTTTTGTCTGCCCTGCCTGTTCCCCCCACCACTATCCCCCAATCCCTTGTCCATACTCAATGCCAGCCTATTTCCAGTACCCATTCACCATGCCTGCTCTCATTTTAGCTCCATCTTCTAATCCCTATTTTCATTCTTCTGGTTCCCAGTCCATCAACATCCAAGGCTCTGCCCAATACCTATCCACCATTTCCAGTCTCCTCAGTTCTGTCTCCATGCCTATCCATGTAGCATCCTCATCTCTGTATCTTCTGCCTCTCCCAACCCAGTCCCCAGTCCCAGAAGCAGTCCATTGCTATCCTAGTCCTCATCTCAGCCTGTCTTGTCCACCACTTCTATCTTCACCCCCATCTTTATCCCTAGCTCCCAGACAGACTTCACCTCACCCCAACTGCAGTGTTGCCTCTTTCTACTTGCAGGGAGTCTGCATGCTATTTTCTTCCTTCCCAGACCCAGGCCTGAACTGTTCCTTCCCCAAACACTGGGTGCTGCTCCTCCCCATGATGAATCCTGAACACTCCTCCTGGCCCAAGGCAGGAAAGAGAAGCAATGGACTAGTCTGGAGGCCCAGAGGAGGTGTATCCTGCAATGCGGCTGGGGGGGCCTGACAACCTGATCCTCCCCTCCCCCCAATTCCCAGCAGTCATATCCCCAAAGAGCCCCTGTCTCCTCTCCCTGGCAAGTTTGTTTAGTAACCTCATCTCCCCTCAGGTACGTGGGCCGTTGCCTTGGGGCAAAGTGCTCCTGGCAGAGCTCCTCCTGCACAGGCCTGCTTAAGCCTTGGCCCAGTCACACATACCCCCCCCCACCAGCTGACTGACAGCCAGCCTACTAGCCTCTCCCCTCTGCAAATGTCATTGGGCTCAATTAGCTTAATTAAACCAGCTCACAAGTTGGGGGGGTCCCCTCTTTGGACAACACCCTACTCCTGTCCTCAGCTTGGGGGGGGGGGCTCTGGCAAAGAAGGAGCTCCCTTACCACCTTGCTTCCCCCTCATACACCGCTGGAAACTGGCAACCTGAAGGACAGAGAGCCACAGTTAGAAAGACAGAAATGTTGTGGGGGAGGCATCCTGAAAACTGGAAATTAGAGACAGAGTCGGGGAAGAAACTGAAACAGAAAGAGATTGAGGGAAGCCTGAGGATGAAAACACAGTGAAAGAGCAGGAGAGGGAGAGAGGGTGAGCGGTCAAGGAAGCCAGAGGGAGGGTTTGGTTTTATTTTATTCCATGTTCCCATTTCTCGGCTCGTTTCCTCTCCGACTCTCACCCCTCCCCGTCCCTGTCCGAGCTCCCCACCCCCAAGGTCGCTTCAGCTGCCTCTCCCTGCACTCTTCCCTTTTATCTTGGCTGTTTCCAGCAGTGGGTGGGGGCTGTGGATACCCAAAGCCCAGGGATTTTCCAGGATCACAGAAGCAGAGACAGCAATTTGTCTGGGATCAGAGGTGGGGGGACATCCTGGCACCTCTCTCTCTGCCCTGCCAAATCTCATTTCCACCCCAATCCCTGCATTTGGGAAGAATGAACTGACCAATCCTGGGCAGGTCCTAGACTGTGTGCAAGTGTGCTAGGATGTCCTGGAAGAGGTAGCTGGAGGTATTTGGGGTCCTTGCATTAGACAGCATGGGGAAGGAGCTTGGAAGACTGACTGGACTTGCCTGGAAATAGGAGGGATTGGGTCCAGAAGGGAGAGATTAGGGGTCAGAGTTTGACAATACCCTTTGGCTTTCCCTGAAGTCTTACCCACTCCCTCTTCCAATGCCCTCTCTAGGGCTCAGTACCACTTCCCCAGGTCTCTTTTCTGCCCCCTGTGTCCCAGCCTCTTCCCTTCTCCTACTCAGGTGCACCCTCTGGGTCTTAGATGCCAGCTGAAGCTTGTCTGCCTGAGTCAATCACTCTTGCCACCCCTACCCCCCTCACCTGGGTTGGGAGGAGGACTGGATGGGAGGAGGAATGAGGGGGGCGATAAATATGTATGACGAGCGGGTGGCGGCAGCATTAATAACCTGGGATCGCAGTGCTGCAGGGACGGAGACCAGGCAGTAGAGCTTCTAGCCCAGCTCTGCTGTTGTTGTTCCCTATGGACACAGTGTGTACACTCAGGTGTGTGCAAACAGAGGGGTGCACCCATGCTTCCAGGCCTTTTACCTCCCCAAAGCTCAGCCTGGAAGTCAGCATACCCATCATTCATATACAATTGCTCTCTCTCTCTCTCTC
>NW_008347519.1:717874-793192 GCF_000622305.1 Nannospalax galili | reverse complement strand
TCTCTCTCTCTCTCTCTCTCTCTCTCTCTCTCTCTCTCTCTCTCCCCCCTATGGCAGGAATACACACCACACTAATTTTGTCACTGTGGATATACCCCCTTAAGAAAGATCCTGATACATGGACAGAGGATAATAGGGACTCAAACAGGAAAAGTCACACCTCTACACAATCACATGTACCCAGCCTGTGTGTAGGCACACAACTACCACAGCCTGACACACAGCTGCACTCAGATCAACGTGAACAGATACCCACCTACCCCAGGCCAACCCAGGCACAAATACATAGCCACCACAGACTTATGCAGTGGACATGCATGCAGCCACCACAAGCAGATGGAGATACACACACATAGCCTCCTCAGGCTGCTATACATAGGTTTACAAGACACATACACACAGAATCACCACAGCCACACACACGGAGCCATCACAGGCTGAATATGTGCATGCTACCCCATCAGAACACACAGAGCTACTCTGGATAGATACATATACACAACCATTTCAAGCTAAGAACCAGCGATGCCAGACACACAGAGAACTGCCTCTCCTGTGGGTCTTGCACACAGTCAGGGCCACACAAACAGTGGTATCTAGCACAGGCTGACTGACACACTCTGACACGCTCTACTCCCCTCCCTCCTGCTCCCTGTGCTGGAGCAGCATCTCCATATTTCTTCTCTCTCACTCTCACTGGTCTCTCTCCCATCTTCTTCACTCCTGGCCACCCCCTCTACACACACCCCAAGATAATTGATTGCCCCAGCCAGGCCCAGCGCTCCGCCTCTCAATTCATCTTGTACTCTGGGATCCTGCTGTCTCCCAGATCTGCTGCTACCTGGGACACACCAGCACTGTGGGGTGGGCAAGGTGACTACTCCTCTATCCTTTACAAGCCAAGTGGTACCAGGACAAGAGGGGTGCCCCTTTACCCTCCAAGCCCAACCTCCAGCCCAGACTCCTCAGTGGGTTCTCATAGGTCCCTCCCTGCCTAAGACTAGGATGGGAGCTCTGTCTCCGCATAAGCGGGGAAGTTCTTCCTATCTCTTTCCTGATGCTGGATGTTGAGGAGACCTTGGTTGTCCATTTCAGCTCCTCCCTGGCCCATTACTGGGACCCATCAAAGGCCAGGTTATGGAGGACCCGGGATCTACTCCCTCTTCCCACACCAGGTCATCTCACGGTGTAGAAAGTAGGGTCGAGATATATGAAGTGACTTGACCAAGATCCTGGAGCTTGAAAGGGCCGTGAGCACAGTCCTGAAGCACCGTGGGCTGCACACCTCGCCGGCTCTCCTTGAGGCGGTAGAAGGTGGCTAGAGCCCACTTCAGTGTCTCCTCTTTTCTCCCCACACAGACGGTCAGTAGCCAGATCGCAGAGTCCGGAAGGCCACAGTACCTAGAGCTGCGCCCGGCCATGGCAGGAGGGGGTGCCCCCGGCCAACAGCTCCCGGCGCCCGGGTCTTCCGATGGCCTGGGCACTGCGCGCTCCTGGAGCTGGGCCTGGCCGACTAACCACACGGGGGCGCTGGCCAGGCCGGGGGCGTCGGGCGGGCTGCCGGCGCAGCGCACCAAGAGGAAGCCATCCATCAAAGCGGCGCGCGCCAAAAAGATCTTCGGCTGGGGGGACTTTTACTTCCGGGTGCACACTCTCAAGTTCTCGCTGCTGGTGACCGGCAAGATCGTGGACCATGTCAACGGTACCTTCAGTGTGTACTTCCGCCACAATTCGTCCAGCCTGGGTAACCTAAGTGTCAGTATCGTGCCACCCTCCAAGCGTGTGGAGTTCGGGGGCGTCTGGCTGCCTGGGCCTGCCCCCCACCCTCTGCAGTCTACGCTGGCACTGGAGGGAGTGCTTCCTGGACTGGGGCCCCCTTTGGGGATGGCAGCGGCGGCGGGACCTGGGCTTGGGGGCAACCTTGGGGGCGCACTGGCGGGGCCACTCGGGGGCGCGCTGGGAGTGCCCGGGGCCAAAGAGTCACGTGCTTTCAATTGCCACGTGGAGTATGAGAAGACCAACCGCGCACGCAAACACCGCCCGTGCCTGTATGACCCGTCTCAGGTGTGCTTCACCGAGCACATGCAGAGCCAGGCAGCCTGGCTCTGTGCCAAGCCCTTTAAAGTCATCTGTATCTTCGTCTCTTTCCTCAGCTTTGACTACAAACTGGTGCAAAAGGTATGCCCAGACTATAACTTCCAGAGTGAGCATCCCTACTTTGGATAGCGCCCCTGTCCTGGGCCCTGAGCTTCCCACCAGATCGCGGCTTCACCAGGTGGGACCCTTTCCTGTATCCCGTGCTCCTGTGACTGCCCCTACTTCTTTCATTGGAGGTAGGGTGGAGGAAAACAGCTCTCCCTGGGACTCAGCAGGCGTGGTTCTTCAGTTCCTTCTGGGGTTTGTCTGTGAGGCTGGGGTAGCCTCCTCAAACATACCCTAAAGTGGAACGTTGAGAGCAAAGCCCCAGAATAAGCGGGGCTTCGAGGCCTTCCTAGTGTTCCTACATACACATAGGATCCCCTTTTGTCCCCTCTTCCCCTCCAGAGCTCTAGAGCCTGGCCTGGCACTCTTTCTTACCCCCAGTGCTGGCCCTACTTACCCCATCCCGGTCCATCCCCTCTCTCCAATAAAGATTGTAAAGACCTATAAGCCCCAGCCTATCCACCCCTTCCCTTTCTGCGTGCCTGCCATAAAGCCAGTACTCAATTCCTCCCAACCTGCGCCTACCTCCCTCCCCTCCCTGCAGTCCAGCTCCACCTGCCCTCTCTGGCTGCTTCCTCGGTGATATTTTTTTCTAAGCCAAAACAGAAGAGCAAGGGAACAAAATAAAGTGAAATCCAATACTCGTCTGTGTGAGACCTTTGTAGGAAAGGGGAGGGGGTGTGGGCTTCGGTTTGGTAGAGGCTGAGCAAAGGCCTCCTCCCTTGGCGGCTGTTGAAGAAACTGAGGCAAAGATTGATAGACCTAGCACCTTGGACCTGATAAGCAATGACCAGATGGGTAGGAGTCCGCCGGAGGTGGAGATTCTCCTCTCTGAGGAGGGTGAAGAGGAGCAGAAGCAGAGAGTATGGGAATTAGACCTGAGATGGACTTCAGCGCTCTGTTTGGAAGACTTGGGGAAGAGGTTTAAGACCTTGAATGGGATGGAGAAGCAGGAACCATGTAGGCAGAGCGCTGACAACCTGCTAAGCTCCAAGGGGCTGAAGGGATGGGGAAGGTTGGGAGGGAAGGGGAACCGTGTTTGCAGCATCTGGAGTCATCGATCTTCCTTTTCCTTCCTAATTTCGTGGGCGCTGAGTTTGCAGACCGATGAGGGAGAAAGGGAGGGAGCATTGGGATGTGGGGATGGGGGAAGGGACAGAGCTCAGGTTCCAAGGGTGGGACAGAGTTGCTGCTGTTAACCTCCAGCAAACAGCCCCCTTCAGCCAGCTGCCCACCCTCTCCACACCCCCCTTCAGCTCCCTCCTGCAGCCTTGGCTGCTAATTTTATCCGCCCCCAACCCTGGCCCGGGCGTTAATTGGCTGCAGCTTCATTAGCAGTTCTCAGCTCAGCAGCCCACCCCCTGCCCTTGGGACCCCCTGACTGGGACTAGGGAGGGGGTGCAGACAAGCTGAGGCACAGAGAGTCCCTTCCTCTTCACCTAGCCTTCTTCACTGGAGTCCAGGGTAAGGTGCCCACAGGGAAAAGGCAGTGTCCTACAGGGAACTGCCCACTGTTCCATCAGACACTGAGTTGGAGATGGGTCTGACCCAGACATACCTGGGAGTAAAAAGTCATGAGCAGAGAATACCTGGAACTGGGGATGTAGGTCTCACCTACCTTGCACAAGGCCCTGGGTTCAATTCCCAATAATACATAAGTAAATAACTGAAGGACGGATAAACAATAGAATCAAGTGAAAGGAATAGGGAGATGTGGAGTGGTTCGAGGTCAGAAATTAGAAGACAGAGGTTTCCTAACTCAGGGCTTATTGCTGGAGACCCCTGAGGAAAGCTGAGGCAATTAGAGAAGGCAATTAGAGTTAAGGAGAGACTTCTGAGGCTAGCATAGAGCCAGGTGGGAATGCCTAGAGTAGGAATGGTCAGTCAGTTTGGGTCTGGTCTCCTCACTTGTAAAGCCATAATAAAATAGCATGCATACAAGACCCTGGATTTGATCTCTAGCACTGAAAAAAAAAAAAAAGGCACACAGTGGCGATTACATGGCCTTCCATAGATAGTCCTTCTCTTTCTCTGACTCACGAACCTTTCTCTTCCAAGCTATAGCCTCCACCTTTCTTTCCCTCCCTTTCTCTTCCTTCTACACATGTATATCTGAAAGCAAAGTGAGGTGTTGAATATTATCACTTGTTCACCTCTTCATGTGAACCCTTGGGTCTCCAGGGCTGTGGCCTGCTTGGTTTGGAGCTCAATGTCTGTTGAATAAATGAATGCATAATATTGCTATGTAAAGTAATGACTTAAATCCTCTACTTATTGGAATCACTGAAGAGAGGTTGAACGTGTGTCTTTGATAGTCATTGGATTAGAACTTTTCAATAGAAGGGCCCAACTTATTTGGAAATCTTTCCCTGGAGTAGTCAGTGAGTTTCACCCCACTCCCCAGATGCAGTAAGGCTGAAAAGAAGATAAATTTTAAGAACTCACTTACTGCTGGGATATCACATTGATAGGAAATGAGATGCAACAAGTGCCATGAGAGGAGGGGCATCTCACCGTGCCCTCAGCTGAGGAGTAAATGGCCTTGGAGGAAGCAGCTTTGTGAGTCAAAGGAAGAGGAGAACAATCTATATGACAGTGTATTCACATGCAACGTCATTTAATCCCCACCATATGCTTTTATTGTTAAGGTTCTTTTCGGGGGGGTGAGTTAAGATAGGGTCTCATGTACTCCACTGAACTCAAACTTTATAGGTAGCAGAGGCTGACCTCCTAGTTCTCCTGCCTTCACTTTCCCAGTGCTGGAATTACAGGTGTGGGCTACCACGATTGTTTTCTTATGGTTTTACAAATGAGGAAACAAGTCCAGCTAGGCTATTTTGCTGTAATCCTAAATCTGGAATGTGGGTCTTCTTCTCTTTCAAACCATTGACTTCTGTGTGTCATAATTCTTTATCTTGTATGGGCCTCTCTGGATCTGCCAGTGAACCTGATGGTGCTAATAGTTATTGTGTAGACACACATACACACACACACACAAAACCACTTTTCTTGACAACTAACAGGAAAAAGAAACTCTGAAAAACTTCAAGACAGTAAGCAAATGGAGGAGCCCTGGGTGTTTTTTTGAGGCAAGGTTCTCTAACCCTGGAGTTACAGATGGGGCATGAGAATGAAGAAAAACTACAATCCCCAAAATGCCATTAAGAGGTCATTGTTGCGCATGCGCAGACCCTTCCCCTTCGCGGAGCATTTTTCTCGCGCATGCGTTCTAGGACTGGTCTTCTTCCGACAGCACCCCCCCCCTCCCGCCCCCTTACTACTCCGAATCAGAGTTGGTGAGTGGACGTCCTGTGACTTCTGGTTGCGATGGTACCCTTCTCTTTGCTTTGGACCATTCGGGTAAGAACAGGGTTCTGGAGACTGGGTGACCAGTGGAAAGGTCCCCCACGCTAGTTCCCTTTCCACAAACTGAGGTTCTCCTGGCTCTTTCACCGCACGTGCCTGGGGCGTAAGGAAGCGGACGCTTACCCAGAGAATCCTGAGACCCCTGGACGCATATGCGGGGAAAGGGACCCCTCGTTCTGGCAATTAGACGCCCCGGGGTCTCGTGGCCGCCTAATTCACGTGGCATAAAGGTTAAGGTCCGTGCTACAAGCCAAGCGGACCCTGTGTTGGCAAGATCCTGGCGAACAAATGGGGTTCCTGGCGTCAGTGCTCAAATTGAACCTTTCCCTCAAGCGCTGAGCCTTGTAGATGATGCAATTGAGCCTCACTACTTTCATCAGGCATGGGGGCCGCTGCCCTGTGGGCAGGAAGTCGGTGAGGTGGCAAGGTTTCCTAACTCAGGGCTTATTGCTGGAGACTCCTGAGGAAAGCGTGTGTGTGTGTATGTGTGTGTATGTATGTATGTATGTATGTATGTGTAGGGGATAGGGTTCTTGTTATGGCTTCCCTGCCAGTAGACATGCTCCTGCCGGGCATACACCTGTTTCCCAGGAACTGCTTAAAGGCCTATACCCTCCTTACCTTCATTGTTCTGGGAATTACCTACAGTCTGTGGCCTTAAGTCCTGCTAACTTTGTGTTCTCCCTGATTAGGGTATCCCTTTATGGAGCCCTTGCAGGAAGGCCCTTTTGTTCCTGTGGGTGAGGAGACCCTAGAGTCTGTGGCTCTCTCCTGAATTTGTCCTGGAGGACAAGATTTGCTCTGTGGCCTTGCAGAGAGGGTCACAGGATGAGTTGGAGGAGAATTCTGAGGGGAGGTGAATGGAGCCAATCAAAACTGCTCTTTGGATACTGACCATTCTGAACCTTGGCCCTAGAACTGACTTTTCAAGGTAGAGGTGGGGGTGGTAACAGAATCGGTTGGCTGGACAACTGGCCTTGTTACCCATAAGGCTCTGCACACAAGGCTGACGGTGATTGGGAGAGGTTTGGACAATTTTTACTTAATCTTTGTTTTTCTGCTCTTAGCCTCTACAGCGATTTGGTCAACTGGTCAAGATGGTTACTCGAGCTCAGCACAGCAAGGTAGCCCAGACCCAGACTGGAGAAGCAACTGGAGGCTGGACAGGCCAGGAAAGTCTGTCAGACAGTGACCCTGAGCTCTGGGAACTACTTCAGAGGGAGAAGGACAGGCAGTGCCGTGGCCTGGAGCTCATTGCCTCAGAGGTAGGTGGAAAGGAATGGGCCACCACAAGTATAGGCAATAACAAGCCACACAATGGGCATCTCTCCCCGTCTCCCACTCAGACTCAAGGCCTGTTCCCAGGGGCCATCTCCCCCTTTATACTGTCCTCTGAAACACTGGCAGAACCAATCCAGTTTATGGGGTTGTGCGTTAGAGCCTTCTGGAGTCCTTACAGTCTCATCTCTTCCCTTACTCCCTTGTCAGAAGAAGGAGGAACTTGGAAACACAGGTTTGAGTGGCAGGTGACCTTACTGTGGACACCCATCATTGCAGTTGAGTTTCTGAAAATGCTGCTTCTGGCAAGGAACTAGAGTGCACAGAACTTTTTGTGCAGCCCAGCTCCCTCCTGCGGCCTATGGGCTCTGGCAGGGGTGGGGCTGTGGGGGTCCAGGGGAAGGGGCTCAGTGCCTTCTGACATTGCCCCCCCACCACCCCAGAACTTCTGCAGCCGAGCTGCGCTGGAGGCCCTGGGGTCCTGTCTGAACAACAAGTACTCGGAGGGTTATCCTGGCAAGAGGTGAGGGCTAGACCAAAGGGTTGGAGGGCAACATCAGGGATGGCACTCCCAGTGGTGGAACCTTCCTGTACCCTATCAGTGTTTATGGAGCAGTGGCCTTCCCAATCCTTTGCTGCTGGCCAAGAGTCCTTTCTCTGTGCTCTTATGTACCCATCTCTGTGGCAGATATTACGGGGGAGCAGAGGTAGTGGATGAAATCGAGCTGCTGTGTCAGCGTCGGGCCTTGGAAGCCTTTGACCTGGATCCTTCACAATGGGGAGTCAATGTCCAGCCCTACTCAGGGTCTCCAGCCAATCTGGCTGCCTACACAGCCCTTCTGCAGCCTCATGACCGAATCATGGGCCTGGACCTGCCTGATGGGGGCCAGTAAGTATGGATGGGGTGAATGATGGGTTTGGTGGGCAGTAATGGCATGAGAAAGGAGTTATTTACTGAATACCTACTGGACCTATGTGGAGGACCACACTTCTGCTTGTGTTGCGTGTTACTTTGGATGTAATAAGGTCCCAGTCACATCATTACACAGCATAGGTGGACAGAGCCTGAAAGTGGGTTGAGCTAGGACCAGCGTTCTGGAGACAGGCCTGTGGAGATAACCAGGAAGTCAGGATGTTTCACTTTAAGGCCTCCTTTTTTTGTAGTCTCACCCATGGCTACATGTCTGATGTCAAGCGGATCTCTGCCACATCCATTTTCTTCGAGTCTATGCCCTATAAGCTCAATGTAAGTGTTCTAAGGCCTGGGCAGTTGGCTCCTCAATCCCTGGTGGTCCTTTTTTGGGCAGTGGGAGGGGCTGGAACCCTGGGCAGCCCTCAGCATCAAGGAGGAACATGAGCTGCCTACTGCTACCTCAGAGCTTTAGATGGCTATCTGTCTGTCCAGCCCCAAACTGGCCTCATTGACTACGACCAGCTGGCATTGACTGCTCGGCTTTTCCGACCACGACTCATTATAGCTGGTACTAGTGCCTACGCCCGCCTCATTGACTACGCCCGCATGAGAGAGGTTGGTGGGGGGCTGGAGTCCCAGGCACTCTCTCACCCCATGGGTGGGAGTGGGGGAGGCTGGGAAGGAGGGTAGCCTTTCCTAGGCTGAGGTCTGTCTCTCTGTCTGTCCAGGTGTGTGACGAGGTTAAGGCACACCTGCTGGCAGACATGGCCCATATCAGTGGCCTGGTGGCTGCCAAGGTGATCCCCTCACCTTTCAAGTATGCGGATATTGTCACTACCACCACTCACAAGACTCTTCGAGGGGCAAGGTCAGGCTCTCCTGGGGTCAGCCTTGCCTTCCTGCCCTGTTTCAGGGCATTGGTGGGCTTGATCCGAGAGGAATTCATTTCCACCTGCAGCCTGGAAGATTTCTCCCAGTCTTGATGATTCTCTTCCTTTGTGGTAGCCTTTCCTTAGCAGGGATTTGGGTGTGGAGTGAGGCTAGTCCCCTCCAGTGGCTAATCTCACTGGAATTCAGTGCACCAAGCACATCTGAGGGCACTTAGAGCTCTTGATTGCCCAAACCACCCATCTTCCTCCATCACTTGTCCATTATCAGCTTAGACTCTGACCACATGTCTTTCATACAGGTCTGGACTCATCTTTTACCGGAAGGGAGTACGGACTGTAGACCCTAAGACTGGCCGAGAGATCCCTTACACTTTTGAGGACCGAATCAACTTTGCTGTATTTCCATCCTTGCAGGGGGGCCCCCACAACCATGCCATTGCTGCTGTAGCTGTGGCCCTCAAGCAGGTTGGAGAGCCTGCCATTGTGTCGAGGGGTGCATTGGTCCAGAGGCTTTGCTTCTGTATCTTGCTAGCTAAGATTGATGCTGGTGGAAGGAAAATGGCTAAGGTGGGAGGTGTCAAGGTTAGGCATCATAGAGCCTTACTGGGTGTGGAAGCCAGTGCAGGGCCTGTACCCAGGCCTGGAATCACACGTGCTGCTATCTCATCAACAGGCCTGCACCCCCATGTTCCGGGAGTACTCCTTGCAAGTGTTAAAGAATGCTCGAGCCATGGCTGATGCCCTGCTAAAGCGAGGCTACTCACTGGTGTCTGGTGAGCCAGGGCATGGGTGAAGTACTTTGTAACCTCAAACTGAGGCCCAGGACTTCCCACTCTGATCATTATCCCCCTCAGGTGGCACCGACACCCACCTCGTGCTGGTGGACCTGCGGCCCAAGGGTCTGGATGGAGCTCGAGCTGAGCGGGTGCTAGAGCTTGTGTCCATCACTGCCAATAAGAACACCTGCCCTGGAGACAGGAGCGCCATTACCCCGGGGGGCCTGAGGCTTGGTGAGACCTGGGGTTTGGGGAGGGAAGGGTTCCCACACTGGATAGCTGCCTCATGTTAGAAACTATGCTAATCTGTCTGCTGTGGTCTCCCAGGGGCCCCAGCATTGACTTCTCGACAGTTCCGAGAGGATGACTTCCGGAGAGTTGTTGACTTTATTGATGAAGGAGTCAACATTGGCTTGGAGGTGAAGAGCAAGACTGGTGAGTGGGCCAGAGATCTCCCCAGCAACCAGTTTTGTTTTGACCCCCCCCCCCCAGTCTTCTTTCTTCCCCCCCACCTCTTCTTCCTCTCCAGCTGATTTAGCTCACTACCTTGCCCAGAGCTCTGACCATCTTTTTTTCTCACTGTCTTTAGCCAAGCTCCAGGATTTCAAATCTTTCCTGCTCAAGGACCCAGAAACAAGTCAGCGTCTGGCTAGCCTCAGGCAGCAGGTGGAACAGTTTGCCAGGACCTTCCCCATGCCTGGATTTGATGAGCGTTGAGGGCTTCTGGGAATCAAAGCCAACAGACTGGACCCATCATCCTATCTACCTGGGCCAGAGAAGGGACCTCGCTTTACTTTCTGATTTTTGGTGGAGGGGGGAAGGCCTTCCACTTAGGGGAAGAACCAGGTATAATCCCCATTCCCAGAATTTGTAGATGAGATTTCTGTTTTGTAACTACGTCTAGAAGGAGCCCTACCGTGCCCCCAGCTTTATTTTGATTGTTATTATTTTATTTTGGTTCTTTTTTTTTTTTTTTTGGAGACAGTGTCTCACTTAGCTGAGACAGGCCTTGAATTGATCCGCCTACCTCCATCTCCCAAGTGCTGGTGTTACAGTGTGCACTGCCACACCCAACTTCACCCTCAGCTTTCTGCCCAAACCCTCTGCCATTTCTCAGTGTTACAGACTCTTGCTCTTTCTTGGGGAGGGGGAGTTGCGTGCTGAGCCAGAGGAAGGAGTGGGTAAGCACCCTCCTTCCTGTTTTTTATCTAATAAAATGCTAACCTGCCCAGAGTTCCTATTACTATGGGAGGGATCCCCTAGGCCAGCCAGCCACTGGACTCCCTCAACATGTATTCCTCCCTCCCTCCTACCATCACAAGGACCCCCGGGGCTGCATCCTCTCTTTCTCTCTCTCTCTCTCTCTCTCTCTCTCTCTCTCTCTCTCTCTCTCTCTCTCTCTCTCTGATCAGAGCCGACACCAGACGTGATTAGCAGGCGCAGCAAATTCAATTTGTTAAATGAAATTGTATTTTGCCCACGGCTGCTTCTGTTTGATCCCCGGGGACAGGGAAGCAAGGGAAGGGAGGGCTGGGGAACAACACAGGCCCAGGTGTGAGGTGGGAGGGGTGCTGTTGATGGGAGGAAGCAGGCTTGGGCAGGAAAGGAGTACACCGCATGGCAGAGGTGCCCCATCCTGAGCAGACTGGGCTGCTAGGATGAGCCCAGTCGAGCCTGAGCAGCCACCACACATGAGCCTTGCTCAAAGCCTGCTCTAACGTGGGGCCTGCCACGTCCCTTGGCACTAAGAGGCCTCTGCTTGCTGTTGGCACACGTCAGACACGCTCAACACGTAGCCTGTGCCACACCCTATTAGGCATGGGTATAGGAGGGCAGAGGGGGTGGTTTGGTCCTTCTGGGTCAACCCCAGCTGCTGACTATAGTTTTGACTACCCTCCCCCACATGGGACTACAGCAGGGGGTCAGAGGCTCTTCCGCTACTGGGAAAAAGGGAGGAGGGTGGGGGTGGAGCTGCCTCCCCTCTTCGTGGGAATCAGGCCTGTGTAAGCAGAAGCTGGACAGCTTGCTAGATTGACGCCCTGGGGGCCTGGCTTAGAAGTCTGGCCGGTCCTTCTTCAGCTTCTTATAGTCAGTGGAAACTGCAAGGAACTATGAAGAGGGAAAGGAGAGTTGGAAGAGTGTCTCTTGCCTCCCTTTGATGTGGGAGGGTGTAGATCCAGGGATAAGGAGAGGAGCAGGAGGGTGATTACCTAGGTCCACCAAATTACCTTGTATTGGTCATTGGGACTCAAGCGGTTCCAGGGTTCTGGGTTGTTCTTTCGATCCCAGCTGTGAACAGGATGGGATGGTTAGGTTGTCTTATGTGGACCTAGGACTGATACCAAACATGAGCCCAAGGTCCAGCCATAGTCTGTCCCTACCCATGCCTCCTATGAGGAGGGCGCACATTTCCAGGAGACTGACAGAGAAGGGGGCATGTTAACAGATGTGACAAGCTTGTCACCATTATCATTGTGGGGCCTGGTGACAGAGTGGCAACCCAGCCCATGGACCACTTCCCTGCCTTCCTAGGTTAACCCCTCAGAGCAGGGTCCGTGAATTAGACAGGGATCCAGTAGGCTTCAAATTCCAGCAGCAGGGTTGGAAGGGTTTGCCTTTTGCTTGTCAAAGGACTGCTGGATGTCTCCGGCAGGACTTGAAGTCTCAGTGTTACGGGAAGGGGGGGGGGGCGCAGTAGCGGAACACTGCCACAGCACCAGTGTTCCTGGGCCGTCGTAGAGGTACCCAAAAGCCCGTGGCGGCCAGCAGAGCTGTGTCGCCATGGCAACCGGGCTGGGAGCGGCTGGGATTCCAGCTGCCAGAACCCCAGAAGTGGGCAGCCAGGTGGGCCAGACAGAAGGTGGGGGTCTCTCAGCTCCGAAGCCAGCTCCAGCCCTCAGAAATGCCGGGTGGTACAGTGGAAGGAGGTACATGGCCTGAGAACCCCCTCCCGGGTCATTCATTCCCACCATTCCTAAGAGGGCCTTTCCACTTTGCTCCACCCGGGACCCCTCTTGCTCCCAAGCCCCGCTGTTACCAGACATCCGGGCTGCGCAGGGCGAGTCGCAGCAAGTAGAGCGCGGCACTGCCCAAGCCCAAGCCGATGAAGCCGATCATCGGGATGAGCTGCAGGAACACAGGACGCTTTTAGGGTCTGCACTCTGCCCACAGTTCCCACTCACTCTGTACAAGCCTTCTTTCGGCCTTTTCACCCAAGGTCTGGTGCTGCTCTCCCTTTTCGTGACCTAGAACCTCCTAAAGCCAATTTCCCTACAGAGATCCTGTGTAAGGTAGATTCCAGGGACATGGGGGGGCATATTGTAGGGATAAAGTGTGGAAATGTCCCTGGGAAGATTGGGGGCATTGGAGAAATTAGGCAGCATTAGGGAAAGGGGACAAGGCGATTTGAAGGGTGGAGGAGCAGGGGCAGGAGTTAGGATCTGAGGTCTGAGGACTGAACTCACCCCAGGGTGTCTTTTTATCTGCCGGTAGAAGCGTGCCCCTAGACTGGTTCCTGCCATGGTGTTTCTCCAAAGTCTGTTGTTCTGTGGAACTGCTCTATCTCCCCTCCTGGGGTCCCGCCCCTCATCGGGGAGGGGTCAGCTTAGACCAGCCAGCCCCACCCAGCTTGCTTCCTCCCTGCAATTCCAGATCCAAAGTAGGCAGGAGGTTGTTGGGGAGCCTAGAGCTTTCTCCTCCCCAACTCTCCTACAGATGTGTGCTCCTGGCCCATTAGATACCATTATACTTGGGGCTTTGGGTGTCTGAGGGAGGGGCCCTTAGGCACACAGAGACTTCAGGGAGATCCAGATGTGGAAGGTAAATATACAGCCCTCTAACAAAATAAGGGTGTAGAATGTGCACTGTAAGACCAGGAAGACCAAGCCAGGGACATCTGTAGCACTTTCTTGACAGTCCTAGAGCATGCAGGTCTTGAGAATAGAATACTGGTTCTACCTTACCATCATGTAGCATACCAGGAGGAGGAGGGAGGCAGGTGGGCTACTGAGTAGAGCTGCCTCTTGTTTTGGGCAATTTCTGAGTTGTGGTTGGCCTGGAGTGGTTGGAGGTGGAGGAACCAGATGTGTCTGACTCCCAAGACTGAGGATACAAGATGAATGTTGTGGCAGTTTGGGGGGCTTGAGAGACAGTGAAAGTACAGTCCCCATTCCAGACACCCCCCGCCCTGCGGAGGCCACACTCATCTCTGGCTCTGGAATGAGAGGAAGAGCCCTAAGGTGAAAGAAGCAGTTAAACAAAGATGGAAGAAATGTTGAAATAGGAAACAGAACAAGACAACTGGTGTGATTTTCTCTTCAACCAATTCAGGTACAGGTTATAATTACCAGGGTGGGAAGTCTCCCCTCCCCTCTGCCTTTGGGGTCTTGGGGACACAGGAGATGAGCCTCATCCCCTTCTCCCATGTTCATTTCTATCACTCCCTCTTCCTTAGCTTCTGCTGCTGGATCCTGCCAAGCTCCTCTACTCCTCTAAGGAATCCATCCTATAGGGGTAAGCTGTGCACCTCCCCCCGCTGCCCCCTTGGGGTGTAGGGAGGGAGAGGACCTTTCCTGAGGGGTCCCTCCCTTTCTTGCACACCAATACCTCTCCCACCCCTAGAGCTGACAAGTGCGGCTGTAATTAGGCTGCGGGGTCCGGGCTCTCCACCTCCCTCCAGCGGATAATGAGATAAAGTGTCAGAGACATGGCGAGAACAAAGAGACAGAGACTCACTGCGATGTGTGTGGGGGTGGTAGTGGTGGAGGAGGGGGACTGACAGGGGATGTCAGAGCCTGGATCAGAGCAGTGCCCTTCCTGAGCATCCATACTTTCAGGGCTGGACCAGGAAGGAGGTGCCCTGTCATCGTGACCCATAGCCGTCCAGGCTGGGGGTGCTGGTGCTAAATATCAGTCCTGGAGCTCGAGCTTCAGTAGATGCCCAGCTGAGCTGCACATCTGGTACTCCGCGGCACAGCTGGGGAGCCATGACTCCTGTAGGGACTTCTTCTGAGCCCCCACCCCCAGTTCTGGTGACCTAGGCCTGGCGAGACACAGCCTCTGTCCCGCTCCTTTCCTAGAGCCTCCCCCATTCCTCCTTCCTTGAGTCTCCTGCGGGCTTCTCCAAGCCCGATATTACATTATCGCTTTCGCTCCTGCCTCTCCGTGATTCTTTGACGCTTCATCTGCTTCTGAGTCCCATCCCTGTGAGCCTGTTTCTTCCCCTCCTGTGTTCCCATATCAGGACGGCGGTCTCTGGGGAAGAAGTGGGACACGGAGCTCCTTGGGTTCCATGTCTCCCCTCTTCCCCCTTTCTTGCACTTTCGCACAATGGTGACTCAGGCCCTGCTGGCTCAGGAGGTGACGGACAGTGGGAGCCGTGGATTCAGCGCGTCCAGGGGTTCTACCGAGACCAGACTCTTCACCTCTAAACCGCTCCAGGATACTAATCCCGGTGGCTGGCGGCGCCGCAAGTCAAATGCAGCTGGGCTCGTGGGAGAGAGCAGACTGCCGGGGGTGCCGGGGATGCGGGCGCCCTCTCGAGGCAGAGCGTCTCCAAGCTGGGGACGAGGTCTCGGGCTCCCCCTGTCGGGCAGCATCGGCCCTGCATTTCCTCCGCTGTTTGCTCAAGTTAAGTCCGGCGCCTGGACTGTGTATACAGGTCTGCGCCGGGCGCATCACTCCCATCACTCTCGCAACCAAGGTAGTGGGGGTCCCAAGCCTCCACGCTTCTGCTGTGGGGCTGGACAGCAGAGATGGGACGAGGGAGACTGTCTCGCCAGGTGCAGGCAGCACCCATGTTTGGGCAGGGTTCTTTCGTCAGGCTGGCTTCACAGGCCTGGGGCTTCCTCTCTGCTCTGGGACAACAGGGAGAGACTCTATTGAGTCTCTGGTGGAGACCTTACACCTCTGACTTGGCCTTCCCTAAGCCTGCTGTCCTTCTTGCTCTTTTCTTGTGGTCTGTCTCTGACTCTCTCTTTGTGTATGTGTGGGTCCTCATGTTCCATTTCTCGTTGCAGCTCTGCTTTCTCTACCTGGCTTTGTCTTTCTGTATCTGTTTCTATCTTGCCAGTCTCTACTTCCCTCTACATCTCTCTGTCTCGCTGTGGTCTCTTTGCCAACGCCTGCCTTTCTGTCTCTTAGTCTCCCTCTTTTCCCCACCCACCCACTCTTTAGCTCCTTCTATTCTGTGGCTTACTGCCTGTCCCTGGAGGAGAGGGGCTGCCGCAATCTAACGGGACAGCTGGAAGGCACCTTGGGGCACTGCTCAGGGTCCCCTCCCCATCACATCACCTCCACATTCCTTTCACCTCACAGCGGCCTCTGTCTTCCCGCTGCTGCTGAGGTGTTGGAGAGGGCGCCCAAGAGGGAAGCCAGAGTGCCCAGCATCTGCTCAGGAGCCCCGGGGGGCCCCTGACCCCCACTGCCACTATTAAGGGCGCTGGGTCCTGAGGCTCTGAGATGATCTGATTGCATCAGCCAGACTGAAGTGGAGAGGGGAGCCGGGCGGCAAGCAGGCTAGCAAGCTAGACAAAGACACCGGCGCCATCTGTTTATGCAAAGCTCCCTCCGCCAGGGACCCTGGTGTCCCTGTGCCTCGCTCAGCCCCGAGCACAGGGTCATGAACCCGCTTCTACCCCAGGGCTCCCGCTATGCCTGGGCATCCCCCGCCTCCCCAGCACCCAAAGGGGCCACAGGGCGAGCAGAACAGGGAGGGGGCGGGGTGTTGATGTGATTGGAGCGGACGCTGCTGTTTCTTCAATAATGGATGGAGATGATGCGGACAGCGGAGCCGGGAGAGGAGAGAGGAATAGAAATAGGGAGAGAAAGGAGAGGGGGCGGGAGACTCAATCAGATGCTCCCGCTTAGGGGAGCGCGCACACGCGTGTGCGTGCGTCACACTGTCATTCGGAAAGATGCTGCCGCGCGGCTCACACCCAGGCACACACCCACGCACTGTCACCGAGACACACTCACCTACAGGCGAAGACGCCAGAGCGCGCGCGCGCACACACACACACACACACACACACACACACACACACGTGTCCCAGTGGCTCTTCTTGATTTTCACACAAACAGTCGTGGAGGCAGAGACTCTCGGAGACGACAGTACACTGGGGCACAGCCAGCCATGAAGAGCGCACAGACACGTTGACGTGTCAAGGCACATAGGAAAGAACAGACACCTAGGCACCCTGGGGCTTATAGATAGAAATTATAGAGATGGGGGAAGAAGGGGTTGGGATAGGAAGTGGACAAACCCTATATTACAAACACAGGAAGAATGACAAAATCGGAACACAGACATGAACCTGGCTCACATTCCCAGACACACCTATACCTCCATAACTGCCAGGAGCACACAATAAGAGACCCTCCCACATCCACTCAGGGTCACCCAAGTTTATGCAGGCGCTGCCATTTGTGCCCTGCGGGGTTGAGTGAGGTTGCCCGGGTCCCAGAGCAGGCCTTATTAGCCTTGCAGTATAATGAGCAGGAGGCGCCTGGGGCTGTGGACTCAGAGGTCTGTGGCCCCTGTGCTCGGCTGCCTACAAGCTTTCTTCTCAGGCCTTCAGGGCCAGCCGTACAGACCTTGGGCTGCCCCTGAAGCAGCAGTAGCAGCCGGCCCTGCCAGCCCCAACTGGAACACTTGGGGTGGGGGAACGATGTCTGGTGGGATATAGGCACTAGCACTAGGAGATTCCCAGGAGCCCCCAACTAGGTTGAAGACAGGGTCAATCTGTACCCTACCTCCTCCAGCATACTTCACACTCTTTAAAGAAGGGGCAGCTTTTTTGTTTTTGTTTTTTGAGAGCGTGGAGAGGAGTGGGATGCAAGTTGTGTCCTGGACCCTAGTACCCCATGTCCTTCTTCTGATCTCTTTTCAATTCAGTTTGCTCCTTGGCCCAGACTTATGACCTTTGCAGTGTGCAGCAGCATCATCCATCACTTAGGCAGCTTGTGGGAGTGGGAAGCACTGGGGACTCAAACTGTCGCTGTCATACCTCCTGCCCTCTCCTGGGACTCACCCTCAGACAACTGAGGAGAAGGGTGTGATCACTGGGTTCAGTCACTATGCCCATTTCTCCGCCCCTGGTGCCCCAGCACCCCTCCTTCCAATTGGGCACAGCCTGTCTCCCTGCTCCTCCCGCCCCCCTTCTCTCGGGCCCTTTGCTTAATTTCCTATTAACTGCTGATAAATCCAATTAAACCGCCGCTCTAATTAGGGACAGCTGCCGGCTCGGTAAGGCGAGGGAGGGGGGCGCTCTGCGAGTGTAGGGAGAACAGCCGCTCTCCCTGCTCTTCGACACCCCCACGCCAAGACTGCCGCCCAATGAGCCAGTAAATTGGTTTTGCTTCAGCATTGTGGTGATGGTGGGACTCTTGACCGCCTGGTGGCGGGGGGGGGGCGCTTGAGTTGAGTCCCTCGGATCGCTTAATGAATAGAGGTGATAGGTATTTTCGTAGTCTCTCCCCTCACTTGTGGTAGACGATTCCAAGGAAGGATGGGACAAAAAGGTTGATTTGTGTGTTACTGGTGTGTGTGTGTGTGTGTGTGTGTGTGTGTGTGTGTGTGTGTGTCTGTGATCTGCTCCTATTCTGGCCCAATAATGATAAAAAGGGGGCTGTCCGAGTTTTCCTGTAAGACCCTCGCCCTCGCGCTGCCTCGCACTGTTGAACATCCGGAAGAGTCAAGGGCAAAGGGAACAAGAAACGGAACCCGGTACCGCAGGGAGTTTTGCTTCCCTACCCCCAGCACACCTCAGCCTTCTGTAAAGAGGAGGAGGGGTTGCCGGTCCCGGGGCCCTCTACTTCCCAGCCCAGCTGAGCCTCTGCCCTCCCCCCGCCAGCAGCAGATGGTGCCCGGGCTCCTGCTGCCAACCTTGCTAGGCGGTGCCAACCTCAGTCCTGGCAGACAACCGGCAGTCGAGAAGAGGCGCTTCTGGCTGGCCAGGACCACCCTCCCCCCCACCCGCTATCAGTCCGAGACCCTCGGTCTGCCCCGCTCCAGCGACCACCCCAAGCTGCCTCTCAATGCTTGGCTCCTAGGCCCCCAAACTCCTGTCTCCTGCTACCCCCCACACCTTCCCACTTCGAGCCACCTGCCGCCCTGACCAGGGCTGGCATATTTGCATATTTGCATATGCAAATAATAACGTTTGCATACGGCGCGCCGCAGGGGGGTCTCCGCCTGGACTGGTTAGCTGTCTGCCTGACGTCCTCTCACTCGGTACCTGTCGGAAAGGGCTGGGGCAGGGGCTGCGCGGGAGGGGTTAGGCCCCACGGCCTCGCTAGCTCAGTTCCCCGAGGACTGGAGGAAGTGTTGCCATGGAGACGGCACGCACCCCACCCCCTCCTAGGCCTAGGGTCTCCGGCTTGGTGTCTCTGGTTCTCTCCCCTTAGCCACCACTCCCCCACCCTTCCCCATCCCTCTCTCCAACCGAGATCTTGCATCGCCCCCTGGCGGCCTAGATCGGCTCTGAACCAGGTTAAGAAATCCAACGGGCCGACCACCAAAAAGGGGGTATTCACCCCTGCCACGCTATCCTCCTCCCAACCACAGGGGTGGCGACTCCAGTGCGGTTCTCCTTTCTTCACTTCCAGCAGAAGCCTAGCCTCCTGAGTGCAAATCTGTCTACTCCCACCAGCCACAGTGATTGGAGAGCAGCTGGAGACGATTCTCCCCGTCTCCGCAGCTCTTCCCCCCTTAATCAAAGAACAAACTTTTCTAACTTTTGTCAAAACTTTAATAAATTCACAACATTCATCAGTTCGTCCCCACGATCCCCGTCGACACCACCTCGTGGAGCCGCACTTTCTCTAGTTCTCGAATGGGCCAGAAGGGATTTACGAGTGAGGGCTGCTCATGGCAGGTATCCGAGGCCCTGGGCAGGGAGAGGGAAGCAGAAGCCAGTCCCTTCCCAGAAGCCTTGTCGTGTTCTAGAAGTCGTGCCCCCATCCGGTCCATTTGCTTTCGCCCTTTTCTTCCCCAACCTCCACAGCGTCTGCCCAGAATGAGGTACAGGTGTCTCCCGCCTGCAGGAGCCAGTACACTTAAATCTCCTCTAGGAAGTCGGTGGGGAACAGCCCCACCTTGCGGCCGGTGTAGACCTTGACGTAGCCACCAGCTTCATCTCCTTTCTGCACTACAATCTAAAAGGTTAAAGGCTTAAGGAGCAAGAGTTGAAACAAGGACAGGCAGATGAGAGCAGAGGGAAGTCATGGGGGGTGGCAGTTATGAAGGCTCGTCTTAGCTTCACTAATGGGTTAGACTCTCCAAGCAGTGTGGTCCGTGAAGATGCATTCAGGCCTGGGATTGGATTAGGGTAATAGAGCTACCTGGTCCTTTTCTTTTTTAAAATAAAAAGTTTTATTATTTTTATTTTTTTGTGTGAATATATTGCCTGCATGTGTGTAAGTGCACCCGTGTTGTGCAATGCCCATGAAAGTCAGGACAGTATCGAATTCCTCTGGAACTGGAGTTACAGATGGTTGTTAGCCACCATGTAGGTGCTGGGAATCAAACCTGGGTCCTCCGCAAGAGCAGTCAGTGCTCTTAACCACTGAGCCATCTCTCCAGCCCCCTACCTGGTCCTTCTTGAGAGTGATCTGTCCGATCTCACGGTTCCCCACAAAGGATCTCGTTACTCGGTGCACACGTTCTCCAGCCCGCACTCGAATGATGAAGTTTGGAGGGAAGAATCCGACCTTCTCTCCAATTTTCCCCTGAAGAGAGCAGTGGTAGACTGAATCTCTCAGGTTCTGGACTCAACCCATATCCCACCTTAGCCCTTGCCATTTCTTACTCGCCACCATTCTTCATTGGAGTCGTCAATGACTGTGATCTTCTCTCCTGGCCTAGGACAGGATCAGAGAGCCCTCTGAGATTTAGGGACCTTATTTACACTTGCATACTAGTTCCTGGCTGTGCCCCAGGTCCAGCTGCAATAGGGAAGCCAAGACTCCCACTCTTTCTCCTTTTCCCATAGAGAGTTCATCTCTCACTTCCCAGTACTCCCCACAATCTCCCCCCGCCCCTTGAAGGCTTCTCACGGGAAATCCAGATCATCCTTCTCCAAGGCTTTGAACCGATAGAGAGCCACAAAGTAATGAGACTGCTGGAAGCCAGGCTGCTTATGCTGGGGGTGGAAGAGGATAATAAGTTACCAGGCCCCTAAACCAACCCTCTTCCAGGTCTCTGAGCTGAGAGTTTGTGTGTGTGTGTGTGTGTGTGTGTGTGTGTGTGTGTGTGTGTGTAGGGTGGATGGAGGTGATGGGAACATCTGATGTGAGAGTTTTGTGTGTGTGTGTGTGTGTGTGTGTGTGTGTGTGTGTGTGTGTGGGGTGGATGGAGGGGATGGGAGCATCTGATTTGAGTGTTTTGTGTCGTGTGTGTGTGTGTGTAGGGTGGATGGAGGTGATGGGAACATCTGATGTGAGTGATGTCAAACCTGGGTTGGGGAGAGGACTAAGGTTCTTGAGGGAGAAGAGGTTCTCACTTTGTCATCAGGTGTCTTCTTCTCAGCCTTTTTGTCTCTTTCTGGGTTGTTTCCTGAGGTGGGAAGCATGGACAATTGTTTCTGCCTCCTGGAGGGCAGCCCTTATTCCCTTTCCCTTGTGTTGGAGGGCCTCTTTATATCCAAACCCTGGGTCTACCCTTTCCCTCTCCAACTGCCTAAGCAGCTAAGCCTTGACCACACCCACCTCACCCCATCTCTGAGGATGGAGATAACACTCACCATCCTGAGACTTGCCTTCCTCTGGCCTGGCTGACTCTGGCTCCTCCTCCATCATGGCTGCTAAAGGCTGGAGGGGACACCAGAGTTAGAGAGATGCTATCTTGGGAACCCATGTTTGCCCTGCCTCTCCGGAGAGTCAGACCAGAGAGCTGTAGAATAATAGTATCTCAAGGTTGGAATACTTGGAGAAAATATCTAGTCTAGCCTAATGCAGAAATTTCTTCTGAAATATGCTGGCAGGTAGGTCACTTACATTGTGCCTAAATATAGCTAATGACAGGGAGTTCACTACTTTACAATAAAATGCCATGCAATTTGGGAGGATTTCCTATATTAAGCCTATGTCAACTTCCCTGTAATCTAATTTAGTTATTGGTATTATTTGCCCTCTGGAGCTTTAAAGGTGAAGCAAACATAGTTCTCTTAAATATTGAAGGACAGCCTACATATCCTTTCTGGCTTTTCTTCCCCAATGAGTTCTTTCAAATAACACCTATGATCCAGATTCCAGGCCTTTCACTATACTGTCTGCCCTTAAAAATACTTGGTGTGTAAGAAAAAAAGGAGGAGGGGGAAGAAGCACAGTTTTCTCCTTATATTTCTTCCCTTCCTCCTCCCCTTCTTTTTGAGACAGAATTTCATGCAGTCCAGCTGTTCTCAAACTCCTTATGTAGCCAAGGATGACCTTGAACTCCTGATTTTCCTGCCACCCAAATGCTGAGATTACAGGCATGCATCACCTCACCTGTCTGGCAACATAGTTTTCATATTTCCCTTCAGAGAACAGAACTCAAGAGTTTGGTAGTCTTTCTGGAAACAGCCTTGTAATTCATAGTTCACTTGACAGAAATCTGTTTTCTGTACCCAAGCTCTATATCAAGAACTCTGAAGGCAGATTGCTAGTTATTTCTAGGCAGTTATATTTTTTTATCCAAGAAAAGCAAATTTTTTCTTATGAAATTTCAAATTATTAAAGTGGGGCATGGCGGTACATACCTATAATCTCAGCACTTGGGAGGCTAAGGCAGGAGGATCATGAATTCAAGGCCAGCCTAGGCTACAGAGCAATTCCCAAGCAGCCTGTTGCACACCACAGGACTCTCAGAATAGAAGAGTATAGAATAATAGAACAGAACAGAGCAGAATAAAATAGAATATTATAGAACAGAACAGAATGGGAGTTGGGGATGTAGTTAGTTGACTGAGTGCTTGCCTAGCATGCATGAAGCCTTGGGTTTGATTCCTAGCACCACATAAACCACGTGTGGTGGCAAATATCTGTAATCCTAGAACTCTGGAGATGTAGGTAGGAGGATCAGATGTCCAAGATCATCTTCAGTTACAGAGAATTTGAGGCCAGTTTGGGCTACAGGAGATCCTATCCCCCCAAAAGGAGGGAGGGTGCTGGAGAGATGGCTCAGCAGTTAAGAGCACTTGGTACTCTTACAGAGGACCTGAGTTCAGTTCCCAGCACCCATGTTGGGTGCTGCCAACTGCCGACAACTCCAGCTCTAGGGGATCTGATGCCCTCTTCTAACCTCTGTGGGTTCCATGAACATACACACATACATACACATAAATGAAAAAAAAATTTATATAGAAAGAAAGAGAAAAATAAATAAGAATTGGATAGAGAGGGCTCAGCAGTTAAAAGCACTTACTGCCTTTTTTTTGGAGGGGGGTCTTTTTGAGACAGGGTTTCCCTGTAGCCCCAGCTGTCCTGGAACTCACTATGTAGACCAGGCTGGCCTTGAACTCACAGAGATCCACCTGCCTCTGCCTCCTGAGTGCTGGGATTAAAGGCGTGCACTACCAAGCCCGGCCACTTACTGCTTTTGTAGGGGACCTAAGGTGGGTTCCCAGCACCCACAACAGGTGGCTTACAACTACCTTTAACTCCAGCTGCAGGGGATCCAATTCTCTCATCTGGCCTACTTAGGCACTTGAAATCACATGCACATACCCCTCCCCCCACACATATAATTAAAAATCAAATACATCTAAAAACTAATTAATTCAACATAAAAGTTTAAATCATTAGTTTAGGCTCTTCTGGCCTATAAGATTTTAAAAGACTATTCAGTGTGTATGTTTTTCCTTCTAACTTCCTCATTAACTTAGAGACTATGCCATTTGAGTCTTCATTTGTATCAATAAGGAAAAAAAGGCTGAGGACCATGGGCCAAATCACATTATAAAGCAACAAAAACTTCTCTCTAGTTGGACACTCCTAAAACACCAGGACCTATTGGCCCCTGCCATTCAATGTTAGGAATCTTTCTAACACCATCCATCCATCTTCATCCATCTGGTTGTCCAGAGAGATATTAGTTGCCTGCTGAGCCAAACACACATTTTTGGCCTTACCAACCTTGTAACTCTACTCTAAAACACAACGAGGTTTCTCTTGACCACTAGCTCTGTGCGTCAGTTTCATCTATAAGATGAACAGACCACACCAGGTAATCTTCATGGATACTTGCATGGCTCTAGAATTCTCTCATTAACTTGAAATGACTATAGTTCCCAAATGGAAGAGCAAAGCTTTTACCTCTGTCATCCAACAATGCCAGGCCTGGGACTTAGCCTTTTGTGAACCTAACCTGTCAATTTTAGAAGGGAGTTGAGAAAGCATTACTCCATAGCAGGAGTGAATTTGCTTTTCACGGTTGAGGACTGAACCAGGAGACCTTACACATGCATACTAGGTAAGTACTCTGCCACTGAACTAGAGTCTCAATGCTGTGGCAGAAGTTCTTAACCTGAGGCTCATGGGGAGGTACATAAAGCCCCCCAAACCATCTAAAATTTCATATAAAAATGTTTCTGTTAGGTTATGTGCCACTCGAGGGACGAGGATCCGTAACTTCCGTCAGTTTTCCAAAAGGAGAAATGACTTGTCCCATTGAGTTTCTGGGAGGGGCTTCTGTGGGGACATATGGTGCTCACATTTTTCTTATCTGCCTGTCCTTTCTTCCGTTCCTTGTTTGCCATGATCACCCCGATGCGCAGAGTTTCAAACACAGGGTCATTGTGATTGGCAGCAGCTAGCAGGATGGGAGGAGAAAAGACATTACTGGGAGGTAGAAAAGGGCTTAGAGGGACCGCTAAAGGAAGAGACAGCTAGGACTCAATGTGTACTTGTAGGGACTTGGGAATCAGAGGTGGGAAGGACAGGGAAGGGCCAGCTGTGTAGTACCTAGGTCACCAATCTATATAGGACTCTAGACATCACTGGAAATGAAATGGGGTAACTATGTCTCAGGAATCCTCCTTCTAGGCAGAATACTTATATGGTCCATTTCTTGGGAGTCAGGGCATGCCTGGAATCACTATCATACTGCTGCTGGCTTTTGTTCTGTGGAGTGGGCATGTGTGCAAGCTGATGTGCTATGCACCAGTGTATTTTTAAAAATATTTTATTATTTTTATGTGTATGAGTGTATTGCCTGCATATATGTGAGTGCACCCATGTAATGCAATGCCACAAAGGTCAGAAGAGGGCTTCGGATTCCCCCGGAACTGGAATTAAGGATGGTTCATAGCTGCCATGTGGGTGCTGGAAATCGAACCCGGGTCGTCTGCAAGAGCAGTCAGTGCCCTTAACTGCTGAGCCATCTCTCCAGCCCGCACCAGTGTATTCTTTTGCTCTCATGCTCTTCACAGAGTTTGGCCTCTCTCTCTCCCAAATAAATTTGATCAAGTATTAAATGAATATATTTTCTTTGTTTGAGACAGGGTCTTACTATGTAGTCTTGATTGGTCTGGAACCGTGAGGTATGCCTGTCTCCTTCTCTCAACTACTGAGACTAAAGGTGTGTGCCACCATGCCTGGCTTCAATGAACACATTAAAAATACTTTATTTGCTGGGTGTGGTGGCGCATGCCTTTAATCCCAGCACTTGGGAGGGAGAGGCAGGCAGATCTTTGTAAGTTTGAGACCAGCCTGAATTACATAGTGAGTTCCAGGACAGCTGGAGCTACAGGGAGACCCTGTCTCAAAAAGACCAAAACAAACAAACAAACAAACAAAAAAAAACCAACTTTATTTTTGCGGGGCGTGGTGGTGCACGCTTTTGATCCCAGCACTCAGGAGGCAGAGGCAGGCGGATCATCTGTGAGTTCAAGGCCAGCCTGGTCTACAGAGTGAGTTCAAGGCAGCTGGAACTACAGGGAGACCCTGTCTCAAAAAGACAACAACAAAAAAAACTTTTATGTGTATGAGTGTGTTGCCTGCAGGTATATAAGTACACTCATGTTGTGCAATGCCCCCAGAGGTCAGAAGAGGGCATTGGATCCCCTGGAACTGGAGTTTCAGATCGTTGTTAGCTGCCATGTGAATCAAACCTGGGTCCTCTGCAAGAGCAGTAGGTGCTCGTAACCACTGAGCCATCTCTCCAGCCCCATGAATACACCTTTAAGAGTTGCTAAATCAGGAACTTGTTCAGGATATCCACAGCTCTTGGTCTGGTCCTGAGTGTGGTATCACTCAGTAACAAGGATGAGAACAGTCCTTGTTTTTTTTTTTTTGTTGTTGTTTGTCTTTTTGAGACAGGGTCTCCCTGTAGCCCCAGCTGTCCTCGAAATCACTATGTAGACCAGGCTGGCCTTGAACTCACAGAGATCCGCCTGCCTCTGCCTCCCAAGTGCTGGGATTAAAGGTGTGCGCCACCATGCCCAGCCCCTGAATCCTTGTTTTTTACTTAGAAATGGTTTGAAAGTAGATTAAGGTTTCAGTCTTGGCTCTGTCTCTGGCTGTTTGTAGTCCTAGCTAACAAACTCTTATCTCATGCAACTATAAACCAAAAAGTAATGGCTGTATCCCAAATAACTATTAAAATATTAGAATGAGAACTGTGGAAATAGAATAATTTCACTTCAGATTTACTTTCCAAAGAGGCGGCATAAAACCATCTCTGAGACTTGCCCACTCCCTCAAGTCATATGGGCACTTACAGACATCTTTGACACAAGCATACTGTTGATTGCTGTAGAGTGGGGAGCTATAGGCCCGATGGAAACCAGGTGGCTGTAGGATAGGATATGGGAAAGCATTAGAAGTTGCAAGGTAGGGCCCAGAATCCCACCTCCCCAATGAGTGCTCACTCTTTCTCAGAGTAATAGACTGGTTGAGAAAGAAAAAGCAGGGAAATGTAAGGGAAACCTGAGGGGTCAGTAAGAGGTAACTGATGCACATGTGCCCTCCCTTCCACTTTGTTCCCTACAGCCTACTTACGATCTTGCCGAAGCATCTCTGCATCTCCACGTAGGACTGACAATGTTCATGGATGTTGGTTTTGCAATTCTTACAGCGGAGCCCAAATTTGTTATTGACTTGGAGGGGGAGAACATTTGAGTAAGGTTCTGGCTTCCCCTTTCCCTTTGGACCACTCCAGCTATTTTAGCTCTGATCTGGTTTTTTTTTGGGACCCTACATTGTCAATCTCAAACAGTATTTCATAAGGTGAATCTTGCCATGGTCTGTTAAAGACACTCCTAAGCCCTTCCCCACCCCCAGTGAGCCTTCCATCTCGTACTCTCCACTTCCCTTCAAGACTCACGCACAATCATCCGGGCACAGACATCACAGAACTTTGGCTTCTTGAAGAAGTGATCTTTGAATTTGTGAGGCTTGTCATTGACAAGCTTAGGAGGTTCTGGGGGGGGTTCTTCCTCCTCCTCCTCTTCTTCCTCTTCCTCATAGATATAGTAGATAGGCCCACCCCCAGCTCCCACTGCCTCTCCATTCGCCTGGGGCTCTGGGGGAAGCTCCATCTCCTTTGTCTCTGGAGAGCCCTTCCTGAATAGCTGCTTCAGCCGCTGTAGCTGAGGGAAGGAGTGAAGGAAACCAGTCTTAAAAGGAAGGTCGCCTTCTCTTTTTTTCTAGCATAGGACAAGCAGTGTGCTCCAGGATTACAGGATTGGGGGCTGCAATTGTTGCCTAGATAGCCTAACACAAATGAGTCACGCACAAGTGGGATCAATACAAGCAGTTTTCTTCAGAGACTGTTAGGGCTTCCCAGCCCCCCATACCCAGTGGTCAAAGGCCCAGACTCACCCCACTTTGAGGATTCTCTGCTGGGAAGGAGGGCTTAGGGGACTCCAGCACCTCCTTTTCTGTCATCCTGCAAGAGGTTGGACCCCACTATGATATCTAATCCCTGACTGCCATTCTTCTTTTCCTTTATTCCGCTCCTTACAGAAGGGTGGTCAGTGAAGAGAGGCTTTGGGAGAAACTTGGTTAAACAAGAGAGCCTTTGGTAGAGCTTATGATCAGATTCTATGGTCCAGAAAAAAGCCCAACAGACCAAAGAACTTCCCAACAAGTTCCTAAAACTGGTATCTTACCACCTCAAGGGGCAGCATGAGAGTTTATGAACCCAATACAATGTTAAAGGCTGCCTGGCTTTGCGATTTTCCTACAGGTATTCATTGATGATTGACATGACACCTTCCCAGCGGCTTCAAGAGTTTTTAACCTGTGTCCCTGCCTGCATGCATGGAGAGAGGCCTGAGAGATTTGCTCTCCCCTACCTCTCTCCTGAGTCCCAGGGGCCTTGTGCCTGGTTCTGTCCTGGCCTGCCTCAGGCCTTAGCTATTTTAAGTTTTCAGAGTAATATGAGCCTTTGCTTCCCTTACTACTCCATTCCCTGGCCTTACCCCACCCCATCCCACCCCCAACCCTAATTGGCTCATCCTGAAGTAAAACAATTTCACTTCTAAAACCCAAACTACTCACAACCAAGGAAAAAAATGAAGCAGCTGGGTAGACTAGGAATGGGGGAAATGAAAAGAGGATGAAGAGGAAACTTACTTTTGAGACTCCCTAAATCAGTCCACAGTCTGTGGAGAGAAGAGGGGATCCCTGGGGCCTTGATGATGGTGCTGGGGGAGGGCTGGTCCTCTTCCTTTGGGGCTAAGCCCCCCAGTACCCTCTGGACTCACACCAGCTACCCACGCAGTATTCGTAGGCCTCCTAGCCTTTCACCTTGGTGGCAGAGCTGAAATGACAGGGCTGGAGGGGAGAGGACAGCTGAGCAGCACAGCTGACTGGGAGAAATTGGAAACGGGGATGTCTGGGGCAGGGCTTGACCCTAACTCCTCCCATCCCCCAGAGTAGCTCTTCTCTGATTATTTATGGTGAGCAAGTCAGTACTGGTTGGTTCTCTCCACTATGTGGGTCCTGGGTATTGAATTTAGGTCATCAGGCTTGGCTGTAGGTACCTTTACCTGAGCCATCTTGCTGGGCCTTGATGAATTGATTTAGTGTATGGGTACGTGCCACCGCATACATGTGGAGATCAAGGGGCAACTTGCAAGAGTTGGTTTCCTCCTACCACGTGGTTCTGAAGACTCAAACTCAGGTTATCAGGCTTGGTACCAAGCTCTTTATGGTGAGGTTTTTTTTGGTGTTTTTTTTTTTCTTTTCTTTTTGAGACAGGGTCTCCTTGTACTCCTGGCTGTCCTGGAACTTACTATGCAGACCAGGTTGGCCTCACAAAGATCTGCCTGCCTCTGTCTCCCAAGTGCTGGGATTAAAGGCGTGCACCACTATGCCCAGCGTGTCCTATGGTGAGTTTTTAAAAAGAATTTTTATGTGTATGAGTGTTTTGCCTGCATGTATGTAAGTGTACTCATGTGTGCAATGCTTGTGGAGGCCAGAAGATGATGATGGATCAATCCCCTGGAACTGGAGCTATAGACAGTTGTTAGCTACCATATGGGTGCTGGAAACTGAACCTGAGTCTTCTACAAGAGCATCAGTGTCCTTAACCTCCCTAGAAACTGAACCTGAGTCTTCTACAAGAGCATCAGTGTCCTTAACCTCTCTGCCATCTCACCCCATAGTGAGTTTTTATCACTTGTAAATAATGTCCTTTTCTCCATGAGAACTGCAAACTCTAGAAGGTAAGATGGCCAAGCTTTATATTCCTAAATCTTTTTGACTCCAATTCTACATCTCACGTTTGATACCACAACTGAAAGGCTGTATGAACTGAAAGGCTGTATGAACTGAAAGGCTGTATGAACTGAAAGGCTGTATGAACTGAAAGGCAAATGGCTGACATTCTTTTAGGGATATAGCTTTCTCTACTCTTTGGATTATCCCATGGCTGAAAGATCCTACAGGACAGCAAAGTTAAGGTGTTTAGAGTCTATGTGTGAGAAATAAAGGACTACACTGGAAGCTGGGTCACATAAGCTCTTGGAGAAGGCTGGACAGAGATACTGTTACCCAGACCCAAGAGATTTCCAGGGTAGTGTGCTATGTCATTTTCTACCCACTGTTCTTTTCTGTTTTTTCAGGGTTTTAGGTTGGGCCTGGTGGCTCATGTCTATAATCTCAGAACTCATGAGGCTGAAGCAGGAGGATCAATGTGTCTGAGGCCAGCCTGGGCTATAGAGTGAGACTCTGCCTCAAAACAACAAAAACAAATGAAAAAGAAAAGGGAGTACTGGATGGATCTGAGTCTACAGGTTCTTTAATGTCCTTGCCCTACCAGGCTGTCCAACAGAAATGGCCTTAAGAATCTCCAGACAGAGGAAAAGTGGGTGACTTCTGTTGTTTAGTTTTCTGTAGCTGCATGGAACATGAACTGCTGAATGTGTGCCTGGGTAACACAGCATCTTGGCACTGGAAGTTCAGCTGGTGTAGATTTATTGTAAGAAACATCCACTTGTGTTTCTTCCACGAACACAATCCTTTGGCTTCAGGATTAAGGGTGTAAGTTCTCCATCTTTGAAGGGTTTTCAGAAGATTAGATGGATAGGAATGAGGTTAGTATCTTGACCCAGTTCTGGACTTCACTCACCCCTCCCCAGCTCAGTGGCAAGGGCTATAATGAATAGCAGAATTAATGGGCAGGAAGGAGCCTCTGATGCGGACACAAAGGCCCAGAACTGAGAAGCAATGTGCTTGATGAACAGCAACTTGCAACAGAGTTGAGAGAGCCCCAGGCCAAGATTCCACAGAGACCCAGCCATCTATTAGAATTGCATTCAGGGAAGAGGAGGGATCGGAAGGATGAGGGTCAGGAAAATAGATGTCCATATGCTAGGGAAAACGCCCAACCTACAGTGAACCCTTCCAGTAGTTGTGGGTCTGTACCTACCCAGAACCTCCAGCCCCACCCGCACCAAGCAACAGAGAAACAGTGACTGGTGTCCAGTGACAGTTTTTTTATATTTAAAATCAAAACCAACCTCCCTCCAAGTAACCCCCCAAACAAACAAAAAAACCAGATTAAATAAAATTTACAGTGAATATACCCAGCAAACATCTGTATGTGCAATTAAATACTGTGTCTGTTACTGCGGCACAAACCTCAAACAAACAATATACAAGTGTTCTGGGGATTGGGGGGTCCCAAGTTTTAACTCTGTAGGGTTTGGGGAGATGAGATGGGAGGAGTGAGAGAATGGGGAAATCAATTTATTTTTCTTAATTCTGTCCATATAAATATATTCATGAAGACCAAAAAAGGAAAGGGGGCTTGGAATGGTAAGGAAATTGGAGGAGAGGGGAGTGTGGGACCCTCTCAATTCTACCTGACCAAAAAAAAAAAAGAAAAAAAAAAAGAAATTAATTTCATGGTGGGAGAAGAGATTCAAAAAATGATAGAAGAGAATGGGAAGGAGAGGGAAACAAAGGGGGACCAACCAGGGAAAAAGAGGACTCATGGCAAGGGAGAAAGGAGTCCAGTGCCAGTGTGAGGAGAGGTCTGCTTTTCTCTTCAGCCGTAATGTGGTAGGCTCCAGTTTGGTGGCTATCTTCCTTACTTCCTGCCTCTGGCCGAGTCCTCCTGCTTTGGCTCCCTCTATGCTGCCTCCACCCTAATTGTGCCAATTCCTTCCCCTCCTCCATTTATTGGGAGCTGGCTCGCTCCAGGATCCTCAGGTCATAGTTCTTTTTGGCCACTCGAAGTTTGAAGCGACTCACAGAGTTGTTGAGGCGAAGGGAGGCATTCTGGGCAGCCAGGGGGCTGGGGAATACAGCCACGATGGTGTACAAGGCAGCAAGGTCCGAGTGACGACCATTCTCGGCAGTCCCACTGTTGTCCCCACCACCTGCACCAGGCAGCCCCTGAGCATCCTTAAGCCACTGGATCTTGGCACCAGACATGGCGAGCTGAGTGAAGAGTTTGTCTGCCTCTGTACGTGTGATGCCCTCAGGGAGATCTGTCACCTCCAGCACCCGTCCCAGCACTAAAAGGGGAGGAAAGAGGACAAGGTTGTGAGGGGCAGAGTAAGGACTGGACAGTGGCCTAGTATAGTAGTATTCAGGGGACCAAGCCTGTATATAATGCCCTCAAAAGCCCTACCTTTCCCACTTAGCCATCTTCCCTCCCCAAATCAACCCAACTGCCCCGCCTCGACCCTGACTGGGGTACCCAGAAAAAAAAAGCACTTTTTTCTTCTAACCCAGAGATAGAAGAAGGGACTGCTAATTAGAATCTCAGGTCTCTGATCTGGGAACCTACACCTGGATTTTTTTTTTACAGGGTATCACTACTATGAAGGTAATGTAGCTTTGTTGACAGTCTTTAATAAAAAAGTCAGAGGATCAGTCTAAAACATGTCCCACAGTTCCCTTCCCATCCAGAGGCTGGTCCAGATAGAGCCTTCCTTCTTATCATCTTGGAAGGTCTTATTGCCCTTCCCTTTCTTTGCTTGTTTAGGCAACAGCTGCAGATTAAAGAATCCCAAAAGACTTTGTACGCCTAACATGGAAGACTTACAGGAAGAATGCTATTCTCCCAAATTCTCTAGAACTACCAAGGGGAGATATCCTAGATAAGGGTCAGGACAGGAGACAGCTTGTAACAAGAGGCTTAGCCACTCCTATCATTGTGGTATTCAACATTTCTATGATGGCCTACCTCAGAACCTGGGATGGCTACTCAGGGACATAGATAGTTCTCCACCTTCTGCTTGCTCTTAAGCAAAGAGGCCTCCATTTTCCTACTCTAAACTGGCTTTCCCACTATCCTGGGCTAGAAATGAAAAGTCTGGAGAGATGGGTACTTTCCTTTCGGGTCTTGGCATCCTGTTACTCACCAACGTCTGCTGTCCCCAGGTCAGTGGAGGCAGATTTGGGTGCTTGTCTCTTGCCCCGGTTTCCATGCTTCAATCCACTCTGTCCCTTCAACAGTCAATATAACTCTCATCCCAAGTAAACAACATTGACTGCCATATGTCCCAATGTCACCTTAAGAAACTGGGGAACAGCATCCACCCTGAGGACTCTACTTCAGCAGGTAGTCAAATTGCCCAGGGAGTGGTCACTGAGACGTACAACACTCCTCCCTTTTGGCACTGGGGTGGGAGTTATGAGTAAAAGAGGGAGCTAAGGGTCTTCTTGCTTTGTCCATTCTGTGTTACCTCCTGTGTGTACCCAGCTGGTTGAAGCAGGTGGCTTGACCAAGGGCCCAGATGAAAAGGGGGCTCTGATGGCCCTAATGCTGGTGGGTGAACACCCTTACCTGGTGCACCGTATAAGTTGACTGGCCATGGAGCAAAGGAGGGCAGATGGACAGATTGTACTGTAATGGCTGACCCAAGAGGGAATAGCGTCCATCACCTAGGGAGTAAGAACAGATTTTTTTTTTTTTTTTTTTGGTCTTTTTGAGACAGGGTCTCCCTGTAGCCCCAGCTGTCCTGGAACTCACTATGTAGACCAGGCTGGCCTTGAACTCACAGAGATCCGCCTGCCTCTGCCTCCCGAGTGCTGGGATTAAAGGCATGTGCCACCACGCAAGAACAGATGGTTTTTTAAGAGCCTGAGTTTCATGGTATGACTATTATGAGATTTCAGGTAGCTTTGGAGATAAATAGCAACACATACTGTTCCTAACTTTACTATGATGGGAGTGCCCATGTGACCGAGTTAAGAGCTGTGTGTCTTCCTAAACTCTCAGTGGTATCTCATTAACAAGACTTTGCGTTCTGTCCATTGTAGATAAAAAGACACTATGAAATAGACCAGTGAAGAGGTAGGCATGTTATTTTAGCACTGGGGAAGCTGAGGCAGGAGGATCACCTTGAATTTGAGGCCAGCCTAGGTTACAAAGTGAATTCTAGGCTAGCCTGAGATACAAAGTGAGGCTGTCTCCATAAAAACAGCAACAACAAAAAAGAGAGCTGACCGGAGAAGAAACCTTTAGAGCTTTATGAATGTCTTTTATCTATTTTGTAGGTTTCCTTATCCCCAAACTCCCAAGTTTCCCATTTATATTAGAGGCTATAGCAGAGCATGACAGACCAGAGTACAGACTTGTACCAAAATGCCCAGTCAAAAGTACTGGCTGGTACTAGAAATGCAATGTGGGGTGTTTTCTCCTCTTTGGTGGTGTTGGAAGGTTAAATGAATATGACATGTAGAAATGGATGGTATACACTAAGTACTGTGTAACTTACAATTGATAAAATATTGTATTTCAGGGCATTTTCAAGGTTTTTTTTTTTTTAAACAACATCCTAATCTTATTCTTAGACTACTTGTGATTGCCAAAGCAGAAGGCAACAAGACTACCCCCATCTTATGTACGATTAACCCCATTTCATGGATAAGAAATCTAAGGTCCACTTCTGAGGTTTTTTTTGTTGTTATTGGCTTTTATTTGATTTTATTTTTGTCTTTCTGAGACAGGCTCTCCCTGTAGGCCCAGCTGGCCTGGAACCCACTATGTAGACCAGGCTGGCCTTGAATTCACTGAGATCTGCCTGATTCTGCCTCTGCTAGGATTAAAGGTGTGCACCACAACGCCTGGCCTTAGTTCTGAGTTGAAGTAACTTATTCAACATAATAAAGCTAGTTTGTGCTAGAACTGGAACCCAAGTCTGTTAATCCAAATCCAGTGTTCCATCTTCTAAAACCGTATTGTTCTTGGGGCTGGAGACATGGCTCAGTAGTTAAGAACATTAACTGTTCTTGCACAGAACCTGGGTTTGGTTCCCAGCACCTACATAAGGTAGCTCACAACCACGTGTTACTGGAGTTCCAGGGGATCCAATGCCCTTTGGTTTCCATGAGCACCTACATATACATGGTGCATATAAACCCACACAAGTACACACAGACACAAAAGAAATACATAATAATCTAAAAAAATTCCCCAAACAAAGACAAACCATATTGTTCTGACCAGTCTCACATTCCCAGGCCTTAGATCAGTACTTATGTTAGGTTCAGTTCTTTTATTCATTAGAAAGTTGAAAGAGCTTTTTTCCCCTCCATCTCTTTACCCTACTTGGAGGTAAATTTTAAATACGTAAAGGAGGGCTGGTGTAGCTCCTAGAACTGGGTAAGCCCTACTGATTCCCTACTTATTGCTATCTTCTAATCTTTCACCTTGGAATGGAATGTGAACAGGGAGTTCCACAACAGCCCACCCTAACCTAACCCCCTACCCTGTGCAGGGCCCCCAGGCCGGGAGAACTGTGTGAGAACAGGCAGGGGACTGAGTCCAGTGCAGACGTTGCTGAGGCTGGTGACAGGAGAGGGTGCTGGAGACTGGGTAGGAGACGTAATGGGGCTGCTGCTCATTTGTGTGTTGGCCTGTGAAAGAGAGGAGTACATACCACATAAATACTTTATCCTATGGTTTGACTTTAAATTCACCACTCAAAAAATAAGATAGTCCTGTGAACTCTGCCCAAGTCAGAGTGCTCCTTCAAACTGTGTTCTTATTCCCTAATTAGTTTTATTATTATTTATTGTTTTTATTTCCATTGCTGGGGAATCAAACCCAGGACATGTATGCTAGGTAAGCTTTGAACCACTCACCTACATCTCCAGCCTACTTTGTACTATAATACCTACTTTTGATAAACCATTTTGTTGTTTTGTCTCTGTGTATGTGTACATATACATGTTTATGTATGCAGTCATGTATATATGCTTCTGTGGAGGCTGGAGGTCAATGTTGGGTGTTGTTCCTCAGATAACCATCTACTCCAGTCCCAACAAACCATTTTAAATATTTGTGTGTGTACTGTCGGATGGAACCCAGAGTCTTACATGTGCATGTGTACTAGGTAAGGGATCTACTGAGCTATATTTATTCCTTGCCCCTCCATTTTAAATATTCTCTTAAGTATTGTTTAATGTGGTCTATTTCCTAAGTTTAGATGCTGGGTTCCTTGAAACTGGGTGCTATTATTTTTGTGTTCTTCCCTCAAAATATCCAGGGAAAGATGTGTAAGATTGCTCCCTGGGAAGAATCTGTAACCTTCCTTACCAGGACAAGGTTGGGTTGGAGGATATACCTGGGGATTACTGTCTGGATTGTATAGGTCTCCAGGCTTCTGACCCCGCTGGTCCACACTGTAATATTTGCAGTGATTCCACTGGACCACAGATGGGTTCTGGGGTGGCTGGGGTCCATTAGGGACATTCAGTTGCATGACTACCACACCCGGTCCAGAAGGTGACACTCCTGAGTGAAATAAGGAAAGCAGTTGGTTGGGAATTCAAACTGTATTTTGGCCATCCAGTTATTCCTGAATGGAAAAGCCAGCAAGCAAATCCACCCATTGGCTTCAGGGTCATTCAAACTGTGTCCTGACAGGAATCCGAGATAGTTGCTGATTTGACTTCTGATTCTCTCTTTCAACCACCAGAAGCTTAAGTAGAAAAGAGGTTGAGTACCAGATGCCAATGTTCCTGGCCTTCACCTAGTAGGGGACACTTTCTTATGATAGGCAGAAAAATCACTCCATTCTATCAAAGTTGAGTATTACCAAATACCCAGGGCAGACTGCTGCAATGTCTGGGCATGGTACTAGTCTTGGTCTGGGGCATGGGGCAGGGCTTCAGAGACAGACAAGGTTTTCTGTAAGAACTGCAGGTAAGTCAGCAAACTCTGATTGTTCTAGAAAAGATGAATGCTCACAGCTTCACTAAGCCAACTTAAAAAGTACTTCTTGGTCAAGAATGGGGTGAGCACAGAAACATTTCAAGCAGAGGGAATAGTTTGGAGATATATGTCATATTCAGGAAATGACAAATGATTTGAGGTGCTAAGATATAGGTGCCCTGTATGAAAAACAATAGAAGATAAGAAGCTTATTCAACAAACATTTATTGGACATTTGCTATGTGCCAGTTCTTATATTGGGCACTGAGTGTACAATAAGCAAGCCTGGTCCCTGCCCTCATAGAATGGACAGTCTATATTAAGCAAATAGCTGACAGCAGAGTCTGAGATGCATTTTGGTAAGATGCTTGGTCTCTATCCTGGAGATATTGGCATAGGACTGGTGTTTTGTAGAATAGATCTTGTATTTGCTTTGGCTAAATATAAGCTGATAAAGAGAGGGAGTCCAGTGGTAGGACTGCAAAACAGAATAGGAGGTTCTGAATGAGAATAATGCCAGAGCCTAATAGTAGGAGGGTCAGGACCCTCTGATGCCTTTACTGGCAGGTTCAGGGGCCCAACTGGATGTGACCCTGACGTTTTGGTACTGGTTACATGGACAGCTTCCCCTACAACAAGGTAGAGGAAGGAAAGGGCACAGTGAGGAGGAACATTAAGTCCAATCTTCTTCACGGTAAAAAGATAAGGAGTCAGGGAGACTGTCTCTGCTGGGAGACAGTCTCTGCTGGAAGGAATAGGCAGGAGCTTTGCTTCCCCAAAGGGGAGTGTTCAGCATGAAGGTTTGCTCTTGACCTTCCAGGCTGTATTCCTGTTGAGGCTGTGGTAGAGAAATGGGAGCTAGGTTACTAGCTCAAAAGCCTGCTGCGATGCTGATGCTTTCATGGTTCGGTGCTTCAGTGTTGCCACGGCTCCACTACTACCACATTGCTGCCTACGACTAGAAATGCGACAGCCTCTGGGCCAGTCATGCTCGGAGGTGAGTGTGATTGTTTTGTTCAGATAGTATTGGTCATAGGGAAGGAAAAGGCAAGAGGCCTGAGAGAGCAGTTCAGAAGGCACAGCAGCTGTTGGACTCTAGTCCCCAGCCAATTTGTGCACCCCACCCTCTAGGGTTCACTCAGTCAGGGAGGACAAATACTTAGTGCAATAGGCTAGTATCTCCTATCCCCTGCCAAAGGGGACAGGGTATTCATCAGTGTGGCTTATAGAAGGGCCACAGGAAAATTGCACAGTTGTGGAGAGTCATGAATTTATAAACAACTCTCCCCTTACAATAGTTGCTCTGGGCATTTTATTTCCCCATCTTAAGAACCCCATCCATCTCAACATCCTCTACCAACAAAATTGCAATTGACCTTATTCAAACTCCTCATTGCTACCTGAGGGGTCAACGCAAAAATAATCAAATCTCAGCTTTTCTAGAAGGCAGCTCATAATCTGATCCTAATGCCCTGGGCCAGGAAAAGTGGGACATGTGTGACTGTATACTACATAAAACTATCAGCAGGACAGAGGAAGCGCTTTCTGATACTAATATGCAGCGATAAGGAGCTGCTGGGGACTCAAGGGGGAGAGAGAAAAAGGACAAAGTCCTTGTATTATTTTCTCTGATTCGAACAACAGCAACAAAAAGCCAGGAGTCTTGGTTGCAGTGTCTCTTCTGAGCTCCTCCCCATGCTCAGTCCTCCCCTGCTGGCCTGGAGCATTGTTCCTTCACTCAACCAAGGACACAGAGCACTACTAGCTGATGAGCTGATTTTCTTGCCTCTCTTCCTCAAGCCAAAAGCAGGGGGCATCTGTTAGCAGCTGAACTGTCCCTACTTCTTAATGGCTTTGGCAAGAAAAAAAGAAAAAACACAAAAAAACAACCCCCCCCCCAAAAAAAACCCCTACTGTCCAGTGACAGTACTTCCATATTATCAGGTTGGGGAAGAAGCCTGGGTTGAGAGCAGGTGGGAAGAGGAAGAAGGGGGCTAAGTAAGGAAATCAATTTCAGCTTGAAAGCTCAGAAAGGAGAGGGAACATGTGAATGGCTTTTTAAGTGGCATCATTAAACCTGGGCAGAAAGGTCGATTGGGCAGAGCAAACTACATAAATACAAACAGATGACATTTATGTCTGGCAGAATTGTTTTTCGTTTTTGTTTAGATTAAAAAAAAAAATCACCAAGGGAGAAAACTGATAGGGTTCTTCTTTACCACCAGGAACCAATCTATGAAAAAGAATATTCAAACAAATGAAATAAAAATTATAGGACAGAAATCAGAATCTTGGTCTTTTTCTTCCTTTTTTTGGTGGGGGAGAGGAAGATCTTCTTCAAGTGGAAGAGAATAGATTCAGCTTTGAAAACTCTTAAAAAAAAAAAAAAAAGCCAGGCATGGTGGCGCACACCTTTGATCCCAACACTTGGGAGGCAGAGGCAGGTGGATCTCTGTGAGTTCAAGGCCAGCCTGGTCTACATAGTGAGTTCCAAGACAGCTGGGGCTATAGGGAGACCCTGTCACAAAAAAACCCCAAAAACAAAACAAACAAAAAACTCTTAAAAATGAGTTTAAAAGTGAGCCAGTATGTGAGAGGCTATTTCTGTGTGTGTCTCATGCTGTCCATGCTGCTTTGTCACTGTGAGTTGGAGTCTGTGTACAGCTATCACTGCCATTTCATGTTTGTGTGCATCTTCCCTAGACAGGCATTCCTGCAGAAACCACAAGGGACCTGCAAGCCATCATTTTAGTGGGAATCAAAGTATTTCCTGGAGTTATAGTTATATCTAGTATCATAGTGGCAGAATTAAAGTCCAGGCCTGGGGATAAACTGGGCAACTACAAAAATGTATTAATAAACCATAACAGTTGTTCCAGGAACAGCCAATCCTAATCCCTGCCTTTATTTTTGGAAAAGTGACCATGCCGCTACATGAACAGAGGACGGGTGCCTGTCCTCTGAAGGTGAAAGAGTGGCCCTTGTGGGCCAGTCCCACCATCTGTCTTCCTTGTTAACAGTAAACTGGAAAAGAAGATAGAAAAGGCAATGTTTTCTCTTTTTCTATTTCCTCTTAGATTTCCATGAGCAGGGATTAAAAGCTTTTAAAAATCAATTATTTACATGAACATGGTCTTTTAGATGACATGGGTAGAACAGAGGGTCCCGCCATCTGGGAAGGGTACAAGGGCTCAGTCAGAAGTCTAGGATCAATCAGGGAAAAAAGGAAATATAATGGGAAAATTCCAAAGAAGCAAGGAAAATAGATGATGGAGAGGGTTTCCTCATTTCCTCTGATTTAGGAAGCCTGTTACCTCCTTCTTCCATCTTGAGCCCAGAACTCTAGTGTTGTTATTTTCCAGAAGAGATATTTTAGTTGACTTAACTCAGTACTAAGTCAAGTAAGTAATGAAAAATTATTTTTTCTTGGGCTAGGCGGATTTCTGTGAGACTGAGACCATCCTAGAGTACATGGCAAGTTCCAGGCCATATGTAGCCACAGGGAAACCTTGTCTCAAAAAGCTCCCCCACCCCCTGGCAAAAAAATTATTTTTTGTTTTGTTTTTGATCCAAAGACAAATACCAGAGACCCAAGAGATGTAATGACATACCACAAAGGACGTGAACAATGCACACACAACCTTATCCTTATGTACTTGCACACATTCATCTTAACAGGAGAGAGAAAGGCCCTGTGGTACCAAGCACCACTACAGAACACAGTAGTTCTTGGAAATGGTTCCTAAAATCTCCATACTCTACTGGGAATTTCAAGGCCAAGTGCCCCTGGCAGACAGTAAAAGAAACAGGTAGGGAGACCACTCATATAATAAAGGGTAAGGTTGTTGACCATTTACTTATTTTTTTAAAATTTTTTATTTTTGAGACAGGGTCTCCCTATAGCCCCAGTTGGCCTGGAACTCATATGTAGACAAGGCTGGCCTCGAACTCACAAAGATCTGCCTGCCTCTGCCTCCTGAGTGCTGGGATTAAAGGCATGTGCACCACACCTGGCCTACGTTGAATTTAAAATCCTAGCCTATAAGAGATCCATGTACGGTCTGGATGAAATCAGAATCATTACTGCACCTTAAAAATAAGAATATATCATCTCTTAGGAGCAAGATTAACTTTCTAATTGCCCCATAGCAGTTAATAAGTCAAAGTGTAAAATATATTAGGTGAAAAATACTTCATTTCTAAATGGGGAAACTGGCAAAATAGCTCGCTCTCACCAGAAGAGGGCACTCAGATATCCACATAACAGAATAGACTAGGAATGGCCTGAGGCAAACAGAGCCTGAGTCCAGCAGAGCCTGAAGTTTCTTTAACTTGGCTGCTCTGTCCAGGGAGGGCAGAAAGGGAAATGAACAAGGGCAACTGTTCTTCGAATGCTGGGAGCAGACAGCAATTGGCCACATGACATAAATCTATTCACGAGGCTTGGCTGGTCCCTTTGGAGAGGGCTTATAGCTGTTAACATAAAGTGCATTTATTTCCCACTAAAGGAAAAAGGATAGAGCACAAAGCCTGCTGAAAATCTAGTGTTGAAGATACAGCATAGGACACACAAAGTCAAAAGACCCAAGTTCAAGTTCTAGGATTGCGACCTTAGGGTAAGCCATTTAATCTAAGTCTTAAATTTTCTCCTTACAAAGCTGTGGTCAGCTGGGGCTACAGGGAGACCCTGTCTCAAAAAGACAAAAAACAAAACAAAGCTGTGGTCAGAATGAAAATATAACAATATATGTGAGTGCACACTAAAATCTGCTAAACAGATGTATGATGTGACTTAAAAAGCATTTCTCAACTTTCTTCATGTTCCCAAGTGAAAAAGAAATGCTGTCTAAAGCAAATGAGTGCAGGAGACAGAGGTAAGTATTTTATAACACAAAGGTTTATGTTTAACAGTGGGCTCACCAAAAGGGAAAAAAAAAAGACAAAAAAGAACAACAAATAGATGTGGCTCAAACTCACAATCTTTCTGCCTCATCTCCTGAGTACTAGGATTAAAGCATGAACCCCTACACTCAGTCAAGACTTTGGTCTTTCTTTGTGATAAGGTCACAGTTGATCTCTGAACCCTTCACAGCATTAGAACACAAGCTCTTCAATAGTGTTTGCCCTTGTCGGTGCTCAAGCCCTCCCCAAATTTTAAAAAATTAGTGTACTTGTTTCTTATAGTGCCCACAGGGGCCAGAAGAGGGCGTTGAATCCCCTGGAACTGGAGTTGTTAGCAGCCATGTGGGTGCTGGGAATTGAACTCAGGTCCTCTGTAAGAGCAGTCAGTGCTCTTAACTGCTGAGCCATCTCTCCAGCTCCCCCGTCCCCCAATTCTTTATCTTCTTACCTGAGTACTGCTGTGGTATTTGTGGTGGACTGCAGGGAGAGGGAGACTGAGGCATCTGGTACTGCTCAGAGCCGGGAGGCTGCAGAAATCCCACAGAAGGGCTGGGAGGTGAGAAGAGAGGAGTGGTGAAGTGACAGAGGGAGGAACACAGCTCCGGGCCAACAGCTGCTTCCTAGGCCTCCCATGTGGGAAAGAGAAGCAGCTCCAAACCATTCCCAGACCAATTTGCCATGCAATTTCTAAAATCACTCATCAGTTCAAAGTTAATTATATATATTTGTGCTTGATCATCTTTCAATTAAGAAGCTGCTAATCAGTGCTAAATATGGAATGTTAGTGACACATGCTCTTCTCAATGGCATGCAGACACCAGGCATATATATGTGTATACATGGAAACACATAGAGTCTAGAAACAACTACAGGAAAAGCAAGTCAGGGATAGACCACAATGCTAGGGAGAAAAGAGTAAAAAAGAACTAAGAAGATGAAGGATTTAGGATGTATACCCAATGATAAACACTGGGAGTCACCTAGAGACAAACAGGAAAAAATACTGAAAAATTCAAAACAACACAGAGAAATGCACATAAAAGACAGAGATACACAAATAGGCAGTGGAGATGGATGCACAGAAACACACACAATCATCTGGTTCTAGTTCAGCTGCACTTCTAACCAAATGTGTGACTTGTAAGTTTAAGATTCCTAGTTGGAATTTTTTCACTTAAAAAAGGAGTGAGCTGGGCGTGGTAGTACATGCCTTTAGTCCCAGCACTCAGGAGGCAGAGGCAGGTGGATCTCGTGAGATTGAAGTCAGTCTGGTCTACAGAGTAAATTCCAGGCCAGCTGGGGCTACAGGGAGACCCTGTCTCAAAAAAAAAAAACAAAAACAAAACAACAACAAGCAGTGGGGGAGGGGCTGGAGAGATGGCTCAGCAGTTAAGAGGACCTGGGTTCGATTCCCAGCACCATGGTCGCTACAAACCATCCTTAACTCCAGTTCCACGGGAATCCGAAGCCCTCTTCTGACCTCTATGGCACTGCACGACATGGGTGCTCTCAAATACATGCAGGCAATACACTCATACATAAAACAAAAATAATCAATAAAATATTTTTTAAAAAAAGGAGAGGCCAAGTGTGGTGGTGGTGCACACCTTTAATCCCAGCACTTTGGAGGCAGAGGCAGTAAGACAGAGTTTAAGGCTATTTTAGGCTTAGGCTATGTAGCGAGACCCTGCCTCAAAAATAAACATAAAACCGAAACAAAACAAGGGTTGTAGACTAGATTATTCGGAAGACGTCCTTTCTAACACTATGATCTTATAGGTTATGATCTAACTGTCCCCATTCTCTCTACAGAAAGAAAAAAAGGATAAGAAAGGTATACAAAAATTTTATACTGACATATCCCAAAATTACTTCTTTAAAAAAAAATTTTGCCAGGCGTGGTGGCACATGCCTTTAATCCTAGCACTTGGAGGCAGAGGCAGGGAGGATCTTTGTGAGTTCAAGGCCAGCCTGGTCTACATAGTGAGTTCCAAGACAGCTGGGGCTACAGGGAGACCCTGCCTCAAAAAGACAAAACAAAAACAAAACAAAACAAAAAAAAACCCCAAATTTTTCTTGTGGGGCTGGAGAGATGGCTCACAGTTAAGAGCACTGACTTCTCTTGCAAAAGACCCAGGTTTGAGTCCTAGCACCCACATGGCGGCTACGAACTGTCCTTAACTCCAGTTTCAGGGGAATCCAAAGGCCTCTTCTGATCTCTGTGGTATTGCATGACATGGGTGTACTCACATACATGCAGTCAATACACTAATACACATAAAATAAAAATAATAAATAAAATATTTAAAAAAATTTGTGGGGCTGGAGAGGTGGCTCAGCGGTTAAGAACACTGGCTGTTCTTGCAGAAGACCTGGGTTCAAATCCAGCTAAAAAATTTATGGGGCTGGAGAGATGGCTCAGCGGTTAAGAACACTGGCTGTTCTTGCAGAAGACCTGGGTTCAAATCCTGGTTCAAATGGCAGCTAACAACTGTCCGTAACTCCAGTCCCAGGGGATCCAACAGCCTCTCTGACCTCCACAGGCACTGCACTACATGGTCCCTAAACCTGGCATGCAGGCAATATGTGTATACACATAAAATAATAAATAGCCGGGTGTGGTGGTGCACACCTTTAATCCCAGCACTTGGGAGGAAGAGGCAGGCTGGTCCTCTGTGAGGAGGCCAGCCTGGTCTCCATAGTGAATTCAGGCCAACTGGGGCTACAGGGAGACCCTGTCTCAAAAAGACCAATCAACCAACCAACCAACCAACCAACCAACCAACCAACCAATCAATCAATCAATCAATAAAAATTTTTAAAAAATTTTGTTTTATGAGTGTTTGGCTGCAAGAATACAAGTGTACCACATGTGTGCTGTGCCTGTGGAGACCAAAGAGGCATTGGTTTCCCTGAGCTGGAGTTACAAACTGTTATGAGCCACCATATGGGAACAGAACCGGGGTCCTCTGCAAAAGCAGCCAGTGCTCTTAACTGCTTTCTAGTCCCACCAAAATTGTTTCTTAACGATGAAGCGGTCTCTATCTTATAGTTTTGAGTCTCACTGATTTGAAAAACAAAAAAACTGGGTAACATCTTAAACTCTTTCACTGAAGGAGGCAGTTTTTCTGTGGCTAAGTTCTATGCAAATATCATATCAATGAAGAGAAAAGAATAACCCCCTGTTAAAAAGGGGGTGGTGGTGGTGCTGAAGAGATGGCTCAGTGGCATCAGTTGCTCTTGCAGAGGACCTGGGTTTGAGTCTCAGCACCCACATGGCAGCTAGCAACCATCTGTAACTCCAGTTCCAGGGGAATCCAACATCCTCTTCTGATCTCTTCTGGCATTGCATGACATGGGTGCACTTACACACATGCAGACAATACACTCATACACATAAAATAAAAACAATAGACAAAATATTTTTTTTTAAAAAAACTGGGTTTCACCAGGTAGTCCAGGATGGCCTAAAACTTGTAATCCTTCTGCCTCAGCATCCCAAGTGTTAGGATTACAGGTGTCTGCCACCATGCCAGGCTACTACTGGGATCTTTACTTCTGGTTTCTTAGGCCACTGGAGACAAAAGCACATTTTGACAGTTGCTGAAGGTCTATGAAGGAGATATGCCCTGCCTTTCCAGCAGTCCTCACCTCGTACCGTTCTGCTGAGTCGGTGGAATCATGCTGTAGTACACGGGTACACCCCCTGCAGGGAGGCCTCCTTGCACAGACTGGCTAGCAGGGACCAGCATGGGCTGCTGGAAAGGTGGCTGGACTACATTTTGTGAGTCACTGCCCACCGGGACCTGGATGGAGAAGAGCACGACTACTGGTAATCTCACTGAGCTCATCCAGAGAACAGGCTACTTAGTACTAGCTCGGGGCATTATAATGCCCTCCCCAGCTCATAAGAGTCTCTTCCAGTACTCCTTATCTGCCCAAAGGAAATGCTCACAGAGCCATCTCCATCTCTTCCTTCTCTAGACACCACCCTAGGCATCTGACACAAGGAAGAAGCCTGATTTCCTTTGGATTCCAGTTTCCTGGACATACATAACACTCATTTGTATGGCTATAAGGAAACCAAATAATTTAAAGATACTTCTCAAACTTTCTGGGCTTTCTTTCAGAGAAAAAAGTACCCCTAGAGGTTGGGGGAGGCAGATGATATTTCAGTATTAGAATCTCCCATGACCCTGGGAGGCTGTTCTTGTCTCATCCCAAGGACTCGGTGATCTTTCTCAACACAGAATGTACCCACTTGGTAAGAAGGCAGTGGAGTGTACTGAACCACCAGGCCTTGCATTTGGCCTCCCATGCTGCTCCTCTGGTTGCTCAGTAGGCCCTGGTTCTGAGGCTGCTGGACCCCAATCATGCCCTGGTAAGCCGCCTGCTGCTGGTTAGGCATCATGGGCTGTAAACCTAGGGATAGGCAAGACATAGGTGACATTAGTATGGATGGTTAGGTCACCCTACAGCAGTGACTACCTTTCTCCACTCTATTTTACCTTTTTCTTTTTTCTGGAGGTTCTTTCTTACCCCCCACCCCCACCCCACCCAATGGGGAAGATAATTCTTCTCTTCCCTAGTCTCTGCCCTTCCCTTATGTACACTGTTTCAAACCAGTGGTTCCTCTTACCAGGCTGCTGGGATGGCTGAGGCAGCTGTTGACCACGCTGGGGGCTATAGGCCACCGGGTGAGAGAGAGGTCGATATTGCTGGTTGGAGTTTGGATACTGTCCAGGGGGATAGTAAGAAACCTGGATCTATGGTGAAAGGAAACAGGTGTGAGAGGACCTGCTAATCAGCCTTAACACACTGCAAATTACTAGATGCCTCAGGGTTGATGACCAAAAATCTTTTCTATTTGGAGAGCTATTTGGGGTTTGTAGTTACAGGATTACTATACAAGTTTGAAATAAAACAAGATCTGTGTTATACAGAAAAGTGGCCTTCTGGTAGAATGGTAACTCTCAAAACATACAGTGTGAGGACAGCATTCCTTCCTGCTCTGTCTAAACTAAAGGAAGAAAGGTTTGTAATACTGGACAAATTGAATTAATAACTAAAGCTGGGGAAGGGAGCTACTTACCTGTTGAGGGGGCTGCATGTAGCCCTGGGGTGGCAGGACTTGCTGAGTAGGTGGTGCATGGCTAGAAGTAGAATAGTTGGAAGTGGGGAGAGGCTGTCCAGTGGAAGCCACGATGAAGCTAGCTTGCTGAGGATGCTGGGAAATAAGTGGGGGCTGGAACAGAGCTGAGGATGGGTCAGCTGCTTCAGTAGAACCTTGGCGGCTAAGGCTCATTTGTCCAAAGGGGTTGCTGAGGTCATCTGCCTGTTGAGACAGTAGAGGACTCATGGACTGAGCTGTTATCAAACCTCATGCTTTTGATGTCAATAAAGACAGACAGAGCTGGGTGCGGTGGCACACACCTGCAATCTCAGCACTTGGGAGGTGGAGGTTGAAGGATCATGAGTTCATGGTTAGCTTCAGCTATAAACTGAGTTCCAGGCCTGCCTGGGGCTACACAAGGCCTTGTCTCAAATACACTAAAAACCAAAAACAAGAACACAGAGAGAGAAATAGCAATGCTCTACAACCTTACTCACACCATTTTGGGACAGCCCTGCCTCTGTGCCTTGAAAAGTGTCTTTTAGCCCTAAAACTCTGTCATGATATTTTAAATAGTTTTAAACTGAATGGTTACCTGAAGCCTAAGTTCAGAGCCAGCATATCTACTAAACAGATAACAATGGCTACCCCGATTATGACTGTTTTTAGGATTAGTCCTCAGGAGATGGGCGCACAGGACACAATTTATATCTATAGAAAAATAAAGGACAAACTTAAGGGTTAAAGAAAAAGATTCTAAGAATCTTTTCATTTCCTGTATTCCTCAGCCCCTAACCACAAAAAGGCTCCTGCCTTGCTATAAATCCTGTTTTTACAATAAAGTAGCTAGAGCAACACCTTGAGTAGATTCTGGAGGGCTAGGTTCCTATGCCTCCACAGCAAAGGACTGGTGGCTCCACCCCTGCTGCTTATCTTCTTACTCCCTTTCGAGGTTATTTCCACCTTTGTTCTTTGACACCAGCCTAGAGTTTTCCTGCCCTTCAGAAACCACTTCCAATTCTCACCTCCGAAAGGAGGCCAGGATGAGTGGCTGAACTGGAGGAGGAGGAGACTGACTGGCTAGGCTATAATTACCTTTCTCTCAGTCTTCTTTCCTAAGCAGCACTGATGCTGGTGTTCCATCTCTTACTTGTATGCTGATAGGTTAGTCTTAGCTTCCTCTTCTCTTTTACTCTCTGGACAGTAATTCACACACAAACACATATGCACACACCAGAGCAGTTCTTTTGCAAAAGAAAATAGTAGATACAAAAAGAAAAATGTTGCCTTGTAGTTTCATCCAATTTTCAGGGAACTTTTTTGCTACCTTATTGGTCAGGAATAGATGACAAGAGGACTAGATGCAGATTATTTTGAGGTCCATATTCCAGCACTTTTCAGAATGGAGGTAAGAGGTAGGAGGAAAAAGGGAATTCTAGTAAAAAAGTAAAAAAGAGGTGCAATTAACATAAAGTAAAAAAAGTAAGGGCTCTTATCAGCACGATGAAGTCACAACTATGAGGCAAACCAGATTTGCCAAGGATATGTATGTATGTATGTATGTATGTATGTATGTATGTATGTATATGTTATTTTTGAGACAGGGTCTTACTGTATCCCAGGCTGGGCTGGAATTCAGTATTTAGCCTATGCTGGCTTCAAACTCAGGGCGATCTTTCTGTCTTAGCCTCTTAAGTGCTGGGATTAAAGGTATGTGCTACTACATCCACTTTACAAATATTTAAACAGCACGTACCACATATTGGAAGAGGATATAAAATGACACAGTAAGATGGGTAAGATTTAAGATTTTCAACCATTAGTACCTGAGTCTGCAATGAAAGGAAATTATAGAGAATCATTTCGTATAGAATAAACTGGGAGCAAATTGGATGAAGGATACACATGACAGAGAGATGACAGGCCTAGGTTAGTTAGATTAAGATCCCACTTTGTTCCTCCTACTGACAGTCTGGGGAACTCAGCATCCCTGTCATACATTTACTTGTCTTTTGATATGCTGTGATAAGGCCATCAGAATGGAATTTAGTTCAGCTTGTGCTAGCCCCTCAAGAAACAGCTTTTTAATATCCCCTCCAAAGTACAACATGCTTACAAGGCCACCATGGACTGACCCAGACATACCCACAAAAACAGGCCACATAGGAACAAGACAAAAAGGGAGAATGGAGTTTATACCATGTTATACTGCTGGGGTGGAGAAACTGGCAGAAGGACTTGGGGACAGGAGCTTGGAGAGAACTGAACAGGCTGCGGAGAGGGCTGCAGGGCCGGGACTGGCTGTAGACCAGCAGAGAGGCATGTGGAAAAGGAAGAGAAAAGGAGGGTACAAGGAAAGGCGGGGGGGGGGGCACAGATGAGGGAGGGAAAGGGAGGAACAACATGGTTAATCATAAAAGGTATTTCTCATGAATCACAAGGCCACTGAGCAGGCTGACAACCAGGCCTAGGACAGCTTGTGGTTTCCATACTTCTGACAAAAAAAAAATCTCTATTAGAGGGGAGACCATTATACTCTGTCCTATTAGCCACTTAGAACTCTGCAGGTGTTGTGAGTAATCTGAGAACTATCAGGGCCAGGGTCTTCGACCTGATTCCAAACAAAACTTTCCCAAAGTACTTTTTGTCTTGAGCCCATGATCCCCTGGGACCTCAATCAAAAACCTCCCTAAATGCCCACTTGAGATGGGATTCCTATGTGTACTGCTTGACTACTTCTGGAGGAAGGATCATCCAAGGGCAGCTCTCCTGGAGGAAGTTCTCATTCACAGGGATCATCTCCCTCCGGAGGGCAGAAAAGGAATAAACACCCAGTAGATGCTTGCTTCCAGCAACTTCCTCTTGATCCATGGTTTTCTATGCTCTTCCAGGCTGTGAGGGCAGTATGAAAAATGCCCTCATAAACAAAGAGGAGTCTCAGGGTAAAATATGACAGGTTAGTTTTGGTTTCTATTTCTTCAGTACCTTCACTACCCTTAAGCAAGAGAATTTGCTTATTAGGAACACGCAGTGTTTAAAACCAATTAATGGGCAGCTATTTTTTCCTCATTTGGATTGTCTAATCAATTCTCCAGTCATTGTCCCTGGTAGAGAAAGGATGAGAGGAGAGAGGTGAGGAAGAAAAGGGAAATACCATTTATACACACTGTTTCACGACAGCCTTATAAGAATACCTAGAGCCACAAGCTTACAATTCCAACTATGAAAATAAGGCTCATGCTGGGAATGAGGCTAAGTAGAGTGTTTGCCTAGCATGTGCAAGGTCCTTGGCTCAATCCCAGACATCCACTGCCCCTCAAATAAGGCTCAGAGAAACTGAAGGGCATTCCTGGGATCACAGAGCTAAATGATAGAGGTGAGATTGAAGCCTAGTTCTGCAGGACGTGTGTTCTTGCCAGGATTACACTAAGAGTAGGGAAGAGGTAAAGGAAAAAGCCAAACAGAATTCTCTGGCATCTCCTACTGACTCCTCCTTCTGCATTTAAAACATTAAGAAATATGGAGGTTGTAGTATGGATATCCTACCACAAAATCTCCAGAAGACTCTTTTTAAAAAACATTTTATTTATTATTTTTATTTTATGTGTATGAGTGTATTGCCTGCATCTATATAAGTGCACCTATGTCCTGCAATGCCTTCGGAGGTCAGAAGAGGGTGTTGGATCCATTGGAACTGGAGTTACAGACAGTTGTTAGCAGCCATGTGGGTGCGGGGAATCGAACCCAGGTCCTCTGCAAGCGCAGCCAGTGTTCTTAATATCTGAGCCAACTTTCCAGCCCCAGAAAACTCTAAGAGAGGTAACTTATTGTGCAGGAGGCAAAGAGTCTATGAATTAGAAGGCTCTCAAAAGGGTATTTGAAGTTACTGAGAGGACTAGAAAAATGGTTCAGCTGGAGAAATGGCTCAGCACTTAAGAGCACTGGCTGCTGCTGCAAAGGACCTGGGTTTGGTTCCTATCACTCACATGGCAGCCAACAACTGTCTGTAACTCCAGTTCCAGGGGATCCAATGCCCTCTCTGACTTCCTCGGGCACTGCATGACACAGGTGCACTGACACACATGCAGGCAACTCATACACATAAAATAAAAATAATAAAATATGGTGCCTGTTCCGGCTTCCCTCTGGCATAGGAGCTGAGAACTTATGGGACCCATCTGAGAGAGCCTGAATCCTGCCCCCACATGGTGATAAGACTTACGCAATTTGGGAGTCTTTTAGATAGATCCACTGAAGGGATACTCCAATTGCCTCACCCTGTGTCCCTGCTCAGCATGGAAGAAGCCAGAGTGGTCTGTGTCCCGATTCCTTATCGATAATATGATTAATCTCTTCAGAGGATGGTGTGATAAGAATAGGAGTAGGAATTGGCTAGGTAGTTAGGGTAAAAAGACTCCAAAGTAGCCAGTTTCTTGGCTAAAAGTCAAAATGTCTTTGGGCCTCTTAGCAACATACTCTGTTCCAAAGGCCAAAAATGTCAAAAGTATTTGGGAGCTCTTATCTAACCCCTAAAAAGATTCTAGTGTTACTTCTTCAGAGGGGGGAATGTTAGAGTAGCAAAAAGCCCCGAAGGAAGGAAGGAAGGAAGGAAGGAAGGAAGGAAGGAAGGAAGGAAGGAAGGAAGGAAGGAAGGAAGGAGAAGTTGTTAGAAAAAAGTGATGGGGAGATATGGGAGGTATTAGAGGGGAGGGAGTGGGCATGGATTTGATCAAAACACCTTATATACTGGGCCAGGTGCTGTGGCACATGCCTTTAAGCCCAGCACTCATGAAGCAGAGGCAGGCGGATCTCTGTGAGTTCAAGGCCAGCTGGTCTACAGAGTGAGTGAGTTCTAGGACAGTTGGGGCTACAAGGAGACCCTTTCTCAAAAAGACCAAAAAAACCCAAACCAAACCAAACCAAAAACACCTTATATGCATGTATGAAATTCTCAATAAAGTTTAAAAAAAAATAAAAAATATATTTTTTAATAGAATCTGAGAATCAGGCTGGAGAGATGGCTCAGGTTAAAAGCACCAACTGCTCTTGCAGAGGACCTGGGTTCGATTCCCAGCACCCACATGGGGACTAACAACAGTCTATAATTCCAGTCCTAGGGGATCCAACCCTCTCTTCTGACCTCTGCAGACACTGCATGACATGGGTGTACCTACCTAAAGGCAAGCAATACACTCATACACATAAAATAAAAATAAATATTAAAAAAAAAAAGAATTTGAGAATCTCAAGTGACCTGGAAGAGACACTGCTATTATCTGGAAAATCAACTCAGTCCTATTAGCACCCTTGTTTTCTGTAAGCCAATGGTATTCCAAATGTAACTGCTGGCCAAACTGCCCAACATTAGCTGCAAATGCTGGTTGCTCCTAAACACATTTTCTATTATCTTAATCCTTCTCTTGCTCCTGGGAGAGGTCTTAAATTGGTACAGGCCTTATGAGTGGTAAAATAATAAAATAACTGTTTTCCTCATACCTGGGAGTTTTAAATAGAGTGAGGAGAGATGATGTTCTCCAAGCTTCCTCTCACCAGGAAGGGCAATAGTAAAGGTAGGGCCTCACTGCTACTTTTCTCGTTTGTTATTCTGCCATTACCTTCAGCTACAGTTCTACTCTTGGAGTCTCAAACTCCAGAACCAGGATACCTGAGACACCAGGAGGACATGGTTGCCATCTACTGGCGAACTCTGGGATAGATCAACGGCTCTTGGATGTCTTGACACTAGCCACAAATTCAAGAGGGCTCCTTTGCAAGAGGTCTACTACAGTCTAAATTAACTGGACAAAAGGCAGCCACTGGTCCTCTACCCTCAGCCTCATTCAGTGGTGGTACCTGCTTCACTAACACATGAAATGAAAGCCCAATCAGATGGAGGAGGTCTGCCAAAAAGGGTAAAAATGCTGTTTGGTCAGAACTGCCCTTCGGACTGAGCAAATCCCTCTTGCTACAGCACTAAAGGTAACTATTCTTTCTCAAAGTTTTTCTTCTAAAAGCTTTATAGTGCAATGGTATGTGTATATGTAGTCACTTCCTTCATTCCTACACTGTTTTATCATTTGAGGAACTAGAGACAATAATTATTCTTGGCCCTAGCAACTTCAGTTTGGACAGTACTACACTGCTGACAGCCACTTAGGCCAGAAGAAAAAAAGGAAAGCAGAAAGGCAGGAAGAAAGGAAATAAGGAAGGAAAAAGACTTAGGTTTGCAGTCTAGCACCACAAGAGAAACAGTAAGAGAAATAAAGGAAGAGGGCGGCATCAGGAAGAGAAGAATGGGATGAAGAGAGGAGAAAAAGTAAAATAGAGAAAAAATATATAGGGTGATGGTGTAACTTTAGTAGCCTCCAAAAATGCTTCTAGGACACTGAAACTTAGCTAGGATAACATTCTTTGGTCTGAGTGGGGCATGGTGGTGCATGCTTTTAAATTCTAGCACTTGGCAGGCAGATCTCTGTGACTTTGAGGCTAGCCTGGTCTACATAGCAAATTCTGAGCAAGTCGGGGCTATATAGTGAGACCCTGTCTCATAAAGAAAAAAAAAAGATTCATTGCTTTGGATTATGTGGTCATGATTAACCTCAAGAGTATACTTTTAGGGGTGGAGAGATGGCTCAGTGGTTAAGAGCACTGGCTAGTCTTTTGGAGGACCCAGGTTCAGTTCCTAGCACCCACATGGCAACTAATAACTATTCTGTAACTGCAGGTCCAGGAGATCTGATGCTCTCTTCTGGCCTTCATGAGTATGGTACATACATGGTGCACTTACATACACACAGGAAAAACACTCATACACATAAAAAAAAAATAAATAGAAAAAAAGAGTATACTTTTAAGGGAACAGAGACCCCTAAGTAGTGATCCCCCAGCCCCAATCTACAGCATCTAACCCAACATCACATTCCATACCAACAACTTACTCACTGAACTGTAGAATCCAGGAACAAGGGCAGGACTGAGTAGGAGTCTGGGGTTTAGGGCCTATCACTTGTAATTAACCCTAAAATATTAATTCCAAACGGTTCTTTTTTATCTTTTTTCCTCTCCCATTCTTGCGGTGTGTTCTTAGGTATGGATGACAGGTAAAAGTACAGACAGAGACTAAGAGGCAGAAAAGGGAGCAAAACTGTATCAAAATATACACATTTCAGGAAAAAAAAGGACTTAAAAAATGCTGGGACTAGGCGTAGTGGCGCATGCCTTTAGTCCCAGCACTCAGGAGGCAGAGGCAGGAGGATATCTGTGAGTTCAAGGCCAGCTTGGTCTACATAGTAAGTTCCAGGACAGCTGGAGCTACAGGGAGACCCTGTCTCAAAAAGACCAAAAAAAAAATGCTGGGACCTTGGAAAAATGAGACATACACATACAAAAGCACAATGGGAGATGCCTAGAGGAAGAAACAGAGTTTATTTATTCATGGGTTTGAATTAAGACACAAGCAAAGAAAAGTACATACACATGGGCCACGTTGCATAGGGATCAAGGGAAGCCAATATAAATAAGACTTATGGGCAGATGGTGGTAGAACAAGGAAATCAGAACTATAGACTACTTTACGGACTAGGCTGAAGGGCTGGAATGATGTGATGTGGGTTAGACAGAAAGTACAATTTCCTACATCTTTACTATCTCTTATTTTAGCTCATAGCATTTGACATGGGGACATTCTGGGCCATCCTGGGATCTCTCCATTTGAGTGTCTCCATTTGAGTTCATGGGTTACTAGGTTGGGACCTGCTTCTTGTACCTAGAGAAGAGATATATCTAAGGCCACACTGTACTGACTGAGCAGGTCCAAGAGTCTGGCAGATAAAATGAAAACTTATAAACTGCAGCAGAATATAGTCATAGGGTTTCTGACTACCAGAGAATGCTTCAGGATAAAACATGCAGCTCTTCTCACTAAGAGCTCTGTTTATAAGAGAAGAAGTGACTACTTGAGCACAGCTCTGCTCAGAATATTAAGGTTCCAATTTAGAGTCTCCACAGAAACACAATGTTCTCAAACCTTAGTTAGCACCAACATCAACCAGTCCAGCAACAGAAGAAAAATACAGCCCTTTTATGATATGTCCAACCATCAAGTTTTGGCATCTTTGTATCTTTTTATAATATTAAAAAATTAAATGTATGAGTGTTTTGCCTGTGTCTATGCCTGCATGGAGGCAGGAAGAGGGTGTCAGATTCCCTGGAACTAGAGTTATGGACAGCTGTTAGCTGACATGTGGGTGCTGGGAAACCAAACCTAGGTCCTCTGCAAGAACAGCAAGTGCTCTTAATTGCTGAGTTATCTCTGTAGCCTACCCCAACACCATTTTTTGAGACAGAGGTCTTTCTCTACACTCCAGGCTATCCCCAAATTAATTAGCCCTGGCTGGCTTCAAACTCTTGGTCTTCCTATCTCAGCCTCCCAAGTGCTGGAATTACTGGCCTATGGCACTATGCCTGGCTGGTCTTTATATCTTATGGTAATGTGTGTTTTGAGATCTTGAGTGTTATTCTTTTCTCCCTTCAAACCCCAACAAATGAATATGTGTTTATGGGTCAACATATTTAGTCAGAGTGAGCTATGACTTTGATGGGTATTATGAGCAAATCACCTTGCTAATTACACGGGACTTAAAGGTAGAGAGGGTACAGTAGAAATATGGTATAGGGTGAAAGATCCCACTGACAATTCTCAACAAAAAGAAGGAGAAAGGGAAAACAAAACTCCCATGCTAGCCAGGTGTGGTGGTCCATGTACATAATCCCAACACTTGGGAAGTGGAGCCAAGACATCTGGAGTTTAAGGTCATCCTTGGCTGTGAACTTAAAGGCCAGTGTTGGCTATATGAGACCGTGTCTCAAACAAATAACAGCAAAAAGATAAAACAACAACAAAAAGGGAGTTTTTGCCAAACATTTACTCTCAATCTTTTTTTTTTTTTTCCAACAACTAATAAATGAGAAAGGAGGCAGGAGTGGCATGTTTCAAAAATCAGATCCTTTCTGCGACCCACAGTATGAGACATGACTGCATTTCTAGGACTTTCCTGAATCAGAGCAAAGGGGACTCCAACATTGAGCATGACTCACCTGTGAGATCATGTGATTATTCAAGGGTGGCTGTTGCTGAGGAGTGGGTGGGAGAGCAGGAAGTTGCTGCTGCTGCTGTTGCTGCTGGGCAGTACAAGGGAGAAGGCCCCGGATAGACTGGGGTGAGGTGACCTGGTTGCATACTTCTGGGGCACCTAGTGCCATACCTAAGGCAAAGAGGAGACCCAACCAGAGTTTGTAAGTACAAGACATGAATAGACTATCCCTGAAGGGCCCAGCTGCAGGACTTTACTTTCCTGGCCCTTCTTTTCACTCCCACCTGCCTATCCCTCTATAGTTGTCAAAGATCTATATATTAGCATAGATGTATTACAGAGATGATGATAGGAGTCTACCTCTTAGCAGGTTTCTGCTCCCTGGGGTTAGGAGCCATCCTGAATGTCAATGTTTGATTTAAGAACTAAAAAAAATGTGAAGCTGTTGAGGCATCTCCCCTGAAGTGCCTAAAATCTGTCTGTCCTGACGGTATAGCTGAAAATACGAATCTTCACAGATTTTTTTTTTTTTTTTTTTTTTTTGAGACAAGGTCTCTCTGTAGCCCCAGCTGGCTTCACTCTCACAAAGAACTGCCTGCCTCTACCTCCCAAGTACTGTGTGTCACTATGCCTGGAATCTTTGCAGATTCTTGGTTCCTTATGAGACCTATTTTCTCTTTGCTGTCTTCTCCTCTTGTGTAATATTCTTAGAAAGCCGCTGAGAAGGCAGCTTGTTTCTTCAAGCATACATCACACATACACACAATCTTTACCCAACTTTTTTTTTTTTTTCATTTCCAGGCTCTCTAAGGCATGTACACATTCACACAACACATTTTTTGTTTGTTTGTTTGTTTTTGGCGGGGGGGGGGGCAGGATCTCCCTGTAGCTCCAGCTGGCCTGGAACTATGTAGACCAGGCTGGCCTTGAACTCACAGAGATCCACCTGCCTCTGCCTCCCAAGTGCTCAGGAGTCATCCATCTTGTTTAAAGGGCTTGCTGATTTGGCTAAGCTGGTTAACGGGTGAGCCCTGAGATCCTCCTGTCTCCACCTTCCTATTGCTGGGATTACAAGCGCATATCACCATGCCTGGCTGGAGATCGAACTCAACTCTTTCGGCTTGCAGAGCAGGCATTTTATCAACTGAGCTATCTTCCTGGCTCTAACATTAATGTTTTTAAGAGGGAACCGAAGTAGACTTATGTTTTAGATTAATAAATCGACTCTGAAAAAGGCTGAGAAAAGAGCAGAGAGATCAGCAAGGGAGCTAGTTAAAGACACAGGCAGTGGTATTAGAAACAGTATAACAGAAAAGGAAAGAAGAGACCTAACACAGATAAGGGCTGGAGAGATCTAACAGAGGCAAAAATCTTCACCACTACTGATGTCTATTGAGGGCAGGACCTATAGAAATCTTCTGGGATGAGATTCAAGCAATTCTTTGGAGGGACAAGAATGGTAAAATACAAGTTAACTGCATATGGAGAGCTAAACATTCCACTGTTAAGACGGTAGCAGAAAGAGAGGGGATCGGGAGCACTGAAGGGTGATGAGAGGAAGATATGAGGATCTGCTCCCTTCCCAGTGACTGAAATTCAGTAAAGAAGCAATAGCAGCACACCTTTAAGTTCTGGCCTATTGGCTACTACTAATTAATTATAAACAGACTCAAGGATTTCCCCTGTTCTATAAAGACTCTTTATAATCTCATGGGACACATAATGAAAGCAGCTGTCATTTCTATCTTAGTATGTAACCTGGCCCTGGGCTGATACAGATCTCTAACCTCAGTCAGAGAACAGACAAAATAACCTAATCCCAAACAGTCTTCCCTCCCTCCTTCCTAAGTAAGAACAAAAAGTCTGCAAGAAAATCAGAGAGGTGACTAGATTCAAAAACAGGTAATGGAGCCAAGAAATCAGATTTCTTTTTTTCTGGTAATGCTCTTAGTTTCCAGGGAACTATACACAACCAAATGTTTTGTTAAAAGTAAGTTATCAGGGGCTGGAGAGATGGCTCAGCGGTTAAGAGCACTGATTGCTCTTGCAGAGGACCCAGGTTCGATTCCCAGCACCTACATGGCGGCTACGAACCGTCCTTAACTCCAGTTCCAGGAGAATCCGAAGCTCTCTTCTGACCTCCGTGGCATTGCACAACACGAGTGCACTCACATACACGCAGACAATAAAAATAATAAATATTAAAAACAAAAAGTAAGTTATCAAAGATATTTTGCAGAAGACAAGCAAGAAAGGAAGGGGAAAGAATGGAAGGAGGAAACTGTGGTACCTGGCCTAGAAATCCTTCCTGCACTGCCACCTTTACTGCTGCCAATGCTGTCACCGCGGGTGAGGATAGAGATTCCACTGAAGCTGCTGGCTTTGGTGACAGGGGGCCTCATGCTCCGGACAGAGCCATCTGAATCTGTGCTGCTCCAAGGTCTTGGCTCCAGGGATTTGAGTTCGCTGTCTGTGCTACTTTGGCGGCTGCTTGAGGTGCGGCTCAGCCCTTCACGATTTCCCCTGCAGAAACCACAGTGGTCAGAACACCCCCCACCCACCACTTTAGCAAAAGGGCCAGGAGAGAGTTCATTTTTATTCCCTTAATACCAAAGAAGGGAGGAAAGGCATGAACACTGTCTTCTTGTTAGTTGGCTGGCCAACTAAGACTTGATGGGAGCAGACAGAATGATCCAGTACAATAACAAAGGGCACAGAAGCAAATCTGAAAAATAGCACACTCCCCAGAGGTGGATGGGAAGCCACATACATGATGCTGAGATTGGCTGTGGTCTCTTCTCCACACCCTGCAATGATCCCACACATGCAAGAATAGTGGGAAGCAGAAGGGTAGCAGCGACTTCTGGGACTTCTTTTTTTTTTTTTTTTCTGTCTTTTTGAGACAGGGTCTCCCTATAGCCCCAGCTGTCCTGGAACTCACTATGTAGATCAGGCTGGCCTTGAGCTCACAGAGATCCGCCTGTCTCTGCCTCCCAAGTGCTGGGATTAAAGGTGTGCGCCACCACACCTGGCTGGGACTTCTTAAAATAAAAGGACTCCTAGAAGTTACTGTTGGTAGAAGGCAGGAGTAGCCAGCGACATAGATAAATCCCACAAAAGATCTTCCACGTAACATGCATTTGAGTCATCAGAGGTGCTGCTTATGGATATCTTTCCAGGGGTTCAAAGAAGCACACAGTAGAACAGTTCAATAGTTCCAATTTGTTTTGTGGAAGTTCCAAGCTGGTATCTAAGAACAGATTCTTGAGTCTCTAAGGACTGAAGTCCTGAGGAAGAACATATATGCTCTTGGTACTCAGGGTGGAAAGGGACAGGACCTTGACTGTGCCTGTCTTCAAATTCATAATCTCATTACCCTGAACAAGGCACAAAGCTACTGAGAAAGGGGTTCTTCCACTCTTTTTTTTTCGGCCTTTTTGAGACAGGGTCTCTCTGTATCCCCAGCTGTTCTGGAACTCACTATGTAGACCAGGCTGGCCTTGAACTCACAGAGATCTGCCTGCCTCTGCCTCCCCAGTGCTGGGATTAAAGGTGTACACCACCATGCCTGGCCATAATTTATTTTATCTTTCATTTGTGTGTGTGTGTAACTCATGTATGCACAGGTGCCTGTGGAGGCCAGAAGAGGGGAGCCTCTGGAGCTGGAGTCATAGGTGGTTGTGAGCCGATCTATCTGTGCTGCTGGGAATTGGACTTAGGTTCACTGGAGTAGCAAGTGCTCTTAAGAGCTAAGACATCTCTCCAGACTCAATTTGGTCTTACTGAGCTCATATCTCTGTATGTGTGTGTCTGTCCATGTAGGTTTGTGCATGTGTGCATGTAAGTACACATGAGCATGGAAGCCAGAAATAAACAGCAGGAATCATCCTTAATTACTCTCCACCTTATTTAAATGAATTTTTTATTATTACATTTTATCCATTTGTGTGTGTGTGTGTGTGTGTGTGTCTGTCTGTCTGTCTGTGTGTGTGTGTGTAAGAAGATTAGAAGACAACTCGCAGATGTGGTTCTCCTCTCCTTCCACCATGTGAGTCCCAGGGATCGAACTCAAGTCATTAGGCTTGGCAGCAGGCACCTTTACTTGCTGAATCATCTTGCCAGCCCTCTGTCTTATTTTTTGAGACAGGATCGCCTGCTGAACCCAGAGCTTATTGATTCAACCAGCATGGCTAGTCAATGTCTCCAGAGGTCCTTCTGTCTTTGCTGGCTCAACCCCAGCACTGGGTTATAGATGTGTGCTATTGTGCCTAGTTTTTCTATGGGAGCTAGGGATATGAACTCAGGTCTCATGCTTGTACAGTAGACACTGTACACACTGAGCCATCTTCTCAGCCTTCTTATGGAACTCTTCCTGCTTCTTGTTAAGAAAAAGAAAAAAACAACCAAGAACCAGCAATTTCCTTTACTTCATCCTCACTCCAACAACTACTACCTAAAGGAACCAAATGATAACAATTACGAAAGCTTTGGTATATATATTGGGAATAACCATACAGAAGTTTAGGCTCTTCTTTTCACCATTCTCCCATTAAAAACAAACAGAAAATGCTGTCCAATCACCTTAGCTCCAAAGGCCCTATGCTCAGAGTTATTCTAATAAAGAGAGGTATTTTTCTTTCTTTCTGTCCAGATAGGATCTTATCGTGGAGCCCAGGCTGGCCTAGAACTTGCTATGTGGCCCAGGCTGACATGAAACTTGAAATTCTCTTCCTTCTGCCTCCCAAGTATTGGTTTTCAGACATGTGCCACAAGTGACTCATGGTCACTTTTAAGTTTTTATTAACCATGCCAAGCATGGAGAGCTAAGAATACTTTGGCACAACTAGGAACATGTCAATTCTTCTCTGCTATTCCAGTAATGCATGTATATAAAATTGTATGCTTCTCTCTACACAGTTAGAATAAGGGCTTATGACAGATTCCTGTTTTCTCTAAAACTCTTCCTTTTATCTTTGGATACCAAAAGCAAAATGGGAAACAAGCAAGAGGCATAAATTAAAGATTGTCTAGAACAGAACCAGGTTTGAAGAGCAAATAGTTCTGTCTTGGCCAAAATACATTTATTTATTTATTTATTTATTTATTTATTTGTTTGTTTGTTTGTTTAGTCTTGAGACAGAGTTTCCCTGTAGCCCCAGCTGGCCTGGAACTAGCTATGTAGACCAGGGCTGGCCTTGAACTCACAGAGATCCGCCTGCCTCTGCCTCATGAGTGCTGGGATTAAAGGCATGGGCCACCACTCTAGGCTTTTCTTTTCTTTTTTTTTTTATTTTTAAATTATTTTTATTTTGTGTGTATGAGTGTATTGTCTGCATGTGAGAAGTGCATCCGTGTCATGCAACACCCTCTGGAACTGAAGTTACAGACAGCTGTTAGCTGCAAAGTGGGTGCTAGGAATAAAACAGGGGTCCTCTGTGAGAGCAGCCACTGTTCTTAACTGCTGAGCCAATGCTTAACTCCTGTGCCATCTCTCCAACCCCCTCAGCCAGAATACTAAGGAGTCAATAACAATGTGTTTGTGGGATAGTAACAGTGCCAATAAATGAGGCTGCTCATTTGAATTCTGCAGGACAAACTAATGCCTTTTCCAACTAAATCACATACTTTATTCTGTATGCAGATAATCCTGCCATTTATTTTTCTTGCTACCACAGGTAGACAGTGAGCAAGCCAGGATTAAACTAAGTACCTTGGGAAGCTATGGCCAAAATAGTAGTATCTATCTAGTTTCCCCAAGACAGTGATGGTCAAATGCTCAAAATGTTGACTGTCTGATAATTTAATACATTATTCCCTTGACAGAGAATCTAGAGAGAAAACAGTTTTTCTCTCTACAAATAATCATCTCACTAAAAATATGGCAGCTAGGAAGAGCTACTCAAATTCAGTTCTGAGGAATGACTTGAGCTGTGTGAGAAAGATAGGATAAGGATAAAGGGTACTCACACTTCATATTTTCATGAAATCAGAGTTAGGCTGGCTTGGGGGGTCCCTCCCCCACTTTTTTGTTGTTTTGAGATAGGTCATATGCAGCCTAAGCAAGCTTCAAACTTCCATAGCCAAGCATGACCTGGAACTTCTGTTCCTCTTGCCTCCACAACATTAGTGCTGGAATTACAGATGTGTGCCACTATGCTCAGTTTGTTCAGTGTTAGGGATCAAACTCAGGGCTTCCTGCATGCTGTCCACTTAAGTGGTACTTTACTAACCAGACTATGTCCCCAGCTCCTCTGATTTAGATTTTTTAAAAAACTATTTATTTTTGTGTGTGTGACACACATACATGCACGTGAATGCTAGTGACCACAGAAGCCACAGATGTCAGATCTCACTGGAGTTAAGAGCTATAGGCGGTTGTGAACTGCCTGATATATGTGCTGGGAATAGAACTCTGCAAGAGCTGTAGTAGGCACTCTAAACCACTGAGCCAACTCTCCAGCCCCTGATTTAGTATTTTTTAAAAATATTCTATTTATTATTATTTTATTATTATTATTATTATTGGTCTTTTTGAGACACAGTCTCCCTGCAGCCCCAGGTGTCCTGGAACTCACTCTGTAGACCAGGCTGGCCTTGAACTCACAGAGATCTGCCTGTCTCTGTCTCCCAAGTGCTGGGATTAAAGGCGTGCACCACCATGCCCGGCATATTATTTTTATTTTATGTGTATGTGTGCATTGCCTGCATGTAGGTAAGTGCACCTGTGTCATGCAATGCTTGCGGAAGACAGAAGAGGTTGGGTCCCTTGGAACTGGAATTACGGACAGTCGTTAGCTGCCATGTGGGTGCTGAGATTCGAACCCAGGTCTTCTGCAAGAACAACCAGTGTTCTTAACCAATGAACCATCTCTCCAGCTCCAGTATTTTTTTTTTAAAGATAGGGTCTCACTATGTAACCCTGGCTGGCCTAGAGCTCCCTGTGTAGACCAGCCTGGCCTTGAACTCACAAAGATCTGTCTGCTGCTGCCTCCTGAGTGCTAGAATTAAAGGTGCATGTGTTACCACGCCCAGCTTAATTTAGTTTTAAAAATAGATTTATTTGTTTTTTACAGGTAGAAGTCCAGTTTGTGGGGTGTGACAAATGGGCATGGAGGCCTGTACAAGAGATGGTAATAGGGGCTGGAGAGATGGCTCAATGGTTAAGAGCACTGGTTGCTCTTGCGGAGGACCAGGGTTTGGTTCCCAGCACCCACACAGCAGTTGAAAACTGTCCTAACTCCAGCTCTAGGGGCTCCAACACCCTCTTGACTTTCACAGGTATTGTACAACATGGGTGCACTTACATGCAGGCAATACACTCATACACATAAAATCAAAAAAAGAATAAAATATTTAAAAAGGAGGTGGTAATAAAGAGCAAGAATCCTCACTGTGGCTTATTTATCAATGGAATAGGATCTTTTAAAGAACTGGGATGTTGCCATAGTTATTACCAATGTGGATGATGAAATCTGGTGCACCGTATGTTTTCTAAAACATTAGATGGGACAGAAATGTAAAAAGGAGTTACAGAAGATCAGCTTCCACTCAGTAGGAATTCTGGACTAGGATCCAAAACAGAGGAAGAAGTTACTCCATGATTTTGCATTTCAGAACACCTAACTCCTTTTTTAAAGACCGGGTATCGTGTACCCCAAGCTGACATTAAACTACTTACATAGCCAAAGATGATCCTGAACTTCTGATTTTCTAGCCTCCATCTCTCTGAGTGCTGAGATTATAGGTGTGTACCACTACACATCTGTTTTATGTGGTACTAGTGATTGAACCCAGGGCCTTGGGCATGTTAGGCAAGTTCTCTATCAACTATCTACACTGCTAGCTCATAACCTGGTCCCCTTGCCCACACTAATGATAATTTTCTTGCTCCTAAGCCTTTATCTTTTCTTTTAATTTTAATCTTTAAAATTAATTTATGTATTTGTTTATATATAACATGTGTGGGGGTACATGCATGCCACAGCATGTGTGTGAAGGTCAGAGGACAACCCATAAAAGTTGGTTCTCTCCTTCCATCATGCAGTTCCAGGAGATTGAACTCAGGTTATCAGGCTGGGTGGCAGCCACCTTTATCCACTAACCATCTTGCTGGCCCTCACTTAGGTATTTAACCAAAGCTCAATTTGAAAAGCATCAGCTTAAAAAAGATTTCAAAAGGTGAGGGCTACACCACTCACCAAAATCTTCAAGATATTATCTGCACAGTTTGCTGTAACCTGATGGTCAAAGAAGAACATCATTCTTAGCAGTGAATTTGAATTAGGGTTATGAATAGAACATTAGTTTCAGGGGAAGAAGTGATGATTGTTTAGTGCTGGTGTGGACAATGAACAGAACACTGGACAAAAATCCACCTCAAGGGGTTGGAGGGATGACTCCATGGTTACGAACACTTGCTGTTCTTCCAGAGGACCCAGGTTTGATTCCTAGTACCCACGTGGTGGCTAACATCTGTACCCAACTCCCATTCTAGAGGATCCAACACCCTCTTCTGGCCTCTGAAGGTACTGCATACCTGAGGTATACTTACATACATGCAGGCAAAACACTCCTACACACATTAAAAAAAATTTGCCTCAGTTTTGTTATTCATAGCCATGAAAATTAGGGTTAGCTACTTCATCTACGTTTCTTTTCTTAAATGTGAACCAGGTGATCAAGGTACAGTCTAGCAACTTTAAAGAACTGTTAACACAAAGAAATTGAAAACTTCTACTTATTATAGGTATTTCAGGATGATTATAACCCCAAAGTATATATGATGAAGCATACATGTCTTTGGCACCACCAACAATGTAAAGTTCACTCTGCCTCTGGTTTTCAGATGGGCTTTCAGGGTGGGACTATCTAGGAAAAAAAGGTCAGAAAAATGGAAATTCTCTAATCCCAAGGGTGGGAAACTTCATTGTTCCATTTCTTTCTTTCTTTTTAAAATATTTATTTTTATTTTCATTTATGTGTATGTGTGTGTTTCTGTTTCTATGAGCATTTGAGTGCAGGTGCTCTTGGAGCCAGAGGGTGTCAGATTGCCTGGAGCTGGAGTTACAGGCAGTTGTGAGCCATCTATTGTGGGTGCTGGGAATTGAACTCAGGTCCTTTGCAAGAGCTGTACAAACTCTTAATTGCCAACCCAGCTCTCTAGTCCTTCATTGTCCTAATTTCTACACGGTTTAACTAGCTTTAGAAAGGACAATAAGGAAAAGACAACTAAAGCTCTAGGAATGAGATGTCTCTTCTGAGTTCCTTATCACTATTAGGATTAAAAAATAGAGAAAATCTTCAGAAAGAGTTAGTACTGAACTATAGTTTTAAATACTCAGGGTCTTTGTATTGTATTGTATTATTTCTGTTGGTAAATTAGAAAGAATATACTTAAAGCAAGTTGGTACCAGTAGAGGATATTTCTCTTACTTACATCTTGTATTATCCCTTGGGGTAAGAATGAGACTGAAATGAAAAGATTTTCTTACGTGTGTTTTGTGAGGAAACAGAGAGCACTAGGTTCTGAGGATGTTAACACAGCAAGCAGTAGCTTGCAGCAGCAAAAAGGGTAAATTAGAGACAATCCTATAAAGGATATACTCTAAGTTCACTCTAAAATAGACCAATCCTTTCTGAAGTCATCTTACACAGTACATTGTCTCAAAGAGAAAATGACATACAAGCATTCATATACGTGTGTGTATATAATACATATACGTGTTATATATATTTCCCTTAGAGATACAACAGTCCCTGGTCTAGGTTCAGATATCAGCTGTCTACATTTTTCCATAGAAAAAGGTAGCCAGAAGACACCCATTCTTTTACCTTACAATAGCTGTATGTTTAATTCTTTTAAGTGCCAAATTCCAGAAAATGTGTGGGAGGGACAGTGCCTGTTTCAGACACAACTAGTTGGTCCCCATTACCATATACTCAGGACTCAAAATGAAACTGACAATAAAATCACTGAGAAGGGCCCCCTTTTTTTCCAAACAGGAAAAAAAATCCAATATTACAAAGACCACAAATTTAATTATTCCACAAGCAGCCATGCATGGAGCAAACCCACTCCACTGAAGAGATCACAGCAAAACAAAATTAAAAATGAAAAAGAGAGATATAGATCACACAGAGGTACCTAAAAATCTGCCTTCTCTTGTGAGAGCTAGAAGAAAAGGCTTCTTTGGAGAGTCTGTTGGTTAACATCAAAAAACAAAAACAAAACAAAACAAGAACAGCATCATTAAAGGATTATATTAACCTCACTGACAAAGCTCAATGAGAAGCAGAGAACATGCTAAGTGGTACTAACCTGATGTCATTTAGATATCCGTTCTGGCCAGTCTAGGTGAGGGGGAGAAAACGGAAAATAACTTATAAGAAAATAATATGGCATAACAGAAAAGGATGTCCATGATGCTATGAATACCTAAGATCTTCAAACCAAAGCTCACCCCACCTACAGGGAGAGAGGGAGCAAGGACAGAATAACCATACCCATATCCCAGTCTGACTTCTCGCCTTTAATGGGGAAAAAAAAATTGGCATTTTTAGTCTTTCCACAGTATTTAAAATGAAGATTGATAAAGGGAAGAGTATGGAAAGGAGGAAGAGGAAATTAATTAACCTAATTTCCTCTTTAGCTATAAATTTATTGCTCTAAGAGTAAACTGAGCATAATAATTGACATAGTTGATTATAAAGGGGCATGCTCAAAGGAAGTGAAAGGGAGTCATAAAAAAGAAACTTCTTAAAAAAAAAAAAATTAACCTCGGCTATTCTCTGTCTTCTCCATTGGCCAAAATGAAAGATTTAACCTGAGTCCCATGATGGGTTTCTAGACTTTTAAGTCTAGAAAAAATGAGAACATTAAACGTCTAGAAATAGTCCTACTGGGGTCACTTTCTGACAAAGTCACTGAGCTGAATGAAGTGAGCATTGTGGTGGACTCCCAAGCCTTAGACAAAGGTAGCATAGTAGGCTCTGCACAGAGCAAAGACTCCATTGGGGAGCTTTCCCAATGTACAGCTCAGGCTCCAGAGAAGGCTGCAGCAGCAGCATTTCCATCCGAACACCCTTCTTGCCACTTTCCTTTCTTCTAGGCCTGCCTTCTTGTCTCTACCCCACCCCATCCCACCCCACCAACCTACAACTCCAAACTTAATCACTCCCTCTAGCTGGCAGGGCTCCTCTCCACAGGGAATCTTGGGAGGACAGTGGGCTTTGGCCTTTTTTCCTCATCTAGACCGTCTGAGATTCCTGAGGCCTCTATTACAAGAGCTAGGAAGTACTAAAACAAAAGTGACAAATCCACAAGGATTTAACAAAGAATACATATATTAGTAGAGACTTGAGAGACTAGAAGTCAGGAGAAAAAAGGAGAGAAGAGCTAACTTTGCCTTTATTATAGTTATAGATAGATATATTCCATTGCTATTGACAACTAGCCCCAAACCCCTATTAGAATTGGCTGTCAGATCATAGACTTTGAAAAGGGTTAGACACAGTGGGACAGTTGTTTTCCATGTGCCAGTGAGATGGGACTGTATATAAAAATCAGGCTGTCATTGCTGGAACTACCTAATCTGAAGAGCCCAGAGCAGAGCAAGTTATTGAGAGGTAGTTTCCATTAGTGGTTAACAACTTGGACTCTGAAGCCAGACTGCCAGCATTCAAATACCAGCACTTTTGCTAACTAGCAATGTTATATTGGGTTGTTACTTAACCTCTCTCTGCCTCAGTTTCTCATTTATAAAATGGGGGAAATAATTAAAACAACTTCACAGACCTGTTGTGAAAAGTACATGAGTTAACCAACATGAAGAACTGAGAACAGTGCCTAAAAGACAGCAAGCACTCCATTAGTATTTGCTATTATCTACTAACCTGCTCTATCCATAATTAGGGTCATCACTGGCTACAGCCATGAACAAATGACATCTCTCCTCTCATTCCACCCAACTGGTTTGCAGATAAAGTACTGAACTCTCTTTGGGCTACAGTAGGATAATTTGGAGGACAAACTTTTCTGACTCAGTATGGAAGTCTACATAGTAAGAAGGTAAGAAGATTCCTTCTTGAACTTTAGGCCAGAAGGCTTGTTGTGTATCACTTCCTAGTAAGGATCCTTAGAAGCACTTGGCCCTCTCAAGACAATGGAGTTAGTATATAGGAGTTCAGTTTTTAGTTGGAGACAATATTTTTCTGAGTGAGGTGATGATGAACACACACACACACACACACACACACACACGTATATGTATGTGTTTGTGTGATATAAAAATGGGAGGGGTGTCTTGATGAGAGAAGAAGAATAGAGGAATGGGAGGAGAGCAGTGTCCATCCACATGGACTGATTTAAACCTTTGTTGCTAATCTGACTATGAGATGTTCTAGATCCAACATGTTTTAGAGATTCTCTCTTGCGTATCTATACTCTTTCCTGAAATTCTGCTACACATCTCTTATACTGGCAGGCAAATGCTACCAGATACAGGGATAACAAGCCTATCTGACATGGCCCATAGTTCTTTAAGAATAAAGTTGCCTAACTGATTGATGTTGCTTTTTAGATCATGGAGCCATTCCTGTTCTAGGAAGCAAGGTAAGAAATGTAGGAAGATTTCCTGTTCGGGTAGTAAGTGGAGGGAATAAGGGGATGCATCCTCTGTCCATATGGAACGTGGAACCTGCAGAGGATGATGCCAGAACAGCACTTTAATAAACTATCAACATATCCTAAAAACAAGCTGGCCAAACAAGATGAATGTAGAGCCTGTATGGACATCAAGTTTTCCACTTAGAAGCAAAGATGCCTAAATGGATAGTGGGAGTCTAAGAGGGTAAGTGGGAGGAGGCTTGACAGGCAAGACTTAGGGCCCTCTCATCAGCTCTGCCAAGACAATTTCTATTTTCAATTTAGTTATAGTTACCAAAATCAGCCACTCCAAGTTTTGGTTCTCTTTGCATGCCATAAAGCAAAATGTATACAAAAATTACATATAAAAACCTGTAGCCTTCCAATGAGCCATATTTAGTTTTAGAGGTCAAATCTGAGACTGACTGATGTTGGTTCAAAAAAAGAAAAAAGAAACAAAAAAACCCAACAACATTTATGGAGGGTTCATTCCATTCACAGTTCCAAAGATTTAAGAGCTAAAAGCTATGATCTGACAACTCTCAGAGGCTACACTTACCTCTCGGGCAAATATTCTCTCTCGGACCCTTTGATATTCCTCCTCTCTCTCTTCTATTGACTTGCTCCTCCTTCCATCCTGCAATGGAACTCTGATCTAGATCGATGAGCAGAATTAAGCTAGTTAAGTTCTCCTCGTACTGCAAGCTCACTGCACACCAGCAAGGAAGAGAAACCGGGAAAGTTTATAGTTGCCATCAAAAAAATGGAAAAAAAAAAAAAAGAAATAAAATTTCCAGTCCTGGACAGGTTTCACTGGGTACATCTGACCATGCAGTTTGAGAGATCAGCTTTTCTGGATGGTTAAGGACTTGACATCCCCCACCCCATCCCAGTATCAAGAACAACTATTTATAAGGACTGGTTGCTTCCCTAGAATAATCATGCACTGTTCAGTCAGTGAGGATCAAGAAAATAGCCCTGGGAAAATAAACAACATTGCTTTAGAGGACAAGCAAGGGAAAGAAGGAAGCTAGAGAGGGCAAAGAAATAGGTATTTAGCAAAGCTGAAGGGAGAGGTTCACAGAAGCAGCACCTGATAGTACCCCTTCTTTTGTCACTAATACCATGGCTTGGAGACCCAAGTCACAAAGGGCTTAGCAAAGAAGGTCTTGGAAATAAAATCTCAAGGGTGAAGCTAAATTCAAAGACTAAACATTTTCCTCATCTTAATTATAGCAAATGAAGGGAGTTGAGGAGAAAGAAATCACAGAAATAAAGAACAAAGAGAACAGAGCAACACAGAAGAAAAAGGAAGAACAAAATAGAACAAAATGGGCAGAGAAAAGAACATATGAGGTACAGTGAAAGGAGAGGAAAGACATAAAGGGAAAAGAAGGAAATGGAGGACACAGAGAGAACCTTATGTTCTCTGACAAATACAGTGAGGTGACCAACAGGGATGTCTGATGGGCAGATGACCACCTCTGGCTAGCTACCACCTAACTTCCCATCATTGTTTTTCCTCTCCTGGATTGCTGTTTGTGAACAGTGTTCCAGGGAGGCAGTAACAGAGAAGCCTTTACTATAGTGCTCATAAAAGCAAGGAGTTCTGAGAAAGAATTCATCAAGTCAATGATATCAAGCTACAGACAATTCTGACCTTCAATCTAGAGGGTTCAGATGAAGCTCTAAGGAACTTGCTGTTCTAGGCTAATACTCTTGATCCGTTTCCAAAGGCAGCCCAAACTTCAGAAGTCTCTATTTTGATTAGATAGAATTCTCACTATTCTTCAGAACCTGTATCTCACTATTACAAGAAGACACAGAACCCTCAAGAAGCCCCTAACACTGGTAAACCAATAGAGTAGAAAGAGCATAATGGGTATCAAGCCAAATCCCAGCTTTGTCAACTCCTAGTAAGGTGACTTCAGGTAAGTAATAGAACATCTTAGACTTAGGATTTCCAGTATAATGCTTTTTTTTTTTTTGGTCTTTTTGAGAAAGGGTCTCCCTGTAGCCCCAGCTGTCCTGGAACTTACTATGTAGACCAGGCTGGCCTTGAACTCACAGAGATCTGCCTGCCTCTGCCTCCTGAGTGCTGGGATTAAAGGAGTGCACCATCACACCCGGCCTGATAATGCATATTTTTAAAGTGAAGCCCAATTTGGGGAAAAAAAAAATAAAATAATATGTTGTTTGTTATTAATAGCACAGTTAGAAACTTCAGAGTCTACCCTATTAGTAGGGATCAAGCTTGAAGCTGAGAGATGATAAGTTCACAGTAGGAACAGTTGTCATTCTGTTCTGGTGTGTTTCTAGGCCTGAATAATTTCTTATCTGTGAAAAAAGGGTTTTGGGAAAATGTAGAGAAGGGCATCAGGATGGAAAGGCTTTTTCTTGTTTTATAAACATTTTGTTTTTTTGTATGTTTCTTTGCTTTCAATCAGACCCAGAGTGTTTGTCCACATTAGATAATGCCATCTTTCCATTCCCTTTAATATTGAAATAGGAAGCAAGATCCTAGTCTTAAGACCATATAGCATTTCAAGAAAACTAATTTGACTGTAGAGGTAAGTATTATTATAGTTACTTTTCATTACCAAGGTTCATATTGGCTCTACTCAACCACACTCTTCAAATCTAATCCCCTTGGAGGTCAAGCAGATGTAGGATGACTCTAACCCCTCCATCTAGCTAGGAAAACTAATCCCCAATCATTTGAAAAGGTTGGCCAGTGGTCAGAGCAGCACCTAGGCCTACCATAAATGAAGGGACAGGACACTTGTTAATTTCTTAGTTCCCCGGGGGAGTGGAGCACAAAGGGGTCTGAGTTTCCCAGGACTGAAAGTCAAATTAACTCACCTTGGTGGAAGGAGTTGGGAAGAGATTAAGGAGTTTGCAAAAAGGGACCAAAGATACCTTTGTAACTGGTTAAATTAGACCACAACTTCACCAGATCAAGGCTTGCCCTGAGCTAGGATAAAAGTATAAGTGGGATAAAGTAGCTTTTGATACTTCCCAATGTAAACCCTAACTACTGGGGTGGAGGGAGGAATGAAACCATCAGCTAGATCAAAGCTGATGCAGAAAGGGTTCTTGCTTTGTCCCAAATGACATGTAGTTAGAAGCTAGTGATAGGCCCAAGTAATTGTAGGCCAAATGAGATCACCCAGCAAATCTCAGCACCACGTCTCTCTGGGGCAAAGAGGGTAGCATTCCAGCTCAACAGCTGTAGTCAGTCCTCAGTATTAAGCCAAAGCCAACTCAATATATATATATATATAATATAACTCAATCTAGTTTTCCATTCTAAGATATTTTAAAATTTCTCCACCCCACAAAAATTCTTCTCCCTTCCCAGTTTCTCTTACTGCAGTCTCCATCTTTAGGCCCACCCTTTCCCATTCTTCACCTGGTTATCATCTCGGTCCATACTAGCATCATCTCTCTTGAGAATGAATCTCTGTTGAAATTCTGTGTTCTTCTCATCCTTTATATGTTCCGAGAACCTCTGTTCAGGGCTGAGATTTGGAAAGAAATGTGAAAAAAGGGAGGAAAAAGACTTTTTCATTACAGAGGAAAAGTTCTAGGTAGAGCTCTCTTAAGTTCCATCCTCTACTAAGAGGATTTCTCGAGTCAGGCATCCACAAAGTCACGTGAAAGTTTTAATAAATCTTTATTTCTAATCTTTTTCTTTTGAGATAGGATCTCATGTAGTCTGGTTTTGAACTCCTGACCCTTCTGCCTCTACCTCCCCCAAGTGCTAGGATTACAAGTGTGCTCTATCATGTGGAGCTTATGTTTGTTCTTTATACATCTATAACTTCTCTTCCTCCAAAGTTGTACCTGTTCTTTCAGAGAAGATGAAGAGAGGCTATGGCCAGTCTGCAGTGTCTCTAGATTAGAATCAATCTTGAAGGCCTCACAGTAAGTAGAAATTGATAATATAGAATTCCTCCTCCCTCCCTTGGAAGAGTATTGGATTCTACACCTTTCTCTTCTATCTTAGCAGGCTATCCCATGACAAACTTCCCAATCCATAGCTTTCTCCCTTACATTCTTGTGTTGCTGGTTTTGTTGATGATGACAGCTTTCCCAGTTTGATCAACATTGTGGTCCATCCCAAAATAGGCAGCTACTCGATGTAATAGCATCCGGTGATATGAGGTCATCTGAGGAAACTTCTTAAACTGGTTACTGAAGGGATACCAAGGGAAAAAGTAAAATAACAATAGCAATAGTAGCCAACTAATTTTTCATAACAGTATCTAAAATAGAGAATTTCTTGGAAGAAACAGACACATAGAAGATAGATATTTACTTTGTGGAACCAAAAAGGTTTCTCTCAGTATTTTGTAGATTAGTTTGTGTCGGCCTCTAGTAATAGTACTTCTTAAGACCTTGATTCCACCCACCTGGATGTTGCTAGTCAAAGAAAAATGGGAGAAACTTAAGTAAAATAATATCAGAGATAAGACCTAGCTGCTGAAGAAATATACTTTTTTTAAAAAAAGACTTATTTTTATTTCTTATGTGTATAAATGTCTTGTCTGCATGTATGTGTACCGAATGCATGCCTAATGCCTGTAGAGGCCAGAAGAGGGCATTGGAGTCCCTGGAACTTGAGGTAATGATGTTGATAGCTGCCACATGGGTGCTGGGAACCAAACCCAGGTCCTCTTCAAGAGCAGCCAGTGCTCTTAACCACTGAGACATCTCTCTAGATCAATATAAATTCTTTTTAGCTCAAGTTTATGCAACAGCTAAAAACCTCACTTGCTTTTATACATACACTTTTTTGTGGGGGAGGGGGCGTCTTTTTGAGACAGGGTCTCCCTGTAGCCCCAGATGTCCTGAAACTCACTATGTAGACCAGGCTGTCCTTGAACTCACAGAGATCCACCTGCCTCTGCCTCCCAAGTGCTGGGATTAAAGGCATGCGCCACCATGCCTGGCCCTATACATATACTTTTTAATCCATTCTGACTGTTGTTCCCTAATTCTTTTTGTTTCCCCAGTGAGTAATTACTTCTAAGTTTTCACTTTGAGGGAAAGGGAGATGTCCTAAAGTTGTACATAATTTCTTTCCAGTGCCCTTCCCACCTCTAAATGATGTATATTTCATAAAAGTAACTTACTTGTTGTCATTAATAAATTCCAGAATCTCCTGTTCTAATTTTAGCAGCATCATTCTGTCCCTGTTTAAAAAAGATTAAAACAAAACATAGCCCTCCCATAGACAATGAAAGAGGGACTGAAAATACAACTAATTCACCATAAAAGCTGAGGGATATATCCAAACTCTTAACAATGGACCATAACACAGGGGCTACCAAGCCCCATTGACTATGGTATTCTGAAAAATAACACCAACTCAAGTATACATTTTGTAGACCCCTTCTAATCATATACTTTGTTGTTCATATCAGAAATCTAATTGTTAGCAACATAATCATAGAAATACTTTATGCTATTCTATATCCCATCTAATTATTCATAGAATTTTAAAGTATTTATGATTTAGCTTATGTACAAATCAACTATCTCTTTCCTCTGGGCTTTTTAACTTATAATAGTCCCACATCTTTGTATTTCTTCACTGTGCTCTTCTTGCAAAAAAAAAGCAGCAATCTTAAAAAAGCAGCAATCTCAATGTGACAGTATTCTGAATCTCTCTGAATATAAAACCATATTTGAGAAGCATTCTGGGAAGAGATAGAGATAGACACTCTATATTCTAATAACGGAAAATACTAGAGAGCTGCTTGGCTTCAAAGAGTCCTGATGGTCTTAAACCTGCCCCCTTTCCCCTACATCAATCATGTTATTACCTGGGGTTCTTTTTCAGTGTATTTACAAGAAATTCATGGAGGTCTATTCCAGTAGAGTCCGTATATTCTTGGCTGGAGTCTAGAACCACCACAACAAAATAAATTAAAAACAAACAAACAAACTGTCTTATATGGTATCTAATTTCAAGTAAAAGCCTAGTCAGGAATTATGAGAATAGGAAACTACAACCAAATCTCAAGGTCTCAGGATAAAATCTTGAATGAAGTTTTGATCCTAGCACTTGGGAGGCAGAGGCCGGCAGATCTGTATGAATTTGAGGCCAGCCTGGTCTACATAGTGAGTTCTAGACCAGCCAGGACTACAGAGTGAGACCCTGTCTCAAAAAACAAACAAAACAAAACAAACAGAAACCCCCCAAACCAAAACCAAAACAAAACAAAAAAAACCTCAAAACCATCTTGAATGACATTCATTGATTGTCAGCTCTGTAAAATCCTTCTTAAGGATTGGGGCTGTAACTCAGTGAGGAAGCACTTGCCTAGCATATGTAAGGTCTTAGGTTCAACCTCCAGTACTGACCAAAAGAAAAACCAAAAGAACAGGAAGAGGAGGAGGCTGGGGAGAGGGCATGGTGGGTAAACTACAAATCCCTAACATTCATATAAAAGCTGGAGAGAGAATTATGGATGGAAACAGGTAGGTCCCCGAAACTCACTGGCTATCCAGTCTAGCTGAATCAGCTCCAGGATCAGTGTAGAGACCCTGTCTCAAACAAAAAGATGTAGAGGCTGACAAGACAGTTCAGTGGGTAAAGGTGCTTGCCACCAACTCTGATGACCTGACTTTGATCCCCAAAATCCATAGGGTAAAAGGAAAGAATTAATTCCTACATGCTGTCCTCTGATCTCTACATGCTTGCATATACATGTACACACACTCTCTCTCTCTCTCTCTCTCTCTCTCTCTCTCTCTCTCAATCAATCAATCAATCAATCAGTCAATCAACAATTTTTTTTTTTTCTTTTTGAGACAGGGTCTCCCTGTAGCCCCAGCTGTCCTGGAACTCACTATGTAGACTAGGCTGTCCTTGAACTCACAGAGATCTGCCTGCCTCTGCCTCCCAAGTGCTGGGACTAAAGGCGTGCACCACCACACCTGGCTAATCAACAAATATTTTTAAAAAAGGTATACAGTGCAAGAGAAAAAGACACCTGATGTTAACATCTGACCTCCACAAGTGCACATACATGCATACACATCAACATATATGTATACATGCATATAGCACAGATACATATACACATAAAAAAAGTCCCTATCACAACAACAAAAGGAAGAATTTGGGCTATAATGTTATATTAGTATTAAACTGAAATACCATCTAACATTAATAAGTATTTTCTAAAGGCTGGGCATGGTGGCACATGCCTTTAATTCCAGCACTCAGGAAGCAGAAGCAGGTGGATCTCTGTGAGTTCCAGGACAGCCTGGTCTATATAGTGAATTCCAGGCCAGCTGAGGTTATAAGAGACCCTGTCTCAAAAAGACCAAAAAGAAAAAAATTTTTTTTTTTTCTGAATGTCCTGATCAAAACAAAGCAGGTTTCATTCTACCTAATGAAAACAAGAGGAGTCGTGGGTGAATTTTCCTAAAATCTCAGGAAATGGGTCCAATATTGATTATTTTTTTTTAATCCTAAGGTTGCCTTTACTTGTCAAATATCATTTTCAAAGATTAAAAAGATTTCATTT
>NW_008347519.1:698813-717687 GCF_000622305.1 Nannospalax galili | reverse complement strand
GTGTGTGTGTGTGTGTGTGTGTGTGTGTGTGTGTGTGTGGTATGTGTAGGCAGACATTCTACCACATGGAGGTCAGAGGACAAGTATGTGGAGTCAGTTTTCTCCTTTCACCTTTATGTGAGTTCCAGCCATTGAATTCGAATTGTTAGACTTGTATAGCAAGAACTCTTTTTTTTTTTTTGTCTTTTTGAGACAGGGTCTCCCTGTAGCCCCAGCTGTCCTGGAACTATGTAGACTAGGCTGGCGTTGAACTCACAGAGATCCACCTGCCTTTGCCTCCAAGTGCTGGGATTAAAGGCATGCGCCACCACGCCCGGCAACATTGCAAGAACTTTTATCTATAGAGCCATCTCAATGGACCTCAAATATCATTTTGATGGGCCATCTTTTTGCTACCAACCCAAAAGCTTTTTAAAGCCAGAATCTAATAATGAAGAGTAAATATATACTATAAAACACAATGAAGTAAGGCTAGGGGTGTAGTTCAGTTGGTAGAGTACTTACCTAATGGGCAAAAGCACTACCTAAAGGGGGCATGGTGATACATGCCAGCCTAGGTTACCTGAGACCCTGTCTCAAAATTTAAGAGGTAGAGACTGTAACATCAGGTATTAAGGCAGATGAGAGACAAGGAATGTTCTTACCTCTGGACAGCATCTTCCTTGGGACCTTTTCTTTGTTTTTGTCCTTGTCTTCCTTTTCTGAGACATCCTTTGTGGACTTTTCCTCCTCCTTGTCAGAAGGGCAACTGATGTGCAATTGAATTATATCCTTAAACAAAAGGAAAGAGGCATATATAATTAAAGAGGGAAAAAAACTTAAACTCTCCCTCAGAATTTCAATGAAAGCAAATCTTGGGATGGCACCTTTATCTTCTTTTTTAAAAATTTGGGGGGGCTGGGTGGGTATGTGTGTGTATGGGTGGGTGGGTGTGCCAGAGTGTACTTGTGTAGGTCAGAGAACAACCTCAGATGTTGGTTCTCAACATCTACCTTGTTAGAGATAGGGTTTCTTGTTTGCAGTAGTATGTACCAGGCTACCTGGCCTTCAAGCTTCCAGAGACTCTCTTGTCTTTGCCTCTTATCTCACTGCAGGAACTCTATGTAGGTTCTAGGCATATGAACTCAGGTCCTCAAGCTTGTGTGGCAAGTGCTTTACCCACTGAGTCATTTCTTTAGTTCCAACTTTATCTTATAGAAGAGTACATGTTAATTATTTTGTTTTTTGTTTCACCAAGAGGGTAGAGGTCAAGCTTTTTTGTCAGCCATCACAGCTTATTATAGGAAGAGTTTAAGTTACACTAGCTAACTTTATAAAGAGTGTGGCTGGCAAAACACGATCGGTTCTAGGATCTCCTTGTGTGTATTAGGCCACATGGTCAAGATAGTAAGACCATATTTCCTGATTTTACCATGCTTTGCCTTACCATAAGTGCTTTTGTTTGGGGGCTGGAGAGATGGCTCAGTGGTTTATAGTGTTTGCTGCTCTTCCAAAGGACCTGAGTTCAGTTTCCAGCACCCACCTCAAAACTGCCTGTAACTCTAGCTCCAGGGGATCTGATGCCCTCTTCTGGCTTCTGTGAGCACCAGCAAGCACATGCACAAACACACATATGCAACACACACAATACACATAAATAAAAAAATAATTTAAAAAATTTTAAGAGGCTGGAGAGATGGCTTAGTGGTTAAGAGCACTGGCTGCTTTTGCAGAGAGCCTGGGTTCAGTTTCCAACACTCATGTGGCAGCTAACAACAGTTCATAACTCCAGTTCCAAGGGATCTGATACCCTCTTCTGACCTCTGCAGGCATTGCATGACATGGGTGCACTTACATACCTGCAGGCAATATACTCAAAATTTAAAAAGAAATTTTTTTAAAGAGGCCAAGTGAGCTGAGCATGGTGGCATCCCAGCGCTCAGGAGGCAAACGCAGACAGATTTCTGTGAGTTCAAGGCCAGCTTGGTCTACGCAGTTAGTGCATTCTAAGCCAGCTGGGGCTACAGGGAGACCCTGTCTCAAAAAGACCAAAAAAAAAAAAAAAAAAGGCCAAGTGTGGTGGCACATGCCTTTAGTCTCAGCAGTTGGGAGGCGGGCAGATTTCTGTGAGATTGAGGCCAGCCTAGTCTACATAGTGAGTTCCAGGCCTGCTGGGGCTACATAGTAAGACCCTGTCTCAAAAAACAAAAGACCAAAAAATTTTTTTTCTTTTTTTTTTTTTGCAAAAGATCTGGTTTTAAAGTAGTACCCTTTATTTTGGCCTTTGTGGGACACATCTGTAATTCCAGCCTGAGAAACTGAGGTGGGAGGATCAGAAGTTCAATGTCATCTGAGGCCAGCTTGAGATATATAAGACTCTGTTTCCAACAAAACAACATACTTTCTTACTTGATTTTTCAGCCTGATATCCATGCTGTGATTGCGACTTACCAAACAATTGCCAATGCTCAAAGCTACTTAGGTTTATAAAGGATTTACCTACCTGTGTTTCTACTGGCCCATCAGCAAATGGGGTGGAAGACTCCTCACATACTGCCAGACTTCGTACCAACTTGAGCTTGGAATTAGACTGAAATAAACAAAAAACCAAAAGCCTATTTCATATATATATTCCCTTGGTGAAGATTCAGGAAATACCTTAAGATTCTGTTAGCTGCTGCTTCCGCTTCTATTAAATTGTGTTGTTATTTTCTAAATAGGTCTACTTGTCAGTGCCTAATTCACTCGAAAGGTAATTCTCAGTAAACAAGTGGAGGGGAGGGGAAAACCTGAAGAGATGGTAGAGAAATCACTTTACTTCACCTTGCTCTCTCTCTGGCACAGTGAAAGTGCTGGGTGGTGCACACCTTTAATCCCAGCACTTGGGAGGCAGAGGCAGGTGGATTTCTGTGAGTTCAAGGCCAGCCTGGTCTACATAGTGAGTTCTAGGACAGCTGGGGCTACAGGGAGACCCTGTCTCAAAAAGACAGAAAAAAAAAATTGAAAGTTTACTACATATACACAGCAGCACTTGCACTATAAAAAGATACTGGACTTGAGAACCAAAGTCCTAGCTTTAATTCCATATGTTGTACTTAAAAGCTGTATGCTCATTTAAGTGAGAATGTCCCCATAGGCTCCAAGTATGGAGGCACTTGGTCCCCATTTGGTGGTGCAGTTTGGGGAAAATCGCGGAACATTTAGAAGATGTGATCATGCTGGAGGAAGCAGGTCACTGAGGGTGGGCTTTGAGTAGACAGCCTCACCCCATTTCCAGTCTCTCTTTCCTTCCTGTGACTCCCTGAAGACATGAGTGCTCAACTTTCTGTTCACACTTCCTCCTGCCATGCCAACCCTGCCAAGACAGAATCTTATCCCTCTGAACTGTAACCCCAAACAAACTCTTCCTTCTGTAAATGGCCTTGGTTATGGTGTTTTATTACAGCAATAGAAAAGTAACTACTACAGGCTGTTAAGATTTTAAGTTACTTAACTTCTCTAGGTCTGTTTTTCTTCAATAAAGTTAAGATAAAAATATCTAAAGGGGTTGGGCATGGTGGCACATGCCTTTAATCCCATCTCAAAAAGACAAAACAACAACAACAACAACAACAACAACAACAAAAAACCCCAGAACAAAACAAAAAAAAACCCAAAACAAAAACAAACCTAAAGGGCTACTGTGACAATTAGAAGATATAAAGTATGCAAACATACATATCATTAGGTAGTACTTAGCATACAGTAGACAAAGATAATGACTTTAAACCTGAAGTGGGAAGAGTATGAAAAGAAGTTATCTAAGAAAAATCATACAAAGACAAAGACATAACTTGGTAACACTCAACATAATGATATACAAAAAATTCATCCACTGGGCATGTGGTATATAACTGTAATCCCCACACTTGGCTAGAAAGTTGAGACTAGCTTGATATACATGAGACCTTGTCTCAAAACAAAACAAACAAAAATAACAACAAAAAATTAATATACGTGCTTTACTTCTATTGGCTGGTGAATCCTAAAATGATCTAAAATCTACTATGCAAATCACTGCTTTCTTAAGGATCCCCAAAGCCAAAATGCAGAGTGACCCAACAGAAATTTATCTATCAACATTTCCTGAGGTCTTACAATAAAACCAAGGTTTACCAGGAATATAAAAGCAAAAAATGTGATACAGGTATTCCACATAGGATAGGCAGAAAATTTTTTAGTATAAAGTAAAACAAATTAAACGTAATTCTGCTATCAACTACTAAATGTCCTTTGCTAAGTCCTCTCAGTCCCTATAACTCAAGTTTTCTCATATGCAAATGAGAAAATAACAATTTTATATGCCTCAAAAAGTCTGGAAGGCCTAAGATAGTAGTGAATACCTTCTGCTATTCTGAAGTTATATTTTTTACATTTAATTGTGTGTGTGCATGCGTGCGTGCGTGTGTGCGTGCGTGTGTGTGTGTGTGCGCGCGTGTGTGTGTGTGTGTGTGTAGCAAGCATGTGAAAATCTGAAAAAACTTTCTTTGTCCCTTCTACCATGTGGGTTCTGAGGATCAAACTCAGGGCATCAGACTTGGCAGCAAGTACCTTTACCTGCTGGACCTGGTGCTCTAAACTTTAATGTCAAGACCATCACTGGTAGATTAGTCCACATGAAGATACAGAGTCAATTTAGTATACTTTTTTTTTTTTAAAAAGCAAAAGTTTACTTTTATTATAATGTACAAGACTCCAAAACAAGATGTAAGTGGCAAAAGATCTTCTGGTCAGAGGCTCCTGATGAATGAGGAATGGAATCAAGAGCCATCATCTTAGGCACAAGGAATAGCTTACCCTTTGCCAGATTTCTTAACCCACTTTAATGGACCTTCCCTACAGCCTCGAGTTTCTTCTCCTGTGCTTTTTGTTTCTGTTGACAAGTTCTAGCTTTACTCATCACCGTGGCCTGCTTCTTGGTTGTTATAGGGGCTTCTTGCCCCCTTCAGAGCCAGTCATGGTGCCTGCCACCCTTTCCCTAGACCCCGATTCTAATTAGAAACTGATCGCAACTCTTGGCCTTCTTCAAATAAACTGACTGAGCTACTCCCAAACTCTATCATTAATTTTCTGGGAGAAGGGGATGAATAGCCTCAATTATTACTTCTGATAAAATTGTTCCTACTACAAGGGAATTTCTCAGCTAAATCAAAAGGCTATCACATACTAATATATGTAGTTTTTCCTAATAATTCTGCTTAAAATAATCTACAATGCAGTAATTTTATTGTATGATAATTAAAATCAAAATCACCTTTCCTGTCCCAATGTAAACAATCAAACATACAAAAAAATGGAGAAGAGTAAGGAGGGAAGAGGAGGAGGAAGAGAAAAAGAGAAGAGGAAAAGGAGGAGAAAGGGGAGGAGAAGAAGGAAAAGGAGCCACTACTTCTGTCTTTACTTTTAGAATATCCAAAAAATGTTCTGTCATTTCTACTAATGGGACAGGATTTATTTTAAAGGAATATTCACAACTAGCCATTCTCCCAGAGAAGCCAGGGGTTGAGCAGACAAGCTATCAGCTCAGTACAACCAGTACCAAATACCTTAAGCTCTGGAGAGGGCTCCAGCTGGATATCCTTTCAGGCTCAGAAATAGACTGTGCCTGAATTAAAGATAATGGAGAGGACTGGAGGGATGGCTCAGCAGTTAAGAGCAATGACTGCTCTAGCAGAGGACCTGGGTCTGATTCCCAGCACCCACATGGCAGCTATGAACCGTCCTTAACTCCAGTTTGAGGGGAATCCGAAACCCTCTTCTGACCTCTACAGCATTGCACCACATGGGTGCACTCACATACATGCAGGCAATACACTCATATACATACAATAAAAACAATAAATAAAAATTTTTAAAAAAAGATGATGGAGAAAATGAAGCCAAACTTTCCACTAGGAAATGTGTGCATGTGACTTCAAACATTTTTGTGTGATGTATGTTCACAACTGAGATATAAAATGTAGGCAAAGAGAAGTTTATCTATATATAACCTGAATAAATGAGACATTTGTGAAATGTATGACTAACAAAATTACAAAATAAATGATAAAGGAAGAGTTCTTACCTTGGCTCTTTTCCTGGCATGACCATGGCTGGATGTCCGTCTCTGTGAGAGGAGGATTAGAAAATATTAAAGATTAAATATTATAGAGCAGGAAAAAAAGATATCTAAAACAATTTTTTAAAAATATTTTATTTATTATTTTTATTTTATTTGTATGAGTATATCGCCTGCCTGTATGTAAGTGCACCTGTGGCCACAGAGGTCAGAAGGGGGGGTCAGATTCCCCTGGAACTGTAGTTATGGACAGTTGTTAGCTGCCACGTGGGTTCTGGGAACCAAACCCAGGTTCTCTGCTCTTAACCGCTGAGCCGTCTCTCCAGCCCCAAAGAATGAATATACAGAAAGGGCTTTATATTTTTTTAATTTTATTATTTTTATTTTATGTGTATGTGTGTATTGCCTGCATGTAGGTAAGTGCACCTGTGTCATGCAATGTCCTTGGAGGTCAGAAGAGGCTGTTGTATCCCTTAGGACTGGAGTTGTCAGCTGCCATGTGGGTGCTGGGATTTGAACCTGGGTCTTCTGCAAGAACAACCAGTGTTCTTAACCACTGACCCATCTCTCCAGTCCTATCTAAAAAATTTTAAAGATCCTGAAGATTTTATTTAATATCATCAATTTCTATGTTTATGTGGATTTATAAACTTGCAATAAGTTCTGAATGCAATCAATCTTGCCTAATATAAGTAAATGAGTCTGTAGACTATGATCTCCCCAAGCTAAAAATTATAGTACTTGGAATTGTGTTCTTTATGGTTGGCAAAGCACTAATATGCAGAAAATGAAAGAATTATACAGTGCAAAAAAAAAAAAAACCCAACAACAACAGAAACAATTGTACACTACTCTGAACCTTGCTGTTAAACTAATTTTCATGGATATCATTCTATAGAAGATATAATGTTTTCTTAATTGATACACAGCATTCCACTGTGTGGTTATGCCATAACTTATTTTTATCAATCCCTTTGATTATACCATTTAGGATGTTTCTGATCTTTTTTTAAAAAGTATTTTATTATTTTATTTTGTGTGTATGTGTGTATTGCCTGCATGTAGATAAAAGCACCCATGTCGTGCAATGCCCGTGGAGGACAGAAGAGGATGTCAGATCCCCTGGAACTGGAGTTACAGCCAGTTGTTAGCTGCCATGTCAGTGCTGGGATTCGAACTCGGGTCTTGTGCAAGAACAGTCAGTGTTCTTAACCGCTGAGCCATCTCTCCAGCCCCAGGATGTTTCTGATCTTTATAAGTATAAACACTGATCATGTTATTGAGCATATGTAAATACAGTATATCTATCATCCATTTAAGTCTTTAAAAAGTAATACTTTAAAAAGTATTGCTAAACTGCCCTTCAAAGTGTCTATTTCATTAATGATGTATGAATCAGCCTATTTCCCTACATGGATAGTTTCATTTAACAACAAACCTATACTGGAGCCTAACATATATCAGGTACCATGTTAGTTGCCAGAGGATATCAGAGATAAAAGACACAAACAATGTCAAAAAGGAACTCATAATCCTGTTGGAGGAGTCAGACAATACACAATTACACTACAGTATATTAAATGTGTTAAAGAGTACTCATGGAGTACTAGGAGAGCACGTAGGAAATCTCAGACCTAACAATATACAAATTCATACATTCACAAGTTTTGAGTGCCTATATGCAAAGCATTGTTAGGCCATGGGGATGCAACTGCCAGCCCAAATTGACTTAATGCTGGGCCTCAAGGAACTCAACAGTTATATGAGGAAAACAGACATCAATCAAAGAATTATACAGTAGAGACCTGCAATGGGTAAGTAAGGTTGCCAAGGGAGGCCTACTGAAGAATGACATGTCTGGTGAATTTTGAAAGATAAAGAGGTATGTATTAGAGAAGGGTGAAGGAATCCAGAAAATAGAAAAGACCAAGGAAAGAACACTAAGGAGGGCACACAAAGGAAGAGAAGGCATGTACAAAATCATAATTTCTCAAACTTTTCAGCACTCATTTGTAACAATGACTAAGGAATCAGATAATACTGAAACAGAAAATGCCATGGGCAGTAGCTGGAGTTAAGGGACTAGGTCACAATATACCATGCTGGAGAACATGTAACCTAACTTGGGCAGTAAGATAAACAGAAAACGTGTATAATCAGTTCTTCACTTTATAATCAACTTTTTTTTTTTTTTGTCTTTTTGAAGCAGGGTCTCCCTGTAGCCCCAGCTGTCCTGGTCACTATGTAGACAGGGCTGCCTGTGACCCCACAGAGACCCGCCTGCCTCTGCCTCCCAAGTGTTGGGACTACAGGCGTGAGCCACCATGCCCAGCTCTACAATCAACTTTTAAAAGCAGCACAATAGGGCTGGGCGTGGTGGCACACACCTTTAGTCCCACCACTTGAGAGGCAGAGGCAGACAGATCTCTGAGTTCAAGGTCAGCCTGGTCTATACAGTGAGTTCCAGGCCAGCTGGGGCTACAGGAGGACCCTGTCTCAAAAAGACAAATGAATAAATAAATGAGTAAGTAAATAAATAAAAAGGAGCAAAACTAATGAAGCAGTAGGGACTGTGTGAAGGCAGAAAGCCCAATGAAGAGGCCATATTCTATTCAGCTGGTTATTTACAGGACACACCTGAGTTTAGCTAAGTGTGGGCTTACCCATTCTAAAAAGAATCCTAGAACCTGCATTTTATAGAACTATCTCCCTGCAAAGGGTCTTCTGAATTCCAACAGCTGATTCCAGAATATATGTCACACAGCACAAGTAGAGTAAGCCCTCTTTCTTCCCAATGTTTCAGTACCAACTCAGAACAGGAACTCCTTTGACAGCACCAATTAGATTACTGGGGAGACTGCTGGAGTAAGAATGGAGGGGTAATCGAAGCTGGAGGAGGAGTAGAGGGAAGATGGAGTAGAAATTTCATTGCTGTTGAAGGAACATGTGTTATGTTGAGAAATGGTAGAGGGGAAAGGGCTTCCCAAGGGACTGCTCCCTAGGATTCAGGGTGCACAAGATCAAAGACTTTGCAAAAGGAACAAGAGCTCCAGTAGAGGGCAGCAGTGGCTACAACACCTCTTGTGGGAGAGAAAGGAGTCAAGTCAGGAGGGAGGCAGGTTCTCCCTCTCCAACTCTATCTACAATCTATCTGTATACCCAGATAAAGACATTTTTAAACCAAATAAGTGCTTCATAGGGAATATAAAGCCTATAAATGTTCTTTTTATACTGTCTATCTTCAAGAAGTACACACAACAGGAGTTCAGAACATCATTCCTAACAGTCTCCTGAGAACAGAATAACTTGGATCTAAAAGTTCGTTTAATTATTATCTTTCACGTAATCTGACAGCACATAATTAAACATTCATCATTTACCTGTCCTGAGTATTTAAAATTCATTATAGGTTATCAGTGGAGGCTGGAAGTATAGTTGGAACTGTGGCAGACTGTCTCCACATACTTTGGAAGGATGGGCGGGGAATGACAATTTACATGTAAAAGAAAATGGAGAGAAAAGCATCCAGGACAGAGATCTGGCAAACCATAAGAGGAAAGGCAGGAAGAAGCAGGCAGCTAGAGAACAAAATATCTCAGAGCTGTCTAACCTTAATTCATCCCTTTATGTTGTTGCTGCTTTACTCTTTAAAGAAGACAAGGCCTAGGTAAATTAAGTTGTCTTGAAAACTTATGCTTCAAGTTTCCAGACCTTCCAAATTGATGTTGCTCCTGGTTTTAATCTAGCTTCCTGCTAGAGTTAATGGTCTATCTCCTGGACTTATAATAAAGACCAATCTCACCCTTGGGCATGGAAGGATTTACAGAAATTGGACTTGTGTAACAGAAGAAACTAGCAGTAACCACATAGAATAGAGCTCTAAAATGCAGGTTAGAGGAGGATTCGAATCTGGCTAGCTGGGCACCAAAGAATCCTGCAAGAAGATTGGCTGACCATCTGCTGCCAGAATATCTGTACCACTGTGTGGATCTGAACAGAAAACATAGTGACCAAAGGTGAACCCAACTCACTCAACAAGTGGCAAGTTCAGAGACTTTCTTTTCTTTTTTTCTTTACTTTTCTGCTAGTTTCTTTTCAGAAAGGCTTTCGTATAACCCAAGATGGCCTTGAACACACTATGTAGCCAAGGATGACCTTGAAATTCTGATCTTTCTCTACTTCCCAAGTGCTGGGATTATAAGAATGTACCACCAGGCTAGGTTTTATGCAGTGCTGTTGATCAAAGGCAGGGCTTTGTGCATCCTAAGTACTCTACTAACTGAGCTACATATCCATTCCTTCTTTTTGGTGTTTTGAGCAGAGTCTGACACTCTAGCTCAGCCTGACCTCAAATTCAGGGCAATCCTGCTCTTCATATTAGGTATAGAGGCATGAGGCACCATACCCAGATCTAGAGACTATTTCTGATCCAGAAAATGCTGACTGCTTTAATGCCACCAAAATATGAATTTAACACTGTATGTGAGGCCAGGCAGTTCTATTTTTTAAAATCACATTTTTCTTTTTTTTTATTATTTTTATTTTATGTGTATGTGTGTATTGCCTGCATGTAGGTAAGTGCACCCGTGTCGTGCAATGCCCAAGAAGGACAGAAGAGGCTGTCGGATCCCCTGGAACTGGAGTTAAGGACAGTTGTTAGCTGCCATGTGGGTGTTGGGATTCAAACCCGGGTCTTCGGCAAGAATAGTCAGTGTTCTTAACCACTGAGCCATCTCTCCAGCCTGCAATTTATTTTTTGATAGCTAAAATATCACAGATAATTCTATGATTTTTTTCACAGCAACTGCTTTATAGTATATTTAAATAAACCTTTCTTTTAAACATATATCACTGTACACACGTGCGCATGCACGTGTGCACGCGCAGAGGCCTATAATCCTAGCACTTTGGGAGGTGGTAACAGAAGAATCAGGTCTTCAAAGTTAGCCTCAGCTATACGGTAAGTTTGAGGTAGCTTGAGCTACATGTGGCCCTGTCTCAAAAACACCAAAAATAAGTAAAATAAAAAATGCAAATGCAGGCTCTCCCTTATACTCAACAGAGTGTACCTACCCCATGGTCCAGCTTGAGGCAGTGAGGTGTCTGTCCTGGTAGTAGGACTACTTTTTAGTTACAGACCTGAGTTGCAGAATAATTAATTGCTAAGGAAAACACCTCTACCTTCTCATTGCTGAGGAGCGCTGCCAGAGATGCAGTAGACCTACTCCCTTTGGGATTGGAGAGCAGGTGTGGCTGCCATGTTGAAGGCTATGGAAGGCACTTGCAGCTCCAGGACCACTGGCTCTGTAAGACTAAACCCACTGTGGTGGTTTGAATAAGAATGTCCCCTAAAGGCTCCACGTATTTAAACACTTGGTTCCCATTTGGTGGCACTGTTTGGGGAAGGTCATGGAACCTTTAGGAGGTATGGCCATGCTGGAGGAAGCAGGTCACTGGGAGTGGGCCTTGAGAGTGGATAGCCATGTCTTATTTCCAATTTCTCTCTCTGCTTCCTGTGCCTTCTTGAAGATGGGAGTGCTTAGCCCCTACTTCCTCCTGCCATGCCAACCCTGCCATAATGGACTCTTATCCCTCTAGAACCACAAGCCCAAACAAACTCTTCCTTCTATAAATTGCTTTGGTCATGGTGTTTTATCACAGCAACAGAAAAGTAACTAATACACCCACCATATTAATAAAGAAAAAGAGAAGGTGGACACTCCCTCACATCCCTATTCCATACTAGCCCCTTCTTCCCATAGGGTTCTCAGCACTGAACTCTATAGGCCTTTGCCAGAACAAAGCTTAGCAGTTAGCACTTCAGGACAGGTTTAAGGTAGTGCTAAATGAAGGGCAAAGGACATGCTGACTAATTGTGTTGAGGCAGGCTGTGCTTCTACCCACAAAAAACATTAATGTCAGCTTTCACAGGGAAATCCTGCCACATGTCAACTGAACTAAATATTGCCTCTTAGTTGTGGCACAGGACCACTGGATTAGACGAACTTTCCTTTGGATCCTAAAAGAAGAAAAGAATGGACTCATCTCATTAGCTGCAGAAAAACATACTTTTCTCTGTTCAAAGCACTTTGAAGCCTTCTGTTTTGACCTAATAGGACAAACTCACAGACTTCAAATGGATGCTGGTCCAACCATTTTTTGTTTTTGTAATCATATAAAGTCTATGGTTGATGATATTACTCTCCTTTCCTCCTTAAACCATTTTAGAACTTGTTCCTTTATGTTTGTGTAAGGAAGTGATTCAAAATATAGTAAAATGAATATGGAAAGCTATGCCTCAAGAAAGTTGTGAGAGTGTCTTAGTTACTTTTTTGTTGCTGTGATAAAACACCATGACCAAGGAAGCGTAAAAAAACAAAACAAAACATTTATTTAGCTTATGGTTCCAAAGGGGCAAGAGTCATGGCAGGGAGGTATGGTGGCAGAGGCGGCTGGAGTAGGAACAGAGGCTAAGTGCTAACATCTTCAAGTAGGCACAGGAAGCAGAGACTAGAAATCCAGAAAGGGCTAAGAACCCTGTAAGTCCACCCCCAGTGACAGGCTTCCTCCCACAAGGCCAGACCTTCTAAGACCCCCTCCAAAACAGCACCACCAACTACAGACAAAATGTTCAAATACTTGAAGCCTATGAGGGACACTCATTCAAATCACCACATGGAGCTTCCTCTCATGTAATAAAGGTACAGACTACATTAGGGGAAAAACACAGCAAATATAGCAAGAACCAGTGAGCTTGGGTCCAAATGGATTTGGGATTTCATTGTCTTCTTTCAACTTCATCATGGACTCTAGATAAAACAGGGTGATTTTTTTTTTTTTTCTTTCTAGAGACAAAGTCTCATGTAGCCTGGCCTTGAACTTGCTATATAGCCAAAGATGGCTGCTGATTTTAATGCCTCTACTTCCTGAGGGATTGCAAGTTGTCAAGCTGTCAACCTGATGCAAATCTAGAGCCACCTGGGAAGAAGGAGCCTTAACTGAAGAATTTTCTCAGCCAGATTGGCCTGTGGCGATGTCTGCAAGGCATTTTATTATTTATTTTTGGATTTATCTATTTTTAGTTTATGTGTATGAGTGTTTTGCCTGAAAGTATCTAAGTGCACCACATGTATGCAATGCCCACAGAGGCCAGAAGAGGGTACTGGATTGCCTGGAACTGGAGTTACAGATGGTTGTTAGCCAACATGTGAGTGCTGGGTACTGAATCTGGGTCCTCTATCAGTGCTCTTAACTGTGGAGCCATTTCTCCAGGCCCAGTGAGGCATTTTCTTAATGCTATTGATGTAGGAGGGTCCAGCCCACTGTGGATAGTGCCATTCCTAGGCTGATGGGCTTGGGTCCTATAAAAAAGCTAGCTGAACAAGCTGGAAGGAGTGAGCCAGTAAGCAGCCTTCCCCCATGGTTTTCTGCTGAGGTTCCTGTCTCTGTGCTCCTGCCCTGGCTTCCCTTGATGATGAACTGTAACCTGTAAGTTGAAATAAGCCCTTTTCTTTTGGTCAAAAGTTTATCATAGCAACAGAAAAGCAAACCAGGACTGAAGTATACACAACCAGGCCTGGCTTACTGTGATGTTTCTTGAAAGCTCTAGTTGGGGAGAGTTCATATCAGTGATTAGAGTCCTACAAATTCCCACTTTTATTCAAGTTAAAAGAGTGTGTACACAACACACTTTTAATCCTTACCTGTGTCTCCTGACGAAAAACAATATCCTCACCCTCTTTCTCAACTTCTTCCTTACTTGGAGTCTTAGATATAAACTTGTTCTTGTTTACAGATTCTTCCACCAGTTTTTTTTCTGATTCTTTCATTATTTCCAGGGTCTCCTGAGTAGTGTTACTGTTAGACATGTTCTTCAGTAGACTACAGTAGCCTCTATGGAATCCTAAAGAAACATCAGAGGCATTACACAGGAGTTATGGCTCTGTACATACATACATGACTTTTATTTAACAAACATATGCTTTTCCCCAACAGTTTCCCCACAACCTAGAAAAAAAAGGCCTCTGAAAAATGCTGTCCCTGGATTTATTTATTTATTTTTCTTTTTAAACTTTATTATGGGAGGGAGAGATGGCTCAGCAGTTAAGAGCACTGGCTGCTCTTGCAGAGGACTCAAGTTCAATTCCTAGCATCCACATGGTGGTTAACAATCATCTGTAACTCCAGTTCCAGGGAAATTCAATACCTTCCTCTGACCTCCTCAGCACTGTATGACAGGGGTGCACTTACATACATGCAGGCAATACACCTTTAATTCCAGCACCCGGGAGGCAGAGGCAGGCAGATCTCTGTGAGTTCAAGGCCAGCCTGGTCTGCACAATGAGTTCCAGGTCAGTTGGGGCTGCGGGGAGACCCTATCTCAAAAAGACCAAAAATAAATAAATAAATAAACTTCATTGTGGTAAAACTGATATAAAATATACTATTATTTAATTATTTAACTAGTTAATTTTGGTGTTTAGAGACAGGGTCTCACTATGTAGCTCTGACTGGCTTGGAACTCACTATATATGCCAGGCTAACCTCAAATGCATGCTGATTTCCCTGCCTTAGCTTTCTAAGTGCTGGGATCACAGTCATGAGCCATCTTGCCTATCTATTCACATCATTTGAAATGTACACTTTGATAAGTTATGATGTTCATAAACCTGTGAAACCATCACTACAACTGAGCTAGTGAGCACGATTACACCTCATGCCCCTTCATAACAGTCCCTCTCCTCCCATCACCACAGCCAGATCTGATCTGCTTTTTCTTTCTACAAATAACCTGCATTTTCTATATCTTGTAAGTGAGGTGCTGGGGGACTGAAGCTAGGGCCCCATGCATGCTAAATATATACTCTACCAATGAGCAACATCTGCAGCCATAGCATTTTCTAGAGATTCATATGAATGAAATCATATGTCTAGGAAATTTTCCTCAGCATAATTATTTTGAGATTCACCCACATTCAATTCTAAAGCAATATAGGATGAGTTCTTGAGCACTTTAATGTTACCATCACCATACAGAAATCTGTTCACATTTTCAGCTGTATTATTCAAGTCACTAGACTCCCTCTAGAAAGAAGAAAAATGGATAATGCTCTATTCATCAGTAGAAACACTCATTTCCCAAGAGAGCGCCTACAAACCACAACAATGTTACCAGCTTGAAGCTACACCCTATCAAAAAGTAGCTAAATTAGACAATAGTTATAGTATCTTCATTCTTTCTTTTGTGCTATAGAAAAAAAAACAAGACGAGTACTTTCTAGCCAACTATCCTCCAGAAAGATAGGGTATCTTCTTGAAGGAGAAAATCTTTGCTTTTATTGGGGTGGCCTTTATCAAACTCACTAATCAATGCCTGGGATATAACTGGTTCCCATCGATTCCCAAGGTTCTCCAAGCTGATGCTCTGCACATAGATTCACATCTTAACTGCTAAAGTCAAATTCACTTAGTTCTGAGAAATAAGTTACTTCTTACATGGATTACTGAGTGTACTGTGATCTTTCCTTCCTTGAAAAAGAAAGTGTACTGTGATCTTTCCTTCCTTAAAAAGGGGGTTGGTGAGATAGCTTAGTGGGTAAAGGCACTTGCCACCAAGCCTGATGACCTGAGTTCCATCTCTGGGATCCACACAGTAGAAAGAGAAAACCAACTCCTGGCCTCGATCTCATAGAGATCTACCTGCCTCTGCCTCCTGAGTACTGAGATTTTAAAGGCATGCACCACCATGCTTGCCCAGAAAATTTTTTAGAAAAGACTGGAAATCCAATCACATTTATTCCCAGTGTGGTCCCACAATCTGTAAATTCTAAATAAACAAATGGATAAGCAATGCTTTAAGAAAACTGTCATACACTTTTAATCCCAGCAATCAGGAGGCAAAGGCAGGCAGATTTCTTTGAGTTTAAGGCCAGCTTGGTCTACACAGTAAGTTCCAGGCCAGTTGGGGCTACAGGGAGACCCTGTCTCAAAAAGATTAAAAAAGAAAAAGAAAAAGAAAAAAGAAAACAGTCATACCAGATATTTTCTTCTTTAAATCAGTTTAAAGTTTAAGGCTTAATTAAAAGGCTCTCAAGAAGCACCAATAGTCTCATCCAATACAAGTTAGATTATCTGCAAGATTACTGCTTTGTCTGCCTTGTGGTAGCTCCTGAACAGCTGCCTGGAGTCCTAGTTTGCTTACTGATAGAAAAATTCTCTTTAAAGCTTGACATGGTGGCACACACCTATAATCCCAGCACTTGGAAGGCAGAGGCAGGCAGGATCTCTGCGAGTTCAAGACCAGCCTGGTCTACATAGTGAGATCCAGGTCTGCTAGGGTTACATAATGAGACCCCCATCTCAAACAACAACAGCAGAAGCAGCAAGAACAACACAGCAGAGGGGGGAGGGTTCTCTTGAAAGGGACAGATAGTCATCTGTACAATCATGAAATCACAAAGTTGAATTTAAAGATGAGACATACCGAAAGTAACTAACTACAAAAGTAAATGGTTGACAACTGGGCATGGTGGTGTGTGCCTATAATCTCAGAATCTGGAAGGCTGAGGGAGGAGGATTATTTCAGTCCATGAGTTTGAGACCACCCTGGGCAAGACTGGGAGGGAGAGAGGGAAGGAAGTTATTGTTTATGACCATAGCACCTTAAAGGTGTCCAATCTCATCTGATCTCAGAAGCTAAGGAGGATCAGGCTTGGTTAGTACTTGGATGAGAGAAATAAAAGTCACTATTCGCCAGGCGTGGTGGCGCACGCCTGTAGTCCCAGCACTCAGGAGGCAGAGGCAGGAGGATCTCTGTGAGTTCAAGGCCAGCCTGGTCTACATAAGTGAGTTCCAGGACAGCTGGGGCTACAGGGAGACCCTGTCTCAATAAGACCAAAAAAAAAAGTCACTATTCTATACGTATTGAGTCAGTGCTACAGATGTTTATGGAGTTATAGCCTACAAGTTTTCTTTTTTTAATCACTGGCATATATATTTAAATATTTTATTTATTATTTTTATGTGTGAGTATAAAGCCTGCATGTATGTATGTGCACCCATGTTGTGCAATGCCTGCAGAGGTCAGAAGAAGGCATCAGATCCCCTGGAACTGGAGTTATAGATGGTTGTTAGCCACCATGTGGGTGCTGGGAATCAAACCCAGGTCCTCTGCAAGAGCAGCCAGTGCTCTTAACTGCTGAGCTATATCTCCAGCCTCATATTTATGTATTTTATTATCATATACCAAACATATATTTATGGATTGGTGAGTTTAAAATATTTTTTAAAGTTATATGTGTGTGTGTGTGTGTGTGTGTGTGTGCGTGGTGTGCAAGGCACATGTGTGAAGATCAGAGGACAACTTGTAGAAGTTGGTTTCCTCCTTCTACCACTTGGGTCTTGAGGACAGAACTCAGGCCATCAGGTCTGGCAGCAAGCACCTTTACCTATCCATCCATCTTGCTGTCACTAGATGAGTTTCATCATTCTGTCCTGATAAGTAAATTTAGCCTTAATTTTATTTAAAGTACTAGTAAAACTTATGACATGGGGCTAAGGAGTTGGCTCAGTTCATCTCCAGTGAAGTCAGTCTTTACTTTTAAACACAACCATTCCTTTTGGAAATACCTTTGTGAAAAAGAGGCAAAATTCATCTTCCTGTTATTTGTTCCCACTGGTTCAAGTTTAGCTTTCTGTGTCAGTCACAAACAGCGAGCATACTCTTGCCTCCATATTAACCCAATTACAAAGGGCAGTTTCTTATTTCCTTATGTAAACACTTCTTGCTTTTTAAAAAATTTTATTATTTTTATTTTATGTGTATGAGTGCATTGCCTGCATCTGTGTAAGTGCACCTGTGTCATGCAATGCCTGAGGAGGTCAGAAGAGGGCATCGGATCCCCTGCAACTGGAGTTATAGACAGTTGTTAACTGCCACGTGGGTGCTGGGAATCAACAATGCTCTTAACCACTGAGTCATCTCTCCAGCCCCACTTCTTGCGTTTTTAAGCCAGGTCTTCAACTCATACACTTTTACTGTTTTAAGCCTCATCACTTTGCTTTAGGATAAAAGAAAACCTTCCCTGACAGACAGAGGAAAGTCAAGTCATGTTGAAGAGTTGCTCTTCCATAGTCATGGTCACTCAAAGATACACTAAACACTTAACCAAACCTCCCTTCCTCTGCCCTCCTGTTTGTTTTGTTTTCTGTGAAACAGGGTCTCTAGTGGCTTAGACTTGACATTACTATGTATCCAAGAATGATCTTAAACAAACCCTGCCTCCACCTAAGTGCTTGGACTAGAGGCATGTGCTACCATACCCTTGGCCTGTTTTTTCCCCTCCCCTCTACCCTCTCCCCTCTCCCCCTCCTCTCTCCTCTCTCTCTCTCTCTCTCTCTCTCTCTCTCTCTCTCTCTCTCTTCAGAATTAGGGCTTTGTTATGTAGAACAGGATGACCTTGAACTTGCAGCAATTCTGCTTCAGCCTCCTAAATGCTGTGATTACAAGTATGTGCCACCATGCCTCAATTAAAGAGTTTCTTTTGGGGCTGGAGAGATGGCTCAATGGTTAAGAGCACTGGCTGCTCTTGCAGAGGACTAGGGTTCCCAACACCCACATGGCGGCTAACAACCATTCATAACTTCAGTTTCAGGGGAATCCAACATCCTCCTCTGACCTTCACAGGCATTGCACAACACAGGTGCACTTACATAAATGCAGACAATACACTCATATTCATATATATATATATATATATATAAACACTTTTAAAAGTTTCTTTTATGGGTCTTTTAAAA
>NW_008347519.1:696189-698704 GCF_000622305.1 Nannospalax galili | reverse complement strand
TACTTCATTTTTTCTGAAAAACATGGAACGCGTCACGAATTTGTGTGTCATCCTTGCAAAGGGGCCATGCTAATCTCTGTATCGTTCCAATTTTAGTATATGGGCTGCTGAAGCGAGCACTATTTTATTTTAAAAAATATTTTATTGCTGGCGTGGTGGCGCACTTGGGTCCCAGCACTTGGGAGGGAGGCAGAGGCAGGTGGATCTCTGTGAGTTCAAGGCCAGCCTGGTCTACATAGTGAGTTCCAGGCCAGCTGGGGCTGCAGGGGGACCCTGTCTCAAAATGATGAAAAAAAATTTTTTTATTTAGGGCTGGAGAGATGGCTCGGCAGTTAAGGGCACTGACTGCTCTTGCAAAGGACCCAGGTTCGAGCCCCAGCACCCATGTGGTGGCTATACACCATCCTTAACTCCAGTTCCAGGGGAATCTGAAGCCCTCTTCTGACCTCTGCTGCATTGCATGGCACAAGTGCAATCACATACATGAGTATAAATATTTTTTAAGCATTCTTTTAAAAAAATATTTATTATTTTTATTTTATGTGTATGAGTGTATTGCCTGCATGTATGTGAGTGCACCCGTTTCGTGCAATGCCATGGAGGTCAGAAGGCAGCTTCAGATTCCCCTGGAACTGGAGTTAAGGATGGTTTGTAGCCACTATATGGGTGCTGGGACTTGAACCCGGGTCCTCTGCAAGAGCAGTCAGTGCTCTTAGCCGCTGAGCCATCTCTCCAGCCCCTTATTTTTATTTTTTTGCAAAACTGTTTCCTAGATTAAGGTTCTCTTGTTTCCTAAAATAATGTTTAATTAAGGCAATTTCTAATCCTATCATTTTATCATGCTCTTGGGAATAGGAATTCTTAGAAACAAATTTTGCTGGGCAAAAGCAAAGTGAAAGTTACAATTATTTGAAGGAAAAAACAATTTATTAACTAAAAAGAGAAGAAGAAATTGCTTAAAAAGTGAGAACAGGGTTGAGGATTTAGCTCAGTGGTAGAGTGCTTGCCTAGCAAGTGCAAGGCCCTGGGTTTGGTCCTCAGCTCTGGGAAAAAAAAGACAAAATAACAAAAAAGACAAAAAAAAAAAAAAGGTGAGAACAGGGGCTAGTGAGATGGCTCAATGGGTAAGAGCACCCACATAAAAATCCAGGCATGCCTGTATATGTTTGTAATGCTAGTGCTGAGGGGTTGAGGCAGGCAGATCCTGTGAGCTCACTGGCTAGGCAGCAATAGCTGAAATGGAAAATTTCAGGTTCAGTGAGAGACCTGTCTTTTAAAAATTTTTTTTATTTTTGGTCTTTTTGAGACAGGATTTCCCTGTAGCCCCAGCTGACTTGGAACTCACTATGTAGAACAAGCTGGCCTTGAACTCACAGAGATCTACTTGCCTCTGCCTCCAGAATGCTAGGATTAAAGGCATGCGCCACCACGTCCAGCTTTTTAAATATCTTTTTTTTTTTGTCTTTTTGTCTTTTTGAGACAGGGTCTCCCTGTAGCCCCAGCTGTCCTGGAACTCATTATGTAGACCAGGCTGGCCTTGAAGTCACAGAAATCCGCCTGCCTCTGCCTCCTAAGTGCTGGGACTATAGGCGTGTGCCACCACACCCGGCTTTTAAATAATTTTTTTTTAAAATTTTATTTTATGTGTGTTATGCTTGCATGTATGCAAGTACACCCATGTCGTGTAGTGCCTGCAGAGGCCAGAAGAGGGAGTTGGGGCTCCCGGAACTGGAGTTATGGAGTCAGAGATAGTTTGTTAACTGCCATGAGGGTGCTGGAAACTGAACCTGGGTTCTCTGCAAAAGCAGCCAGTGTTCTTAAGCATTGAGCCATCTCTCCAGCCCGAGAGACCTTGTCTTAAAGGAATGAGGCAGAGGCAACAAAGGAAGGTAGCTAACTGTCCTCTGGTCCCCACATTCCTGCCCATGGGCGCGCCCACCTGTACACATGTGTATGCATCACTCATGCTTCAAAATACCAAATTTAAGTAAGTTTAAAGTGAGAACAAAGCCAACAAAAGGTGTTAAGACAGAAAGAATTTCCCCCTTTGATGGTTTATTTGGCATAGAGATGAAAATAAGGGGTTGCAAGGTTCTATTTTTGGTAGGAGAAACAAAAAAGAACTATTCCATATGTACCTGTGACCAGAACAAAGCAAAGACATTAATCTCCCAGGAGAGTCCAGATGAGTGCTTCTCCATATTTGTACACATTACACACTGCATCCCTGCAAAAAGCAGTTTCTAAGACAGAATACTCCTGAGGATGCTGAGTGGCTCAAAGCTGCCCAAAGGGGACTGTCAGATGTGGGGGCTCAGAAGGGACAGTGAAGAGATAGACTGATACAGGGAGGATGATTGGGAGTCAAGATTCAACAATCTCTTTCAGGAGGAATACTGCACATTAACTATACATTCAAGGTAAGTACCTTCCAGAACACAGATTATATACCCTTCCATCAACTATAAACAACTTTCTAGGCAACGGGACAAAAAGGAATATATTATATAGGGGA
>NW_008347519.1:675041-696177 GCF_000622305.1 Nannospalax galili | reverse complement strand
TCCCTCCCTCCCTCCAGCTTTCTATGAACTTCAAGCTGGATTTGAATTCATGATCCTTCTGCCTTAGCCTACCAAGTACTGGCACTACAGAGATGCATCACCATACCAGCTTTCACTTTCTCCTTTATAATCAATGACAAGTAGAGAGAATACAAATAAAAAGACAGTACTAGGTACTAAAATTCCTGACATACTGTGGCAAATTTCTTATAAAGCTTTCCAATCCTTCCTTTTACTCATTCATATATAAAGACTAAACTGCTCCAAATTGATACCTAGATTTAAAAACAAATTATTGGAAAGCTGGAGAGATGGCTCAGTGGTTAAGAGCGCTGGCTGCTACTGAAAAGATCCAGGTTCAATTTCTAGGACCCACATGGCAGTTAGCAACTGTCCGTAACTCCAGTTCCATGGGAATTTAATGCTCTCTTCTGAGAGCACTTACATACATACAGGTACTAAGACTCATGGACATAAAATAAAAATAATACATAAAATACTTAAAAAATTATTGGGCCAGTGAGAAGGGTCAGCAGGTAAAGGTTCCTACTGCTAAGCCTGACAACCTGAGTTTGATTCCTGGGGACATCCCCTCCATAAATAACAAATAAAATAAAAATATATAAATCTAAAAATTAATCATGTGTATCTATGTGTGGACACAACTTTTCTAGAAATCAGTTTTCTTCTTCCACCTTCTTGAGGCAGGATCTCTCTTTCTGATGCTGCATACTCTAGGCTAGCTGGCCTGAAAAGTTCTTGCCAACTCTCCTGTCTTTACTCTCCTATCTTGCTATCAGAGTGCTGGGATTACAGACACATACCACTGCATATGGCTTTTTTTTCCACTGTGTTCCAGGGATTGAAGTCAGGACACACACACACACACACACACACACACACACACACACATACACACACCACCACCATCACCACCACCACCAGCACCACCAGCACCACAAAATAAAATAACTTATGAAAGAAACCAGGACCCAGCCATACACAATTATATGTGGTTCAAGAATAAACAGAACTGCTGGGCATTGTGGTGAAAGCCTTTAATCCCAGCACTCAGGAGGCAGAGGCAGGTGATCTCTGTGAGATCAAGACCAATCCTGTCTACATAGTGAGTTCCAGGCCAGGTGGGGCTACTGGGACACCCTGTCTCAAAAAAAACAAAAAGGGGGGCGGGCTGGAGAGAGGGCTCAGCAGTTAAGAGCACTGACTGCTCTTACAGAGGATGCAGGTTCAGTTCCCAGCACCCACATGGCAGCTAACCATTATCAACTCCAGTTCCAGGGGATCTGATGCCCTCTCCTGGTTTCCATGAGCATTGTATACACAGGTGCATTTACATACATACAGGCAAAACACTCATATACATAATATAAAAATAAATAAAATACTTAAAATTAAAAGAATGAACAAAACTATGCTGGGCACGGTGGTATACAGCTATAATCTCAGCACAATAGGTTGAGGGAGAAGAATAATACATTTGAGACCAACCTGAGCTATACTGTGAAACTGACTCAAAAATCCAAAACCAAATAAAGAATAAGCAAAGCTAATCTATGGTGATTTAAGTCAGAAAGTGGTTGTTTAAAAAAAGGAAAGGTAGGGTAAATAATAATTGGTAAGAGAAAAAAAAGAATTCTTCATGACTAATAGAAACATTTTACCTTGGAGCCAGGCATTGTGGCACATGCTTTTAGTCTCAGCACTTAGGAAGCAAAAGCAGGCAGATCTCTGTGAGTTCAAAGCCAGCCTGGTTTACATAGTGAGTTCCAGGCCAGCTGGGGCTACAAGGAGACCATGTCTCAGAAAAAAAAAAAAAAAAAAAAAAAAAAAAAAATTTTTTTTTTTACCTTGCTGGGTGTGGTGGCTCATGCCTGTAATCTCAGTACTTGGGAGGCTGAGGCCGGACAACTGCCATGAGTTTCAGACCAGCCTGGGCTACAGAATGACAACCCATCTCAAAAGACAAGGAAGTAAGGGTTAGAGAGACAGCTCAGTGGTTAAGAGCATTTACTGCTCTTCCAAAAGACCCAGGTTCGGTTCCCAGCACCCACATGGCAGTTAACACCTGTCCTTGATTCAGTTCCAGGGAATCTGACACTTTCTTCTGGCTTTCACAGGCATTGCATGCATGTGGTATACTTATATACATGCAGACAAAACAATCATACACATACACATAAGATAAAGGCTCATTTAAAAAAAATACAAGAAAACAACAAAAACCTCAAATAAATAATCTATCTTGTTTGCAGTAGTGGTTTTATAGGTGCAATATATAATTATCAAAACTAATTAACTGAATGTTTAAGATCTGTACATTTTATGTTATTTAACTACACACACACACACACACACTCTTAGGTGCCAATAAGATGTCTCAGTGAAGGATCTTGCCACCAAGCCTGACAATCTGAGTTTGAACCCCAGAACCCACATGGAGAGAACCAACTCTTTTTTTTTTTTGGAGACAGGGTCTCCCTGTAGCCCCAGCTGGCTTAGTCCTAAATGAGACATCTATGTCAACACCCTCAAGGCTCAAAGAAGATCTTGGTAGAAGGGGTGGAAAGTATGTAAGAGCTGGTGGATAGGGAGGAGTGCTGTGAAATGTCTTGTGGACATGACATGATTGCTGCACTCATGGACACACTGCAGCTATTATTACCTACACAAGATCATGCCAACAAGATTGGTCACCATTACAGCAGGCAGCACTAATTGGACTCAGTGGATTATGAAGGGGGGGAAGGGGGGGAGAGAATGAATGTGAAGGTAGGAAGGGGGTGTGTTGGGGGTGTCCTGGGAGAGTGGGGAAAGGGGAAATGGGAATGGATATGATTAAGATAAATTATATACACGTGGGGCTGGAGAGACAGCTCAGTGGTTGAGAGTACTGACTGACCGGGGTTTTATTCCCAGCACCCACATGGCAGCTAACAACCATCCATAACTCCAGTTCCAGGGGATCCAATGCCCTCTTCTGACCTCCATGGGTGCACTTATACAGGGGCAGGTAATACACTCATACACATGAAAAATAAAAATAATAATACTGGGCGTGGTGGTGCACACCTTTAATCCCAGCACTTGGGAGGCAGAAGCAGGAGGATCTTTGTGAGTTCGAGGCCAGCCTGGTCTACATAGTGAGTTCCAGGACAGCTGGGGCTACAGGGAGACCCTGTCTCAAAAAAAAAATACAAAAAAAAAAAAGAAAAAGAAAAATAATAAAAGAGGTGGGCGGATCTCTGTGAGTTCAAGGCCAGCCTGGACTACACAGCAAGTGCTAGGCCAGCTGGGGCTACAGGGAAACTCTGTCTCAAAAAGACAAAAAAATAAATAATTAAAAAAAAGTATACACATGTATGAAATTGTCCAAGAATAAATAAAAGATATTTAATATAATAAAATACAGCTGAGTATGGTGGCATACCCCTTTAATTCCAGCACTCAGGGGGCAGAGGTAGGACAATTTCTGTGAGATTGAGGCCAGCCCTTTACTACGGGTTATTTTTCAAATGAAGAAACCAAAAGTGAAACAAATTAACTTCAAGTTAACAGAAGAAGAGCAAAGGCAAGATTCCAACTTATTCTGATCTCCAAACTAAAGTTCTAGGTGCCCCCAAGTAACTGGCCACTGAGGAACATTCTGGGGCATGAACATTGGATAGAAAAGATACCTAGAGCCAAGTGTGGTAGCACACACCATTAATCCCAGCATTCCAGGGCTGGAGAGATGGCTCAAGAAAAAAGCACTGGCTGTTCTTGCAGAAGATGTGGGTTCAAATCCCAGCACAAATCTGATGCCTTCTTCTGTCCTCCGTGAGCACTGCACAACATGGGTGTACTTACACACATGCAGGCATAACACTCATACACATATAATAGTTAAGTAAAAATATTTTAATTCCAGCACTCATCTTTTCAACCTAGGTCAATCTCTCGTGATTTTGATTATTTTTAGGTTATTGAGTATCTTGGAAACACTTGATATTCCTAAGGTTTAGTGCCTTTTCTACTTTATAAAACAGAACTAAAAGCAATATAATAACTCTTAAGTCTTACAAAAATTAAATACTGGGCTGGGGAGATGGTTCAGTGGAAAAAGGCACCTGCCATTAAGCCCAATAGTCTGAATTCAATCTCTGAGTCATATGATGGAAGGAGAGAACCAACTCAAACTCTGTCCCCTGACTGCCATGAATGTCCATATATACAGAATAAATTTTTTAGATAATGTAATGGTAGAGTATGCCTTTAATCCCAGCACTTGGGAGGCAGAAGCAGGTAGATATCTGTGAAATCAAGGCCAGCCTGATCTACATAGGAAGTTCCAGGCCAGCTGGGGCTAGAGGGAGACCACATCTTTAAAAAAAAAGAAAATGCTTAATGAAACCTTGGGAGAAAGACAAGAAAGAAGGCCCCACTAAAATATAAATGAGAGATATAGGCCCAACTCTCCCTTCTCTTCTAAAAGAGAAGGCAAAATATATGAGAATAGACTTGTGAAATGTATACACCAAGACCTTTAGGAACTGCAGAAGGCTTTATTCGTACTAGGCTAGCAACAACAGTAATTATGATAATTTTCCAAATAGGTAAATTATGAAAATAATTCTCTATGTTTTTTAAAGACAGTCTTGAGTTAGGAATGATGATGCACACCTCATCAAGGTCATCCTCAGTTACTTGTGAGCTTATGGCCAGCCTGAGCTACATAAGACCCTGTCTCAAAAAAACAAGGTCTTATTATGCAGCCCAAGCTAGCTTCAAACTCATGATCTTCCTGCCTCTGCCTCCCAAGTGCTACATTACAGGAATGCACCACTGTTCCCCACTCAGAAATGGCATCCTGCATACAGCCTTTTCCTAATCAGTACCGGAAGCATTATCCCACATAGGTCAGGCCCTGTGTATTTAAATTTAATTAGAATGAAAAAAACTGAAAGGGAAAAAGTAAGTTTGTGCCTCTTCTATAGTTCATTTCTTACTTTTTTTTGGGGGGGGGGGGCTTTTTGAGACAGGGTCTCCCTGTAGCCCCAGCTGTCCTGAAACTATGTAGACCAGGCTGGCCTTGAACTCACAGAGATCCGCCTGCCTCTGCCTCCTGAGTGCTGGGATTAAAGGCGTCACCACGCCCAGCCATTTCTTACTTTTCTTAGTACAGCAGGTGTACACTGTCATACCAGGCTGATTTTAAGAACTCTTTTTAAGAGTCAATTTTAAACCAGGCATGGTGGTGCAGGCTTGTAATCCAAACAATCAGAATTCAAGGTCTTCCTCCGGTTAGATGCATAATAAGTTTGAGGTCAGCCTGGGATGCAGAAGACCCTATCTTGGGGCTGGGGAGATGGCTCGGCAGTTAAGAGCACTAATTGCTCTTGCAGAGGTCCCGGGTTTGATTCCCAGCACCCACATGGTAGCTACAGACCATCCTTAACTTCAGTTCCAGGGGAATCTGAAGCCCTCTTCTGACCTCTGCAGCATTGTATGACATGGGTGCACTAACATACATGCAGGCAATACACTCATACACATAAAATAAAAATAATTTAAAAAATATTTAAAAAAAAGACCCTATCTCAAATAAATAAATCTTCTTTAAAAAAAAAAGAAGAGCCAGGGTCTTCCCAGCTGGCCTAGAACTAGAACTCGCTATGTAGACTAGAGATCTGCCTGCTTCTGCCTCCCGAGTGCTGTGATTAAAGATGTAAGACACCACGTCTGGTGGAATAAATCTTTTTTTTTTTTTTTTTCGTCTTTTTTGAGACAGGGTCTCCCTGTAACCCCAGCTGGCCTGGAACTCAACTATGTAGACCAGGGTGGCCTTGAACTCACAGAGATCTGCCTGCCTCTGCCTCCTCAGTGCTGGGATTAAAGGCATGCACCACCACATCCAGCTAAATCATCATTTTTAAGGTCCAGTTTTGCTAGAAGTTGTGGTGCATGCCTATAATCCCAGCTACTGGTTCAGATGAGTAAAGGGGATTACTTGAGCCCAGTTCAAGGCAAGGATTAACAACACAGTGACAGCCTGTCTCAAAATAAGTAAAAAAGGGGCTGGAGAGTAGGCTCAGTGATTAAGAGCACTGGTTGCTCTTGTAGAGGACTGGGGTTTGATTCCCAGCATCCATATGGTGGTTAACAGCCGACTGTAACTCCACTTCAAGAGGAATCTGATGCCTTTTGAGCTCTGCGGGCATTGCATGACCTGAGTGCACTTACATAACATGCAGGCAATACACTCATACACATAAAATTAAAATAATAAAATATTTTTTAAAAAATAAGAAAAAAAGCTGGGTATGGTAGCATGAGCCTTTAATCCCAGCCCTTGGGAGGCAGAGGCAGGCAGACTTTTGTGAGTTCAAGACGAGCCTGGTCTACATAGAGAGTTCCAGGCCAGCAGGGGCTACAGGGAGACCCTGTCTCAAAAAGACAAAAACCAAACAAACAAACAAAAGAGCTAGGGAGATGGCTCTTGCCTTGCAAACATGAGGAGGGGGGTTTGGATCCCCAGACCCCACATAAATACTGGGTGAGCACAGAGGCCCACCTGTAATTCTGGCCTTGGATAGCAGAGATGGAGGATACCCAGAGCAAGGTGGTTAGCAAGATGAACATTTCCAAGCTCTGGGTCTGAGTGCAACACTCTGCCTCAGTGAATAAAGCAGAAGAGCAATTGAGGATGAGTCTCAACATTGGTCTCAGGCCTACACTGCACACACATGCATGAAAAACATGCACACACCTGTGCACACACAAAAAAAGGGGAAAATTTTTCTAAAGAAAAATTTCATTTTAGGTAAATGCTTCTTCCAAAAGAGAAAACTCCCAATCTTGATGTAAGTTTACATCAAGCCACCAAAAGACAGAACTCCCAATCTTGATATCCATTTACCCATGTCTTGTTAAGGGTTTAAAGGAAAAAAAAGTTGGGCTGGAGATGGAGCACAGTGGTTAGACACTTGTCTAGCATGCAAGTAGATTCAATCACCAGCTCCAAAAGAAAGATGATATCAATCCTTTATGAGTCATTTTTAAAATATTTATTATTTTAATTTTATGTGTATGAGTGTTATGCCTGCATGTAAGTAAGTGCATTTGTGTGGCGCAATGCTCGCAGAGGACAGAAGAGGCTGTCGGATTCCCTGGGACTGGAGTTACGGACAGTTGTTAGCTGTCATGTGAGTGCTCGGATTCGAACCCGGGTCTTCTGCAAGAACAGTGTTCTCAACTGCTGAGCCGTCTCACCAGCCCCATGAGTCATATTTTTTGACAAATATTTCATCTCATTTAGAGTGTTATCTTTTTACTTCGTTGATCCTGCCTTTTGATATAAAAATTTTAATGAAATTCAAGTTACTTATTTTTTTCCGTCTTGTTGCTTGTACCTTTGGTGTCACATCTAGTAAAATCCCAAGCCGTGAAGCATTTGGTCTATACCTTCTAAGAGTTGTATAGTTTCAGGTCTGACACTTAGAAAGCTCTGACCCCTTTTGAAGTTATTTTTTTATTCAGTGTTAGGAAAGGGTACAGCTTTTTGTGTGTGTGAGAATATATACTTATCCATCATTATTTGTTGTAAAGACTTTCCTTTTCCCACTGAATGATTCTTCTCAAAATAGGATGGTATATGTAAGTTATATGCAAGAGTTTATTCCACTGGTCTGTTCATCCTTGTGCCAATATGACAATTTTGATTACTGTACCTATGTAGTAAGTTTTAAAAATATGGAGGTGTGAGTCCTTTTTTTAAAAAAAATAATAAGGCTATGATATATAACCTCTGTTGGCCCTGAAGCTGTGATCCTCCTACCTCAGCACTCCAAGTGCTGAGATTATAGGTATTAACTACCATATCCAGTTTCGGCTATTTGGGTTTCCTTGAGATTCCATACGAATGTTGTTTCATCCCCCCCGCTTTTTGAGACAGGGTACCCTCAAACTTGCTATGTAGTAGAGGATGACCTTGAACTTCTGATTCTCCTGCCTCTACCTTCTGAGTGCTGGGATTACAGGTGTGTGCCAGCATGAAAGGTTTTACATGGTGTTGAAGATGGAGCCCAGGGCTCTGTGCACGCTAGGCAAGAATTGGGCTGACTGAGCTACATCCTCAGACCCTCTATAGAGACTTGCTGTGTAGCCCAATCTGGCCTGGCACTCTCAATCCTCCCGAATGTTGAGATTACAGGCACAGGCTTGTTAGCCCCATGTTCAGTTCCATATGAACTTTGTGGTGGTCTGAATGAGAATGTCCTCCACTGGCTCCAAATATCTGATACTTGGCCCCACTTGGTGGTGCTGTTTGCCAGGTTTAGGAGGCACAACATTGCTAGAGGAAGCACATCACTGGGGGTGGGCTTTGCGAGTTCATAGCCTTGTCACACTTCCAGTTTCACTCTCTTTGCTTCCTGTGTCTGCTTGAAGATGTGCATGTGCAAGCTCAGCTTTCCGCCCTGGCTGCCTCTGCTGCCATGCCTCCCTGCATTGGTGGACTCTTACCCCTCTGGAACCATAAGCTCAATAAACTCTTTCTTCTCTAAGTTGCTTTGGTCATGATGTTTTATCACAGCAACAGAAAAGTAACTAATACAAACTTTAAGGTAAATTTTTCTACTCTTGCAAAAAGAAGTCATTGGGATTCAGATAGGGACTGAATGAATCACAGTAGTTGAGTAATATTGACATTATAACAATTTGTGTTTGTGTGTGTATGTGTATAGGCATGTGGAGGTTCAAGGGCAAAGACAGATGTCTTTCCTCAACCATTCCCTCCCCCCTTTATTTTTTAAGGCAGGGTCTCTCACTGAACCTGAAGCTTATCAGTTGGCTAGACTTGTCCCTAACCTTCCCTCCCCCTAGGTCTGGGGTTGCAGGAACACATCACTATGTCTGGCTTTTTTACACATGGGTTCCGAGAATCTGAACTCAGATCCTCCTGAAATTGTGGCAGGCACAGTACTGACTGAGCCATCTCTCCAGCCCCCTCTTAAACTTTTTTTTTGGTCTTTTTGAGACAGGGTCTCCCTGTAGCTCCAGCTGTCCTAGAACTCACTATGTAGACCAGGCTGGCCTTGAACTTACAGAGATCCGCTTGCCACCATGCCAGGCCCCTCTTAACTATTTTAAGTCTTCCAACACATGAACATGGGATGTGCTACTACTTATGATTCTTTTAACTTCTTCCACTAATGTTTGCGGTTTCATTGTACAAGTCTCTTGCTTCTTTAGTTAATTCCCAAGAATTTCATTCATTTTGTTGCTACTAAAAGAGGAACTGCTGCCAGGCGTAGTGGCCTTTAATCCCATGTCTTTAATCCTAGCATTCGGGAGGCAGAGGCAGGCAGATTTCTGTGAGTTCAAGGCCAGCCTGGTCCACATAGCGAGCTCCAGGACAGCTGGGGCTACAGGGAGCCCTTGTCTCAAAAAGACCAAAAAAAAAAAAACCCAAAAAACAAAAAACTGCTTTTACCATTTTCTTTTCAGATTGTTTTCATGTTAGTATATGACACAAGTTTTTGTGTGACAATTTTATGTCTTCCTCTTTGGTAAACTCATCAATTCTTTTGTGTGTATATAATCTTTAGGGATTTATTTATTTATTTGCAGTTCAGCATCCCATTATTCTTTTTAGGGTATTTAAAAAAAAATTGTGTGTGTGTGCACCTGAGTGTATTTATGTACACCACATGCATCATACAGGTACTTGCAGAGGCCAAAAGAGGATGATGGATCCCCTGAAAATGGAGCTACAGGTGGTTGTGAGCAGCCCGTAGGTGCTGGGAGCTGGACCCAGGTCCTTTGCAAGAACAAGCACTCTTTTTTTACATATGTATTTTTTTTTATTTTAATTATTTTTATTTTATGTGTAAGAGTGTATTGCCTGCATGTATGTGAGTGCATCCATGTCGTACAATGCCACTGAGGTCCGAAGAAGGCTTCAGAATCCCCTGAAACTGGAGTTAAGGACAGTTCGGTCCATAGCAGCCATGTGGGTGCTGAGAATCGAACCCGGGTCCTCTGCAAGAGTAGTCAGTGCTCTTAGCCTCTGAGCCATCTCTCCAGCCCCAAGAAGAAGCACCCTTAACCACTCAGCCATCTCTCCAGCCTCTTTTAGGGGGTATGTTTTAAAGAATAAGATTATATTTATGAACCGGGATCATTTCACTTCTTCCTTTAAATGCATTTAACTTCTTTTTCTTGCCTAATTGTTCTACCAACCTCTCTTGCTGAATGATTATATTAGCATTCTCCTCAGTCCCCTGCTTCCACCTTCACTCTCCTATCATGTGTTCTAAACAGCAGCCAGAGTGATTGTACAAAAGCATTGTCACAACATTTTACTTTGCTAAAATCTTGCAAGAGTTTATCCATCTCAGTCAGAGCAAAAGTTGAAATCCTTAAAACAATCTGTAAGACCTTAACTGATCTGACTTCTAGTTTTTCCTCTGGCTTCAGTTATTACTATTTCCCGCACTTATGCAGTCTATCCATTCTGGCTCTTCCTATGCCCTAAAACCATTTTGTTTTTTTTCTAGGATAACCTCATGGTTTACATATGAAATTCTCCAAAGACAGCCCAAATGTCATCTGAAAAGCTCTTCTTTGGCTATAATAACTAAAATTACAAAACTCCACATGGATAGCCACTTGTAATGATGTGTACTTATGACCTAGCTACTCAAGAGGCCTAGGCAGGACTGCTTCAGCCCAGGAGTTCAAGGCCAGCCTGGATAACACAACAAGACCTTGTTTGAAAATAAGACCAAAAAAAAACAACAAAAAACCCTAAATATACCCTATCCTGCTTCTTTACTCTTACTTTTCTCCTTAGCATTTATCATTAAGTAATTAATATCCCATATATTTGCAAATTTATGCCATCTCTCTTTCCTTCAATGTATACTCCAATAGGCTGTGGGCCTTTTTTTTTTTTTTTTTTTTTTTTTTGAGACAGGGTCTCCTTGTAGCCCCAGCTGTCCTTGAACTTACTATGTAGACCAGGCTGGCCTTGAACTCACAGAGATCCACCTGCCTCTGCCTCCTGAGTGCTGGGACTAAAGGCATGCACCACCACACCTGAACAAGGTGTACTTTTATTTTGTGTTGTGCCCCCTCTCCCCCAGCTGAGGACAGAATTCAGGGCCTAAATCCCCAACCCCCATGGTATATTTTTAAAAGAGTGAATAATCAATCAATGAATCAAAGTAATTGTATTAAATACTCATCAACTTTAAGTAGTAAAGCCTTTTTTATTTAGTCTTTTTGAGATAGGGTCTCCTTGTAGCCTCAGCTACAGTGTGTAGACCAGGACTGGTCTCAATCGCAGAGTGTTGGGATTAGTGATGTGCACCACCATGCCCAGATGTAAAGATAAAATTTAACTCAAGATGGTTGCATGAAGCCAGCCTGAGCTATACAGTGAGTTCTAAGCCAGCCCGGGCTACAGAGTAAGCCCATATCTCAAAAACAAAACAAACAGAACAAATTGGCTTCAAGCTATTGCTCTTATTCTGTCATTACAGTGTTTTCTTAAAATGACCTGCTGCTTTCCCAAAGTAGAATCAGGATGGTTTTCTACAAGTTTCACTCAAGAGACAATGACTCATTTCTATTCAAAATCTGCTTCTAAAAACTATGTAAGCTAAGTATGGTACAAACTGAAACCTGTCAGACTAATCTGCTCTTATGTTTATCCAATGAACCAAGCTATATCCCTTATTCTTACCCTGCTGCCTCCACTACAAAAGGGCAGACTCTGCTCTTCTTTAATAGATGAGTCTGAAGCTAGTTCCCAAGACAGGTGATGGTAAGAAAAATTTATACTGTCTCATGGAGACTCAACTAGATAAAAACTGCAAATAAACTCATAGACCTCTTGAAATTTCATTCAAACCCTTCAGTTAGGTAAATGGCTAAACAGAGACTGATGGTGAGCAGAGAATAAGACCTACTGTAACTTCCTAAGAATCCCTGACAGTACAAAGAAAAGAAATATGACACTCTTGGTATCTTTCACTTAAATTTAGAGGTAGATTTTTTTGTATAAGTGAAATCATTCCTAGTTTCTAGGGCAATGCAGTAGGAGATGATAGATGCCATGATTAGTAACTATGGCCTCATCAGTAACTATGACCAGTAGGCCATGGTAGTATATGCCTGTAATCCCACACTTGTGAGGTAAAGGCAGAACAATCAGAAGTTCAAGACCAGCCTCAGCTACAAAGATGTTTGAGGTCAGCATGCAATATATGAGATCCTGTCTCAAAATTAAAATAAAGGCCAGTTGGAACTGCAGAGATAGCTCAGTATTTAAGTGCACTGGCTACTCTTACAGAGGACCTGGGGTTCAATTCCTAGCACTCAGGTAACAACTGTCCATAACTCTAGTTCCAGGGGATCCAACACCCTCTTTAAAAAAAAAGAAAAAAAAAGTATTTATTATTCTTTTTTAAAAAAATATTTATTTTTTTCTTGTGTATGAGTATATTGCCTGCATGTATGTAAGTGCAACCCTATCATGAAGAGTGCTCTCAGAGGTCAGAAGAAGATGTGGGATCCCCTGGAACTAGAGTTACAGATGGTTGTTAGCCACCACGGGACTTGAACCTGGGTCTTCTGCAAAAGCAGCCAGTGCTCTTAACTGCTGAGCTGTCTCTCCAGCCCCCTTATTTATTATTCTTAGGAGTATAAGTATATTGCATGTGTGTGTGTGTGTGTGTGTGTGTGTGTGTGTGTGTGTGTGCGCGCACGCGCGCACACACACACCAGTGTCATGCAATGACTGCAGAGGCCAGAAGAAAGAGGCAGAGGCAGGCAGATCTCTGAGTTCAAGGCCAGCCTGGTCTACACAGCAAGTTCCAGGCCAGCTGGGGCCTGGGAGACCCTGTCTCAAAAGAGAACCCCCCCCAAAAAAAACTAAAATAAAAAATTGTAAATGATAATTAACCATAACCAAGCTAGAGAAGTGAAGATGGGAAACATGAGCTACCTCTAGCTAATCCTTCATCTTCAGACTAAACAGTAACTTCTTCATGAAAGACAAAAACAAACAAACAAAAAGCCCCTAGTTATCTGGCTCCACTTTAAAACTAACAACATAGGGGGTTGGGGATTTAGCTCAGTGGTAGAGCGCTTGCCTACCAAGCACAAGGCCCTGGGTCCGGTCCTCAGCTTTGAAAACAAAACAAAACAAAACAAACAAAATAACAAAACTAACAAGATAAACAAAATAGCATTATATATAAAGACAAATCACTTCTGGTCTATAAAGTCATAGTCAGAATTAAAACTTGCCAGAAGCCCAATGGTAAGGGCTTCATCTCCCAATTAAATCACATGAGAACATATAATTATGCTGAGCATGGTGGTGTATGCCTTTAATCCCAGAAGCAGAGGCAGGTGGATCTTTGTGAGATGGGGATCACACTGGTCTATACAGCAAGTTCCAGGCCACTTGGGACTACATGGAGACCTTGTCTCAAACAACAACAAAAAATATATATAGTATTTATATTTAACATTAAATTTTGAGAAGACAAAACACCTTATACTATTCTTGAAACATCTTGCTTCACGGCTCTACATGCAGTTAGAATTAATGTAATAAATCACTGAATAAAGGACTCCTGCAAGGTTAAATAATGATGTGGTTTATGTTCTATTTGCTCATTGGCCCCAAGGTCAGCCAATCTGATGAAGGACTCCATGGCAACAAACTCTATCACTAATTGCTTTAAAAAAAAAAAAAAAAAAAGAGCTCCCTTTCCACCTTAAATAAAGCAGTTTCCACAGACACTGCTACAATGCTATCAGAGAATGGACTCTGCAGACAAGTAAGAAATGCACTCTGGTACCCTAAAAATTCAGAGTCTGGGGCAGGAGTAGTGAATAGCAATGACAACGAATCTGTGCAAGTGATAATGGATCCCCAAAACCCTTAAATTTTTTCCTTAATTTTAGGAGAGAAGTTCAGGAATCCTTGAATGGTCAACACAAGGATAAACTAAGGGATCAACATTGGGAAAGGAAGTGTCACAGTTTCAATTACTCCCGATACCAAAGCTCCCTATGGATACAAATACTCAGAGTGAAAGGGTTTTTGTTTGCTTTGTTGTTGTTTTTGAGACAGGGTCTTCCTGGAACTTGCTCTGTAGACCAGGCTGACCTCAATCTCTGCTTCCTGAGTGTTGAGATTAAAGGTATGAACCACCACACTTGGCTCAAGAGAGCTAAAGGTTTTAATGTAGAACTATGGATCTTGGGTCTGAAGCTTTGTAAATTTTCCATATTTGTTTTGAAATGTAAAAACAGGCATAGAGACTGACATATCTTGAGTTTTTATTCTCATAGTCTCATATCACAGAAGCTCCTCATTTCTAAGCCTTCTATTGTCTATCATTTCCTCTAAATATCTCTTCCTTACCACCCTCCATTCATTCTACTTAGGAAAAAAACTGCTGTTCCCAATGCCAAAACAATGTTTGCTCTTCACATCCCATATGAATTTACTCCTTCTTAACCTGCAAATACCCCTGAAACAAACAAAGAATGAGAGGATTACAGATTAGATGTGGGGAAAAAAAGCCCAACAAAACAAAAAGAACCATAATTTACCTCACTGGTACACACTGATATTCTAAAATTCACCTTATAAGGTATTCCCCTTTCCTGACATACTGTTCACCAATAATTAATGAAATACCTCAGGGTGCCAACATGCAACTCTGGTCTCTACTTTTTGGTATATCGATGTCAAGAAAATGCTGAGAACAAGATAGAATCTAGTCAGGGTTGAAATTAGTTAAAGTTATGCATTTTTCACCTGGCTCACATTGCTCTGTATACGTGTTTTGTTTTATTTCATTTATTATTTTTATTTTGTGTATGCGTGTTATACCTGCATGTAGGTAAGTGCCCCCATGTCGTGCAATGCCTGTGGAGGACAGAAAGAGCTGTCGGATCCCCTGGAACTGGAGTTATGGACAGTTGTTAGCTGTCATGTGGGTGCTGGGATTCAACCCAGGTCTTCTGCAAGAACAGTGTTCTTAATCACTGAGCCATCTCTCCAGCCCCTGTATATGTTTTAATTGTAGTAAAATATATAAACACTAATTTTGCCATTTAACAATTTTATGTATGTATGTACATGTTTGTGTACGTACACACATGCAGGTACAGAAGCACATGTATGTGCATGCATGTGGAGGCCGAGATCAACAAGATGTGTTCCTCAACTGTTCTTTACCTTGTTTGTTTTAAGGATTTTATTATTTTTATTTTATATGTGTAAGTGTATTGCCTGCATATATGTAAATGTACCTATGTCATGCAATGAATGCCCACAGAGGTCAGAAGAGGGTGTTGGAGCCCCTGGAGTTAAAGACAGTTGTTAGCTCCATGTGGGTGCTGGGAATCAAATCCGGGTCCTCTGCAAGAGCAGCCAGTGCTCTTAACCACTGAGTCATCTCTCTGGCCCTGTTTGTTTTTGAGACAGGGTCTCTCACTGAACCTGGAGTTTACCAATTCAATTCAGCTAAACTAGGTGGCCATTTCTGAGGGAGCTTCCTGTCTCTGCCCCTCTAGCACTGGGATTATAGGCATGCACATGTATACCACTGCATGAGCTTTTATGTGGGTGTAAAAGATCTAACTCAAGTTCTCATGTTTGCATAGCAAGCACTTTACCAACAGAGCCATCTCCCCAGCACCATTTAAACTTAAAAATATCTGTTCTTAATCATATGTATGTATGTATCTGTATGGGAATATGTGCTTTTGAGTGCAGGTGCCCTCAGAGGCCAGAAGAGTGCATTAGGTATACTGGAGCTGGAGTTTTAGGTAGTTGTCAGTTGCCTGTAATGGGTGCTGGAGTCCAAATTGAGACTTCTGCAAGAGCAGCAAGTTCGCTTAACCACTGACCCATATTTCCAGCCCCTATTTTAACGGTTTTTTAGTATACACTCTAGTAATATTAAATACACTCATACTGTAAAAGAGAAAATGGTCTTGGCATTAAAGCTACACTAAGACACAATAGTTACTCTTTTGACTAATATTTAATGAACATGCAGAAACTTAGATATTCCTCAGCTTACAATGGGGTTACCTCACAATAAATCTATTATATGTTGAAAGTTTTAAGGGCTGGAAAGGTGGCTCGGCAGTTAAGAGTATTGACTACTCTTGCAGAGGACCTAGATTCGATTCCCAGCACCCACAGGGCGGCTAAGAACGGTCTTTAACTCCAGTTCCAGGGGAATCTGACACCCCCTTCTGATTTCTTCAGCATTGTAGGACATGGGTGCACTTACATACATGCAGGCAATACACTCATACATACAAAATAAAAATAATAAAAACTTTAAAAAAAGAAAATTTCAGTCAAAAATGTGTGTTAAATATACCTAATGTACTAACCATCACAGCTTAGCAACACAGTACCTGTGAAGTATCAGCTGTTTATTCTCTGTGATCATGCAGCTCACTAGAAACTATGGCTCATGGCCACTGCCCAACATCTTCACAGAATATGTTTTACTTTAAGGGCTGGAGATGTGGGTCAGGAGATAAGGGACAGGAACTTGAATTCAATGCCCAGAAGCTAATCCCCTCCACTCTGTAAATGAAGAACCATGGTGGACAGGAAACGTAAAAAAGCAAATGTTAAGAATCTTAGACATGGGCTCGGGGCATAGATTAGTGGTGGAGTGCTTACACAGCATGTTAGATATATGCAAGGCCCTGGGTTAATCTCCAGTACAGCAAAAAAAAGTTGCTCAACATTATTGCCCAGCAAAAACAGCTACCAACACCAACATAATGTATTTCCAGGATGCTTTTTGTATTCTGAGTATAATTTTTTACATATCCATCACAATTATCTAGATCTCTTTATCAGCAATGAGTTCCAAGGGACATATAAGGGCAGACTAAATAAGATGCAAAAGCAGGATTCCAGAAATTCATGGTATTTAGAAATTAGTTTTTCTCTTTAAAATTTCCCCAAGAACTCTTTATTTATTTATTTATTATTATTATTTTTTATTTTGTTGTAGTTTTAGATGTTTTTACAGCAGTCGGATACTAGAGGGCTGAAGCGCTTAGGCGAGTTACAAGCCCCTAGGTCAGAAAAAAAAGTTTGCAGCTCCCAAGTGCTGGGATTAAAGGCGTGTACCACCACGCCTGGCTATTTATTATTTTTTGAAACAGGGTCTCACTTTACAATCTTGCCTGGCCTGGTCACTATGTAGACCTGGCTGGTTCACAGAGATCTGCTTGCCTCTGCCTCTTTACTGCTGGAATTAAAGGTGTGCATGCTCGGGTTTTTTTTGTTTGTTTTTCTTTTATCTTTTTTTCAAAGTCTTGTTCTGTAGTCCAGCCTGGTTTAAAATTCATTATGAGCCCAAGAGGACCTCTCCTTCAAGCAATCCTCCTGCATTAGTTTCCCAAGTGTTATGATCACAGGTATGAGCCATCATGCCTGCCTTAAATTTCCCAAGAATTCTTAAGGAGACAATTCCAGAAAAGGAGACAGATGCAATTTTAGAGGCAGTCATAATTATGTTAAAATTATTTAAAACAAGTTATAGCAAAGAAATGATTAGTTCTCTCACCACCTATTCTCTGTATCATCATAAAACAAAACCAAACAATATACAGAGTTCGTTCACTCTAGTCCTTTACGTTTTTTTGTTTCTTTCCTTTCCTTTTCTTGAGACAGGGCTTCATGTAGCCATGCAGCCCAAGAGAAGTCCTGCTGTAGCCAAAGATGACGCTGAATTCCTTATTCTCCAACTTATTGTGTCTGTGTGTGATGGGGGAGGGCACACCTATGAAGGTCTGAGAACAATTCTCAGGGGTCAGTGGGATCTCTCCTTCCAACTCAGAACTCTGCTCAGCAAACTTTCCCAGCAAGCACTTTTACCCTCTTAATCACTGAGCCATCTCTCTGGATCCTTCCCCTCTTCTTTTCTTTTCAAAAGATCTTGGGGGCCAGCGAGATAGCTCAGCAGGTACTGGCACCTGGTATCAAGCCTGACAACTAGAGTTCAATCCCTGGGACCCACATGGTAAAAGGAGAGAACTGATTCCTATAAATTGTTCTCTGACCTCCACATACATACCATGGCACACACACTCACAAACAAACAAATGTTAGAACCTGTAATCTCAGAACCTGGAAGGCTGAGGCAAGATGACAGCAAGTTCAGATACACAGTAAGATCATTTCTCAAAGTATATTCCCTTTGATTTTTTGAGACAGGATCTCACTATATAGCCCAGGCTGGTCTCAAACATGCAATTACCCTGCCTTAGCCTCCTACAACCTGGTATTACAGGTGTCAGCCATACCCAGATAAGATTTCTTTATACTTTAAACACAAATAAGTAGGGCAACAACAACAACAAAAAATCAGCCAAAATCTGTAATTCAGCAATTACTACCATTAATAATAGCAATGCATTGAGGTATATCTTTTATTTATATTTCCATATTTGTGTAGAATTTACATCTATTGGATGTTTCTTATCTAGTAACTTTTATGGAATTATATGACACATATTTAGGGTTTGTTTTCTTCAACTACTAAAATTGTAATGATTTTCCATTTTAAAATTTATTTTATATGTATGAGTGTTTTTAAGTGCAACCACGCATGCAATGCCCATGGAGGCCAGAAGAGGGCACTGGATTTCCTGTAACTGGAGAAAGTTTGTTAGTCTGGTCCTCCATAGCTAGTTCCAGGCCAGCTGGGGCTTCTTGGAGATCTTGTCTAGCCTGTCTTAAAATACGAAAACCGCTGGGCTTGGAGGCGCATGCCTTTAATCCTAGCACTCTGGAGGCAGAGGCAGGCAGATCTCTGTGAGTTCAAGGCCAGCCTGGTCCACACAGTGAGTTCCAGGACAGCTGGGGCTACAGGGAGACCCTGTCTCAAAAAGAAAACACACACACACCCAAAAAAACAAAACAAACAAAAAAAACCCAAAACCAAGCTGGGCATGGTGGCACACGCCTTTAATCCAAGCTCTCGGGAGGCAGAGGCAGGCAGATCTCTGTGAGATCAAGGCCAGCCTAGTCCACATAGCAAGAGCCAGGCCAGCTGGAGCCCTGCCTCAAAAAGACCAAAATAAATTTAAAAAACAAAAACAACAAAAACTTTTATTTATTTATTTTCAGATTTTATGTGTATGAATGTTTTGCCTGCATGCATGTTAAGTGCACTCATGTCATGCAATGCCCATGGAGGCCAGAAGAGGATAGGAGTTTGCCTGGAACTAGTTACAGATGATTAGCAGCCACCATGTGGGTGCTGGGAACCGAGCGTAGGTCAACTGCATGGGCAACCAGTGCTTTTAATGCCAAGCCATCTCTCCAGCCCCTTGCCTTTTTGTTTTTCAATCTTTATTTATTTATTTTAAATTTTATTTACTTGTGTGTGTGGACACAAGCATGCAGTGGCACATGTATGGAAGTCAGAGGACAACCAGTGGGAGTTGGTTCTTTCCTTCCACTACGTGAGTCCTGGGAATAAAACTCAGATTGTCAGGTTTGGCAGCAGGTGCCTTAACCTGCTGAGCCATCTTACTGGCCCACTTTTTACTTTTCTTCAGTTCATGTACCTTAAAAAAAATAATAACTTTTCTTTCTTCATAAATTATACTAGAGAAGGTATGTTTACCTGACTCCTTATAAACCACTAGCCTAAAAAAATATAGAGGGAAAGATAAAAATCTACACGCAGAGCTATTTTCTTTGTCATGAGCGTTACACACATTAATGGCTTTTGTCAATGCCTGCAGTATTTTAGTAAGCAATTAAAAAGGGAAAGCTTCAAAAGATACAACAGAATAATACTCTAATTTTTTATAAAAGGGATAAATTAGTATTTGTGATTTGATATTTGGTCCACTTAAAAATCCTGATTTGTTTTGGACTCGGGATGTACCTCAGTGGTACAGCATATACTTACTGAGTTCAATCCCAGGCACCACTACCCCTCCCCCCAAAAATCTGATATTTAAAAGAATAAGGCAACGAGGCCAGGAGTGTGGCACATGCTTTTAATCCCACCACTTGGGAGGCAGAGGCAGGCGGATCTCTGTGAGTTCAAGGTCACCCTGGTCTGCATAGTGAGTTCCAGGACAGCTGACATGGAGACCCTGTCTCAAAAAGACAAAATATATATATATATATATAAAATGATTTAAAGGAACCCTTCATACATAGTATTTCATATGAGTTGTATATTCTTACAAATGTATGGAGAAAGAAGTCTACTACCACCATACCAACTCACATAGAGAAAAGCTAAATTAAGCCCACCAAGCCCAGAAATAGGCTCTGTAACACTCAAAGATCCTGCAACACAAAGATTTGCAAGTAAGTCAAAACAACAGTAGAAGGAAAACAAAAACAAAAACAAAAAGAAAAAACAGCTGAGCATGCTGGCAAATGCCTATACTCCCAGTACTCTGGAGGCTACAGCAGAAGGATGCCATGAGTTTGAGGTCAGAGTGGGCTATACTGCAAGTTTAAGACCAACCTGGGCTACACAGTGAGGCCCTGTTTGAAAACAAAATGAAACAGAAAGTACAAAACAAAACAAAGCAGGCATGGTGGTACATTCTAGTGGTTGTACTCCTTGGAAGTCTGAGGAAGGAGGATCTGGAGTTTGAGACTGGGCTACACTACATAGTGACTTCAAGGCCTCATGTGGTTAAGTCTTAAAAAAATTCAAAGCAACAACAGATCCTAACCAACCAAAAGATGAATGATGGTCAAGAAAGAAAAATAGAGCAGCTAATCTTTTCAAGGAACAGGATCAAAATTTGGCCTTTGAGCATCAAATTAGAAAAGAGACTTTCCAGGCTGTAGAGATAGCTCAGCGGTTAAGAACACTGGTTGTTCTTGCAGAAGACCCGGGTTCGAATCCCAGCACCCACATGGCAGCTAACAACTGTCCAATAACTCCAGTTCCAGGGGATCCGACAGCTTCTTTTGTCCTCCGTGGGCATTGCATGACAGGCAATACATGCATACACATAAAAATATATTAAAAAAATATAGCCAGGCGTGGTGGCACCCACCTTTAATCCCAGCACTTGGGAGGCAGAG
>NW_008347519.1:657108-674935 GCF_000622305.1 Nannospalax galili | reverse complement strand
ATACACACACACATACATACACACATACTATTAGAAAAGACTTTCTTCTGCCTCTTTGAGATTAAGGTGTGTGTCACAACATTCAGCCAAGATATTTAAGAGGTTCAGCTGTATCAATGTAAAATTGAAATGTTGAGGAACTGTCTTGATTGTTGCTTGATTCAAGAAGGGTACAGCCCACCGTGGACAGTACCATTCCTAGGTGGACCTGGGCTATATATAAAAGCATAAACCTGTGAGCATGCCTGCGAACAAGTCAGTAACCAGCATTCCTCTATGGTTTCTACTTCAAGTTCTTGTGGTGTTTGTCCATCGGTGATAAATTGTAACCTGTAAAATGAGATAAACCCTTTCTTTCCCAAGTAGCTTTTGGTCAAGTGGTTTATCACAGCAACAGAAAAGCAAACTAGAACAGAGACCCTATCTGAAAAAAAAGCTGGAGAGCAAAAGAGAACACATCAATCTTGACCTTTGGTGCATGCCTGTACACGTACACGTGTATAGCACACATACATGTGTGCACATATCCACACTTTAAAAATTTTTTAAATATTTAGGCACTTTTTTTCTCATTTATTGTGTGAGTATGCCAGCAATGCATGTGGAGGTCAGAAAACAAATGGCAGTTGGTTCTCTTCCTCTACCATGTGAGTTCCAGGGATGGAACTGAGGTGGTCAGGCATGGTGGCAAGTACCTTTACCTGCTGAGCTATCTCACCAGCCCTCTAGGACTATCTTAATATATATATATTAATTTATATATATGTGTGTGTGCACACACACACACACACACACACAAACACACACACACACACACTAACTTTGCTTCTCTTTTGGCTGGCCTCAAACAGACATTCTTGAATTGCCTTCAGCCTCCTCCAGCCTCCAATGTGGTATGAATTATGCTCAGATGTTTTTTCGTTTTTATCTCCTCTGTGTGTGTGTGTGTGTGTGTGTGTGTATGTGTGTGTAGGTCAGAGGACAAATTTACAGGAGTTGGATCGCTCCTTCCACATTCACTGAGTCATCTCAGTGGCCCCATGTTTCATTTTTATCTCCTCTCTCTCTCTCTCTCTCTCTCTCTCTCTCTCTCTCTCTCTCTCTGTAGGTCAGAGGACAATTTACAGGAGTTGGAGCTCTCCTTCCACACTCACTGAGTCATCTCAGTAGTCCCATGCCCAGGTTTTTATATATTAACTCTGAATCTTCAAATAAGCCTAGGAAGTCAGCTTTAATCCCAGCACTCAGGAGGCAGATGGATCTCTGTGAGATTGAGGCCAGCCTGGTCTACATAACAAGTTCCAGCTGGGGCTATAGGGAAGCCCTGTCTCAAAGCAAAAGCAAAAAAAAAAACCCCACAAAACACAACACACATACACACACACACACACCACACAACCCCTGGGAAGTGGGTACTACTATTATCCTCATTTTACAATTGAAGAAATGGAAAAGTCAAGTTATTTAGCCAAGGTAACAACCAGCAATTGGTAAAGCTGGGATCTGGACTCCAGAATCCAAGCAGTCAATCAGTATGCCTTTCCTAAAGAAAGACTGCTAACAGTAACATGAGGGGCTAGAAGAGAAAGACTTCAGAGAGAATTAAGTAGTATATTAACTTAAGGCTCAGAAGTGGTGCCATATCAACACTGCCAGAGCCTAGTGTGGTAACACGCACCTGTAATTTCAGTACTCTGAGGCACTCAGTAGACTAAAGTCTCAAAAAATTTAAGGGTCACTTATCTGTAGACGTGTTTGGATAGCATACGTGGAAATATACCTTAAGAACGTTCCTGTTTATTTTCTATCGATTTACTTCTCTATTCCATCATCCATTTATCCTAAATTCTTTGTGAGCAGTTAAAAGACTATTAAGTTTTGGCTGTTTAGCTTAGATTATGTAGTCCTGTTTTCTGTGGTAGCTCAATTTATTACATCTATAAATGTTTCAGACTAATAAAATTAAATTTTATTTAGAAGAGAAGTGGGGTTGGGGGAGGAAAATAATTCTAGAGTACATGGAGAGCAGGAGGAGGAGCAGGAGTTCAAGGTCAACGTTGGCTACATGGCAAGTTTGAGGCCAGACTGAAAGATGTGAGATGTGTGACCATAAACATGGTCAATGTTACCAGAATATTCTTCCAACACATATCATATTTTTAATTATTCTAAACAGTTATGCCAAAACACCTCTTGCAAAAGCTGCCCCTGATCTTTCCTTTTCCTTCAAAAAGGAAGGGGGGGGTCGAAGAAAATAAAGAATAAAAAGGAACTGTCATCTTTCTTTTCTAACACCTTTCAACAGCTTTTTTCCCTTGACCTTTTCTAAAACCTTGATAATTAGAAAACAAAGAAGGTTTTGATAGAAATAAAATGATCAAAATGATCTTTTGGTAATTTTTCCCTTGGAAATGACTGAAACATTTAAGGAAGACTTTAGATATAGCCCACACCCCTAACTCAAAAGAAACCCAAGTTTAAAAGCTGCATCTTTTAATTTCATAGCAGTCTTCCCCCCCCCCCCCCAAGCCCAAAGGCTATTCCTGTTCTAGTTACAGACCGGGAACTGTTCCCAGTGACGTCAGAGCCGTCAGAGCAGTCTCCCTGCAACGATTAAGGAGGGTTGTCCACCACAGGGGTTTCCTGAAAAGCTAATAAAAAATTATCCACATATTTGCCTGCAATATGAAGATGCAAAGCGATGCAGAGGAACTGTACTTAACCTTACAGCTCCCACCTCTGACAAGCATCTAAATAGGTTATCCTTCTGGAATGCTCTCCATGCACTCTAGAATTATTTTCCTCCCCCAACCCCACTTCTCTCCAAATAAAGGTAAATTTTATTAGTCTGAACATATATAGGTGTAATAAATTGAGCTACCACAGAAAACAGGACTGCATAATCTAAACTAAACAGCCAAAACTAATAGTCTTTTGATTTCTCACAATGAATTTAGAATAAATGAAAGTGCAGAACAGAGAAGTAAATCAAGACAGAAAAATAAACAGGAATGTTCTTAAAGGTACAACTCCACATATACTATCTACAGATACATGACTCTTAAAATTTTGCTAGACTCTAGTCTACTGAGTTCTTCCAATTGACCTCTGCAGGCAGCCCTTCAAAGATCAGCGGTATTAAAATGGAGTTGCATAAAAGGAACTGGAAGCCCAAACACTGAATACAAAAAAGATGAGCTGGGTGTTGTGCTCACATCTATGAGTTTATCTGGCAATTGTTTCCTAAGTTTTACTTGAGCTATATACATTCAAAATTAGAATTTTACTATAAATTACAGTGGCAGTGGTAGTTTTATATAACCACCTATTTTGAGCTCTGAAAAACAGCATACAAAATGATCAGGACCAATACAAATAATACAAGAAAATCCCAAATTCCAAACTCAATCTACAATTATTAATGGACTCTAGGCTCCAAAACCCTCCTCATGAGCTCCTTTTCCTTCTATATTTAGAAAAAGCAATTGGGTAAAATTTGTTAGCAGCAGCGCTCCCAGGGTTAATTCAGGCACCCTGCTCCAGCAATCCCCACTTTGGTCTAAGCCTGTTCTAAAAAGAAACAAACACAACAGTCCCCTATCATTAAAGCATCACACTTTAGCTTCAGCTCTCTTCAGTGGTACCCAGTCATCATCATCAAGTCATAAAGGGGGAACGCACCACTTCAGATGGATTTTTCTTCTTCCTTCTCTCCGTCCCCTCCCTCTCAGAAGAAAAAGACTGCAAACAAAATAATACGTCACTGGAGATAGAGGGAATCCCATCTCTGCACTCTTTAGAAACCAAAGCCAGCAAACAAAAACAGGCCAATTAGAATAAACAAGCAAGCAATTCGAAACTAGATGTGGCAAAACCGGAACAAATTCACAGAACAACCTCAATACATCAAATGGCAATTTCAGGGAAATAGTTTAACAAATTATTCTTAAGATGCTAATAATCACAAAAGCTCCCTAGACATAGCAAAGGCAACATATATCTTCTTGTCACATTTGAAGACGAGGGGACAGTTACATAAAGACACAGAACAGAGGTATATTCACCAGCCAGGCATGGAGAGCTGGGTAATGACACAGTAAAGGATATTTATAGGGGATTCCCTGCTTCCTGCAATGTGCGTCAACAGCATCACCAGAGAACAGAAATCATCGCGATTCTCATAAGCAAAATCTGAATGAAGCATTACTTGAAATAACCACATTAGAGGTAGAATCTGCAAACAGTAAAAGTTCTAGCAAACCTAATATTTTAAAGATTAAAAAAAGCCCCTGAAAATATCCACAAAACTCTCACAAATTAACACTAGAGAATTTAATTTCCTTAATGTGTATTGTACAGTTAAATCAACAAAGCTATTTTAAAAATACTAATTTTTGTCCCCTCTTCCCTCCCACTCTATAAATAAAGTTCAAGGACTTTTATTTAAAGAAAGAAAATTAACTAAAACTCACCGCAGATGGATCTGCCCTTACACCAACAGCAAGCTCACATTATTAATGGAGACCTCATTGTAAGATCTGTTCTGCCGGAATTTTGCCGGAAGAAATTCCTTCTGGGAAACCTGTGCTTCTTCCCCCGCCCACAGTCCCCACCCGCCCCCCTTCACCCTTGAATGAAATGCTACTGATCCTTGTTGCTGCTTCTCCAGCAAGCTAATTGCTCTGACAAGCAGCTATGAAGCAGACCATGGCCCAGCTGTTCTGTCACCCCGAGCTCTGCTAGCAGACACCTGCAGGCACTGACACACACACACACACACACACACACACACACACGCACGCACGCCCCGCACACACACACACACACACACACACACACACACACACACACACACAGGAGGGGTGGGGGTGGGGGAGAGACGGAGACTGCAAGAGCACCCCTCCCACCTCCTCTTCTTGCTTTCATTCAAGTACTTCAGCAGCATGCCTGCCTCCACACTGCTCCAAGCAAGGACTGCTTTTAAAGATACAGCAGCAGCTCCTTTTTTGCTGCATATGTTCAGATGCCAAAATAGACTTTTTAGTGAAGAATGATTTGGGGATATGTAAGAGTTCACCTTTAAATTTATCTTGCCTTTTCTCACCTGCAAAATAATTGAGGTCACAGAAAGCTTTTTACCTAAAAGCTACCAGGTGCAAATTTGAAAATGGAAAACAAAGACCAAGCATGGTTACAGAGAATTCTCTTCCCGTCAAGCTATATTTAGTAAAACCCTTTCTCATTTTGGGGCAGAAGGCAGGCAGCATGGAACACTAGTGGTTACCTGTTCCTCTTCCCATATTTTCCCCCAAAAGGGTAAGGAGAAAACTGGCTATAAAAGTGAAGAAATAAGGAAGACACCAGAGAGAGAATGAGAATAAATTAATAAGTGGATGAATATAAACATATTGAAATAATGGGACAAATTCAAAGGAGACCAGAAGAAAAGAGTAATAATTACACAAAGGATAAAATGTACATGGTGAACTGCTTTGAGTTCAAGGACAGCCTGGGCTATGAATGAGACAGTGCTCTTTAAAAAGAAAAAAGACCAGAAATCATTTTGCCTGAACACCATCTCCACACACACTTCCCTACTCCCCCCCCCACTCCCCCATGCCCACCCCAGAGCTTCTAGTTTAAGTCCAGCATGGTTACTCACACTTATAATCCAAGGACGCTCGGAGACTAAAGCAAGAGGACTGCTGTGAGTTCAAGGTCAGCCTTGGCTAGAGAGTGAGATCCTGTCTTTTTTTTTTTTTTAATATTTTATTTATTTTTATCCTACGTGCATGAATGCGTTGCCTGCAAGTGTATGAGTGCACCCGTGTCATGCAATGCCGTGGAGGTCAGAAGAGGGCCTTGGATTCCCCTGGAACCAGAGTTAAGGACAGTTCATAGCCGCCATGTGAGTGCCGGAAATCGAATTTGGGTCCTCTGCAAGAGCAGTCAGTGCTCTTAACTGCTGAGCCATCTCTCCAGCCCCATGATCCTGTCTCTTAAAAAAATTTTTTTTGGTCTTTTTAAGACAGGATCTATCTCCCTGTAGCCCCAGCTGGCCTGGAACTCACTATGTAGACCAGGTTGTCCTCAAACTCACAGAGATTCTCCTGCCTCTGCCTCCCAAGTGCTAGGATTAAAGGCAGGCACCACCATGCCCAGCTTCAAAACAAAAGTTTTAAAAAGAGGGGGCTGGAGAGATGGCACAGTGGTTAAGCACACTGGCTGCTCTTGCAGAGGATCTGAGTTCGATTCCCAGCACCCACATGGCGGCTATGAACTGTCAATAACTCTAGTTCCAGGCGATCCAATGTCCTCTTCTGACCTCCACAGGCACTGCACAACATGGGTGCACTTACATACATGCAGGCAATACACAAACACATAAAAATATTTTTTAAAAAATTTTAGGCCGGGTATGGTGGCACATGCCTGTAATCCCCGCACTTGGGAAGCAGAAGCAGACAGATCTTTGTGATTTCGAGGCCAGTCTGGTCTACACAGTGAGTTCCTGGGGCTATAGGGAGACCCTGTCTCAAAAAGACCAAAAAAAAAAAAAAAAAAAATTAAGTATGTGTAACAAAGATAAATACGCCTTTCAGATTTTTGTCCTTTTCCTCTTCTTTTTCCTTTCCCTCCCTTCATTTCATGATAAGGACTGAATCCAGGGCCATGTACATGCTAACTATGTGCTCTACCATTAAGCTGTACTCCAGCTTCAGGTTCTTATTTTTATGTGCCCAAGAAAAAGTGGTAAGACTCTCTGTTGCCACAGGAAGCAACATTAGAGGCAGTACAAAATCTGCAATAGTACAAAGTAACTCCGGCTAGAGTCCAGGAAGCCTGAGGAAAGCAATAGAGCCTGTTAAGAAGACTCACTCATGGGGCTGGAGAGATGGTTCAGCAGTTAAGAGCACTGACTGCTCTTGCAGAGGACCTGGGTTCAATTCCCAGCACCCACATGGTGGCTACAAACCATCCTTAACTCCAGTTCCAGAGGAATCCAACGCCCTCTTCTGACCTCCGCAGCATTGCATGACATGGATGCACTCACACACACACAGGCAATACACTCATACACATAAAATAAAAATTAAATAAAATTATTAAAAAAAAGAAGACTCGTCCATTTATTCAAACATGTACCTGTTTTGTGCTCATGTTCTTATTATGGGCCCTGGCACTAGCAGAAGCTCTATGATATGAGACAAATTAAGGTTCACACTAAAGACAAAAAAGGACTCTTGTTTTTAATTCTGAGTGATAGGAGAAGCCATCAGGAAGTTCGAAGGCTGATAGCAAAGAGCCAAACAGACTATGGGAAGAAATCTTGCTTCTATATTTTATGAGAGAAAAAGCTACTGGTAATTTAAATTTTTATTTACTACTTATTTGTTTATTTATTTAATTTATAGTGTGTGTGCATGCTCTCATGTGCCACAGCACATGGTAGATGCCAGAAACTATAGTAGTTGTTTCTCTCCTTCAATCATTCATGGATATCCTGGGGATCAAACTCAGGTCATCAGGCTTGTGGCCACATAGAGCTGTTTGGAAGCTCTCCCCTCCCCTCATTGGTCATTTTTAAGCAGAGGAATGACATGTTTTGGATCTACATTTCTTTGTGGACTCCAATTTTTTGTTTGAGAAGTTTCTAACATACAGAGAATTTACAAAAAAAAAAAAAAGGGTACGATCTAGTTCCATTTACAACACACACACACACACACGTATACAATTTTTCCCAGAACTATTTTGAATGTTTTCACAGTAACGCTCATATCTAGAAAACTTTAGTATGTATTCCCTCGCAGATACACAAAGGTCTTCCTGAACTCTAAGAATAGCTATCAGCTCTTCTAGGTGAGTTCTTGATGAATTACTGGGTGGTACACATGGTAGATCTAAATATAACTTCAGCTTTAAAAACCAAAATGACTTCCTTTGGTGTTTGTTTTGTTTTGTTGACAAGGTTTCATTAGCCTGGGTGGGTTTTAAACCCACTATGCCTGAGGCTGGCCTTGAGCTCCTCCAGACTCTGCCTCCTGTGTGTTGGTATTAGAGGTGTGTGCCATCCTGCCCAGCTTTTGAAAAACATTGGACTCACTACCCAAAGAAAGCTGAATAGAACCCCCAAGATGAAGTCAACAGGATTGAAATGTTTATTAAAAGTCAACATTGACTTAAGAACTTAAATAAAAATCCAGACCCTCATAATACAATTACCAAAATTTCTAGGATACAATCTGAAATTACTTGGCCAGGTGAGGAACCAAGATAATTTCAATTTGCATTAAAAAAAGACATGAACAATCAAAATATCAAGATGGTACAGATGATGGAATTAATTATCTGACAATGACCTTAAGCAGATATTATAAAAATGTTCCAACAAGGTACAACAAACACTCTTAAGCTACTAAAAAAACAGAAGGCTTCAGCAAAGAAATATAGTATATAATGAAAAATAAATAGAAATTTTAGAACTCAAAACTGTAACAATCAAAATGCAAATAATTATTTGATGGGTTCAAAACATATTGGAAAGACATAATGGGTTTGAAGACACATCAAATACGAATACTGAACCTAAACAAAGAGAAAAAATTATTGGGGGAGGGGACGAATAGGCCTCTGTGGACCTGTAGAACAATTCCAAAGAGTTTAATATTCAGGCTCTGTGTGTCCCAGAAGGAGAGAAGCTTGGTGGGAGCTAGGCACAGTGGAAGGCACCTGTGGTCCCAGCAAGTCAGGAGACCAAGGTAGGATGGCTGCTTCACTTCAGAAGTAGCAGGCTAGCCTAAACAACATATGGCCTCAGCTCAAAAACCTGCCCTGGCCGGGCACAGTGGTGCAGATCTTTAATCCCAGCACTTGGGAGGCACAGGAGGGTGGATCTCTATGAGATTGAGGCCAGCCTGATCTACATAGTGAGTTCCAGGCCAGATAAGTCTTTTCTTAATAAATAAATAATTTTTTTTAAAAAAAACCTGCCCCCAAAACCTAGAGGTGTGGGCATATCTTAATGGGAGAGTACCTGCTTAGCATGAGCAAGGACGATGAATAATTCTCCTTGGGCAAGAAGAAGCAGTAATCGTATAAGGAAATATTTTAAGAAATAATGGCTGAAAACCACAAATTTGACAAGATACAAAAACTTAACAGATTGAAGGGGCTTAGAGATATCCAAATAGGCTAAATAAAATCTACTCCTGAATTCATCATAATCTAACAGCTAAAAAAGTAAAAGATACACATCTTGAGTTGGATATAGTGGCATACATCTATAAGCATTTATCAGAAGGCTAAGAAAGGAAGATTAAGAGCTGAAAGCCAGCCTGGGCTATATAGAGAGATCCTGTCTCAAAAGGAAGAATGAAATTGGGGTAGAGATAAAGGGGGGAAGGAAATAATGCATTGGTTTTGTTTTGGGGTTTTTTTTGTTGTTGTTGTTGTTTTTGAGACAGGGTCTGTCTCACTGTGCAGGTCTACTTAGTCTGGAAATCACTATGTAGGCCAGGCTGGCCTCAAACTCACAGAGATTGTCCTACCTTGGCCTCTAGAGTGCTGGGATTAAAGGAGTGCACCAACACATTGTAGTAGTTTTTAAGGGAACAATAATGTGCATGGCTTCATACTTCTTACCAGAGATCATAGAAACTAGAACACCGTCCTTAAAGTTGTTTAAAAAGAAACAACAGAGGGCCGGGCGTGGTCGTGCACGCCTTTAATCCCAGCACTTGGGAGGCAAAGGCAGGCGGATCTTTGTGAGTTCAAGGCCAGCCTGGTCTACATAGTGAGTTCCAGGACAGCTGGGGCTACAAGAAGACCCTGTCTCAATAAAGACAAAAAAAAAAAAAAAAAAAAAAAAAAAAAAAAACCAAAAAAACAGAATCCTGATATTCAGAGACAATGTTCTTCTATGCAAAAGAAATGAGAACATTCTCAAATGAAGGAAAACTAAAAGAATCTTTTTTGCGGACAACTCTAAAAGAATAGACAAGGATATAGCTTAGTAGAGCAGTTTCCTATCAGCACAAGGACCTGAATTCAATCCCCAGAAACAGGTGGATAATAGGCGAGCTTGGTGGGGAGGGTGATAATGCAACAAAACTTGAAACACCATGAATAAAGATAAAACCATGAATGGCAAAAATCCTGTTACTATATCTGGTACTGTTACAGACTGAATATTTGTTTCTCTTAATTATTCACATGTTGAAGCCCAAACCTGGAGTGTAGCTAAATTGGAAATCTGAAGATAGGGCCTCAAAGGAAGTAATTAAGATTAAATTAAGTCATAAGGGTTGGGCCCTGATCCTATTAGTGTCCAATAACAGAAAGTTCTTTCTCCTACTTTGTTGAAGAACACACAGTGAACTGGCAGCCGCCTATGAGTAAACAGAGAGGCTTCAGAATGAAACCGTATTTGCTAGGACTTTTTTTTTTTTCCTGAGACAGGGTCTCCCTGTAGCCTCAGTTGGCCTGGAACTACGTAGACTAGGCTGACCTCCATCTCACAGAAATTCACCTGCCTCTGCCTCCCAAGTGCTGGTATGAAGGGCATGAGTCACCCCCAGGCCTTGCTAGGACTTCTTGATCTTGGACTTCCCAGCTTCCAGAACCATGAGGCACAAATTCCTGCTATTTAAGTTACTCAGGCTGTGGTATTTTATAATACAGGTAACACAAACACAAAAGTGTCATATCAATAAATGAAACTTCAGAAAATAGCTGGACATGATGATATGTTCACTTAAGAGGCTAAGGCAGAAGGATTATAAATTCAAGGTCAGTTTGGGATACAAAGCAAGATCCTATCTCTAAAATAAACAAACAAAAACAAGCAAAATACATTCAAAGTAACAGAATGAAAGATGATAAAAAGCAGAAATTAATGAAACTGAAGAGGTAGCAGGAAGAGCCAATAAAACCAAAAGTCGATTTTTTTACAAAATGTTTTATTTATTTTTCTTTTATGTGCAAGAGTGCTTTGCTTGCATGTATGTAATACTGTGGAAGCCAGAAGAATGTATTAGATTCCCTGAACTGGAATTAAGGACAGCTATTAGCTGCTATGTGGGAGCTGGGAACCAAAACCAGGTCCTCTGCAAGAACAACCAGTGCTCTTAACCACTGAACCATCTCTCCAGACCCCCAAAGCTGGGTCTTTGAAAAGGTAAATAAAATTAATAATCTGTAGCAAGACTTGTGTCATGATATGAATATGGTATGTCTCCCACAGACTCATGAATAGTCAGTTGGCTTCTTGGCCAACTCATGGGCTTTTGGAAAGTAACTGGGTCACAAAGGCTCTGTCATCATAAATGGAAATCTACTGATGGATTCAAAATTGGAACAGATTATTGGAGGATGGTTGAACTGCAAAAGATGACACCTGGTTAGAAATAGACTAATGGGAACAGGATCTTGGGACTGTTTGTCCTGGTTCCTTCAAGTTACTACTACTGTTCTCTGCTTCCTGTCCACCAGAATTCAACAATTGTGCTGTGCCATGCCTCCATGCCATGATAGATGAAACCTCTGAAACCATGAGCTCAAATAAATCCGTCTTCAAATTGTTTTCTCAAGTACTTTGGTCACAATGACACAAAAGTAGCTAATGTAACTAGAAAAGTATATATATATGTATATATATACATATACATAGATATATATGTATATATATAATAAAACAAGTATGAAAACAACAAATCACTATAGATCCTGCAGACATGAAATACATAGAAAATGAGTATTATACATAATTCTATCTAAATTCTTTTTGTAGTTGCTTTTGAGATGGTTTCATGCAGCTCAGGCTGGCCTTGAACACATTATATAGTCAAAGACAAACTTGAATGCCTGATGTTCCAGTTTCTACCTCCCAAATGATGGGACTACAAGCATATGTCATCAGGCTTGGATTATGCTATCCTAGAGATTGAACGCAGAGCTTTATACATGATAGGTAAGCATTCTATCCACTGAGCTATATCCCTATTTGCCCATACCCCTCCTCCTAGCTTAGTCTGGAATTCAGTTTTTAGCCTAGGGTAGCCTTGAACTCAAGGTAACTCCCAAGGTCTAAGATTATAGACTTGAGTCACCATACCCACTCATACATACAAATTCAATCACTTAGGTGAAATACCAATCTTGAAAATCACAAACTTCAAAATTTACTGCTGGGGATAGTATAGTAACTCATACCTGAAATACCAGTACTTTGGAAGGTTGAGACAGGAGACTGTCACAGTTTGAGGCTAACATAGGCTACAAAATAAGACTATATCTCAAAAGAATAATAAAAAATTTATCCAAGACAGAAGAGATAACTTGAATAACCCTGTATCTACTGAAGAAATGATAAACCCAGAATTTTTTGTCTTTATGTTTGTTTTTGAGACAGTCTCAACAAAACTCAAGCTGACCTCTAACTCTCTATGTAGCCGAGGCTGGCCTTGAACTCCTGATCCTCCTGCTTCCACCTCCCACAGGCTGAGATTACAGGCATTCACAACCACACCTAGTTCATACACAGACAGTTACTCTGCTGAATTTTAGTACAAATTTCAAGAAGAAATAATACAGATTTTCTATGATCTTTTCAGAAAAAGAGAACACAGTACTTTATAACTCATTTTATGAAGCCAAAATCACCTTAATATATCCATGTTGAACACAGATGATAAAAGTCTCAACAAAATATTAGGAAATTAAATTCACAGATCTCAGTAAAAAAGAAATACATTACAATCAAGAATAGTTTATCTTTAAGGGACAAAATATATATCTAGTCAAGGTTTATCTGAGAATACTGGTTTTTTACCCAAGCCTTATCTACATAGCACATGATAATTAAAAGTACCAGACTGGTGGAACTAACCATATTGGATGTTTAACAGCCATAGTTTGAGGCCTATACTAATGTGGTCAGAGGGACTTAAAGGACAGTTTTTGCCCCTTGCCCCCAAGGTCGACTATGTTCCAGGGCACTATGGAACATCTCTCAAAATGTCCTGTAACTGTGGTGAATCACCTGTCCTCTTGTTCAGGGAGGCCACGGAGACCCCACAAGATGGACTTTAACCAGTGTCCAGTCTACAAAGAGGAGGGTCAACTCAGAGGAACCATTTACTGGAGGCCAAGAAGACCCCACTAGATGGATGTGAACCAGTGTCCAGTCTACAAAAAGGAGGGTCAACTCAGAGGAAACATCTCATTCATGCTTCCAAGTGAAGCCAGATATTGTTGAGTAAGGCCTTTGACTTATCTTCACATAGATGGAACTGGTAAAAGAAAGGAACCAGGGGCTCCTCCCACGCCCACGTGACCACTGAGGACCAGATCCTCAAATGACCTTAAGTGTAAAAATAAATTGATTTACTTGGGCCAACTATATGGTCTTAAACACCGAAAAGGAAAGCATAAGAAAAAAGTAAAGTCATCACTATATTCCTTTTTTAAGAGTTCAAGGGATTACACTTCCCAGACATTAGGCTTAAGTCTATATAAAAAGTTACTTAGACAATTATTTCTGATTGATGATTTTGTTTCTAACCAGAAAGTGTTGCTCAGATGTAACACTTCAAATGTTGACGATTGTGTTCATTCATTAAAGGAGGGCCAAGCAGGGTCACCGGACCCTCACCGGAAGACAAAAGAAAAATGAGGAAGAACCCAATAGAGGGATGCTTTTGGAAGCCCTTGTCAAGAAACTCCAATAGACTCTCATATGAACATTTGAAAATTGCCCTGTTCTGACTTTTCTAGTTCCCTGCCTAGAACTTGTAATGTTAAGTACTCTTGCCTTTACTTCTTCACATCTCCTATTCATGATTCAAGGACTTTCTTCTCCCCTTAGAGATAAGAGTTATGGAATTTGGGAGTCTTTTAGATAGGGTACTCCAATTGCCTCACCCTGCATCCCTGTTCAGCATGGAAGAAGCCAGAGCGGTCTATATCCTGATTCCCTGTTCGCAATTTGGGTAACCTCTTCAGAGGATGGTGTGATAAGAATAGAAGGTAGGAATTGGCTAGGCAGCAACGGTAAAAAGACCCCAAAGAAAAGTAGCCAGTTTCTTGGCTAAAAGCCAAAATGTCCTTGGGCCTCTTAGCAACATACTCTGTTCCAAAGGGCAAAAATGTTGAAAATATTTGGGAGCTCTTATCTAATCTTTAAAAGATTTTAGGGTTTTCTCTTCAGAGTAGGAAATGTTAGAGCAGCCAAAAGTCCCATAAAATATCAATCAATTAAAGAAGAAGAAAAGAATACATGAAGTTATCAGAAAAAAGTGATGGGGAAATATGGGAGGAGTTGGAGGGGAGGAAGTGGGCATGGATTTGATCAAAACACCTCATATGTATGCATGAAATTCTCAATAAATTATTTATTTTAAAAAGTTGGTATATGGCAGTAACTGACAGAAATAAATTTATGTAAATTATATAAAAAAGAATGGTTTATCTTGAAAATGCAAGGTTGTTCTAATTATTTTTATTTTTAGGTTTTGTTTTTTGTTTTGTTTTTTTTTTTTTTTGCAACGCAGTCCAAATTCATTTAGCTCAGGCAGGCCTGGAACTTGTTATGTTGCTAAGGTTGGTCTTGAACTCCTGATCATCCTCTCTCTACCTCGTAAGTGTTGGGATAACAGGAGTGTATCACAAAGCCTGGTTTAAAACTGGTTTAATTTTTAAAAATCAATTCATGTACCTACCATGTTGAATCTAAAGAAGAAACACCACATAATCACTTTAGTCACAAACTTTACTGTGGGAGGAGGGGTGTGCTAGTCTAGTCTACTTGTTGAGTTCCAGGTGAGAGATACTGTCAAAAAAAAAGTGGATGGTGCCTGAGAAACGGGACCAAATGTTGTTGTCTGGTCTCTGCTTGAACATGCACACATGAACATACAAAAAGTATTTGGCAAAAACTGAAAACTAATATATAATTTAAAGTGCTCAAAAAGGAAAGGAAATTAGTTGCTGTTGTTTTGAGATAAGATCTTACTATGTAGCCCTGGCTGACTTGGAACTTTCTATGTAGACTGGGCTGGCTATGGATCTATGGTGATCTTCCTGCTTCTGCCTCTCAAGTCCTGAAATCAAACTGCCCTGGTTTAATAAAATGATCTTATTCAAGATCATAATGGAAATCTTTGTCAACGTACTAAGCCAAGAAAAAGAAACAAGGTATACATTGTGGCAAGGATGAAATAAAATTGTTCCTATTCACAGACAAAATGACTATATACATAGAAAAGACCACAGAGTCAAAAAATGAAGCCAAGCCGGGCATGGTGGCACACACCTTTAATCCCAGCACTTGGGAGGCAGAGGCAGGTGGGTCTCTGTGAATTCAAGGCCAGCCTGGTCTACATAGTGAGTTCCAGGACAGCTGGGGCTACAGGGAGACCCTGTCTCAAAAATAGACACCCCCCCCAAAAAAGCCAAAACTTCTCAAACTAGAAATGTGTTTAGCTAGATCACAGAACATTAAGTCAACACAGACAAATCAATCATATTTTCATATATTTAGCTTAAATAATTAAAAAACCCAAAATTTAAGAACAACACTATTTATGACTATGCCCCCAAATAAATGCTTAGGTACTAAAAACTACAAATCAAAGACATCAAAGACCCAAATAAACCAGAATAAATTTACACAATGAAACACTCAAAATAGAAAAGATATCACTGTACTCAAACTGATCTATATATTTAGTATAATTCCATTCCAAATCTCAGTAAGATTTTTTTTTGTAAATACAAATAAATTCTAAATGCTAATGTTTATGTGGAAAGGCAAAGTCAGTACCGCAAGAACAATTTTTTGTTTAAAAACGTAAAATTACATTTATTTATGTGCATGTACCGAAGAACGTATGTGGAAGTCAGAGGACAACTTGCAGGAGTTATCTCTTTCCACCATGTGGTTCCCAGGGCTGGAACTCAGATCCTCAGACTTGGTGGCCAGTGTCTTTACCCACTGAGCCATCTTACCATCCAGCAAAAATAATTTTAAGGAAGATAGTTTTAGGGAACAAAGTATACAACCTTAAGACTTATTATAAAGTTACAAAAATTAAGATAGCATAGAGTTGGTGAATGAAGACACAGAAGATCTATGGAACAGAAAAAGAAACTCCAGGAATATATCACACAAATATACCAACCAATTTTTTACAAAGGTGCAAAGGCAATTTAATGGGAAAATGATAGTTGGTTTTTTTTTTTTTTCTACAAATGATGCAGAAACAATTAGCTACACACATTCAAAAAAAATTTTTTTTGACCTAAACCTTATATAAAAATTAACTCGGGGGCTGGAGAGACAGCTCTGTGGTTAAGAGCACTGGCTGCAGATTCAGTTCCTAGCACCCATACGGTGGCTAACAACTATCCTTAATTCCAGTTACAGGGGATCTGATGCCCTCATCTGGTATCCAAGGGCACTGCACATATATACATGCAGGCAAAACACTCATACACATAAAATAAAAACAAACAAATTAACTCAAAATGTGTATCGCTATAAACATTAAATGTGAAGCCAGGCATGGTAGTGCTTGTCTGAGATGCTAGCATTAGGCAGTTGAGGCAGGAGCACTGAGAGTTCAAGGCCAGCTTGGGCTACATAGCAAGGTTCTGTCTCAAAACATCAAAGGGAAGAAAAATAAAGGAAAAAATTTTAAAGGGTAAAATCTGAAACTATAACATATCTGAAAGAAAGCAGTACACCTTTGTAAGATGAGATTGGGAAAATAATTTGCTTTTGGTTTTTAAAAATATTTTATTTATTATTTTTATTTTATGTATTGCCTGCATGTAAGTGTACCTGTGTTGGGAAGTGCTCTCGGAGGTCAGAAGAGGGTGTCGGATCCCCTGGAACTGCAGTTGTGCAGTTATGGATAGTTGCTAGCCACCAGGTGGGTACTGGGAATTGAACATGGGGTCTTCTGCAAGAGGAGCCAGTGCTTTTAACCATTGAGCCATCTCTCTAGCCCAGTGTTTTGTTTTGTTTTGTTTTGTTTTGTTTTAAAGACAGGGTAGATATCCTTGGCTGGCCTCAAACTTATGGCAATTCTACTTTAGTCTCCCAAGTGCTGGTTTAAAGGCAGCCATCACCACACTTGGCTTAGGGAAAAAAAATTAAAGTGTAACTCAGCCAGGTATGATGGCTCACACCTGTAATTTCAGTAGTCAGGACAGAGGCAGAAGAATCACCATGAGTTCTACACTAGCCTGGGCCAGAGAGAGTAAGACACTGTCTGAAAAAAAACAACAAAATGAAATGAAAAAGGCTGGAGATGTAGCTCAGTGGTAGATTCCTTGCCTAACGTGCAAAGTCCTAAATTCAATCCACAGCCCAGGAAAAGAAATATTTTGACAAACTGATAAAAATTTACAACTTCTGGGGCCAGCAACATGCTCAGCAGGTAAAGTCAATTGCCACAAAAGTCTGGGCCCAAGTTTAATCCCTGCAACCCAGATAAGGAAGGAGAGAATCAACTCTACAAAGTTGTCCTCTGACCACACGCTACACTGTGACAAGCATGTATTCACATACACACACAGATTTTTTTTTTTTAATTTAGAACTTTGTTCTGTAATACTGTTAAGATAATGAAAAAGACAAGTTGTTAGATGGAAGAAAATACATATCATGTGTCCTCCCAAATGACTTATAGTAAGAATATGTTAAGAACTCTCAAAACTCAATAGTAGTTGGGCATGGTGGTACATGCCTTTAATCCTACCATTCAGGAGGCAGAGGCAGGCAGACCTCTGTGAGACTGAGGCTGATTTAAAAGAAAAGAAA